>NC_083616.1:24437327-24753577 GCF_963584025.1 Labrus mixtus
CTGCCTGTGTTTTATAATTGCAGCATTTACACTGCTGAAATATAGACATCTTTCTTCACGTTCTTTTTGTCTTTTTGGAGCAAGAAATCAGAAGAAAAGTGCACATTAAGTAACAGTAGTACATCCGAGGGCTGTTAAAGGGGAATCGTAGGGACAGAGACTGATCATCTATCTTGATTAGAACTATTATTTTACCTTATCCCTTCAAAAAGCTTAAGTGTCCCTCTGCTAAGAATCATAAATATAGCTCCCTCTGCTGGTACTATGTACCCACATCTCCCTACTACATCTCATCTGAGCGGTGCTGCGGTAATATAACAGACGGGGGGTTCTGTTCTATCCAGTTATCCTTGGATCCTGTGACCTCATATGCCACAGCTGATTTCACAGAGGCATCAATGGATCCTTCCTGTAAGGTCCCGACTCCTGGCGATGTCATATCTGCAGCCTGAGCCGGACCAGGGAAGTCTGCAGACGAGTTGCTGTTGACTCCAGATTCAGAGTCGGGCTTCTCCATCCTCTGGTAGTCGGGGGTGTGATTATTTTGACCGCCGGCGAAGATGGCTTGATGGTTCTCCACCTCGGCTGGGGGCATCAGGAGGAGCTTTTCTTCTCCTGTTTCCGGTATTGAGCGCAAGGTCCGGGAGATGACTGCAATAAGGAACAAACAGGGTAAACAAAGCTGAGCAAACAAAGCCACATTGTTGAAAAAGAAAATTGTGATTGCCTGTCAGCAGGCAGGGGAGGCATTTAATTAAAAAAACATTTGAGAGAAATGATTCAGTTCTCTAGAAATCACTGAATAGTGAATACTGATAGTTTCTAAATGACAAATCCAAAAAATGGCAAAAAAAATGGCAAGACTACGAAAGTGAAAGTACAACAGAAGACAAAAGTAATTTATTTGTTTTGAGGCAACTTACTGGAAGAGGGTGTGTAGAGTTCCTTCTGTTCTGTTTTTCCACCAAATGGATTGACTGACGGGAAGATGATGAGACAGAAAGAGAGCAGGAACACCTGGAGGACAAGGAGGACAGAGTGAGGAAGACATTCAGCACCAAGGAACAAATGATGTAACACTTACTGTGAGATCAGTAAAGAAAACCAGTAAAGTCAATGAATGTACCATGACACAGGTGCTGGTTGTGCTGGCCTTCATGGTCGACATCTTCACTATTCCCTGGAGTTTCCTCAGCTGCTCTATCAAGGAGCTGTAAGAATGAAGAGGACACGTTTAAAACATGTCAGAGTCAGAACACTAGCATGTAAATATGAAAACATTTTGATGAGGGGGGGGAAACAAAATCTTAGTTCACTTACATGTTCTGTTTCTGAAGCATTTGGACTTTCTTCTGGAGTTCCAGGTTGTGTGCAGTACAGATGGCAACCCTGTTTTGGACATTGATTCAGTTCTTAGGATATTTATCCAAACATACATAGAGGAATAGAAAGTTTTATGATATACACATACAATGAATTACTGCTAGAGTAACTATTGACTGTGAACTAGGTAGACACTGTGGTCCTCTCTTCAACATGAACTTGACAGATTACCTAAATCCCCCTATACATGTTTTTTTATTAATGCTACATCATTTATTATCCCCAGAGTGAACTTTCTGGTTTGACATACTGCACATGCTCAAACAGGACCTGTGGACATGCATTAATGGAGAGATGTCAGAGTGAGGGGGCTGCTACACAGGGAGAGCGTCAGAGCTGTTGGGGGTCCGATGCCTTGCTCAAGGACACCTAGGCAATTCTCAGGAAGTGACCTGGCACCTCTCCAGCAACTAGACCAGCTTCCATACTTTGGTCCACACCAGGACTTGAACCCAGGTCCCTACAGACTGAGCTACTGCCGCCCCACTACTTTCTGTGCATCAATTTGCTAATTTACAGAAAGTGTTAGAGCAACGTTTTTTTTACCTTTTATCTGAATATTCATATTCATGTCTTCAGAAAGAGCAAAGCTGATCATGGATTAGATTTTATAATTTTACTTTTTGATAAATGATAGTAAATGTTGTCTCTTAAGAGTTGTGGAGGAGATGGACTACAAAAATCATTTTTTTTATCTAATTGCCGACCGATATCCAAAATGTCACGGTATCATGAATACATCAGAATGAAGGGTTGAGCTAGAACAACTCAATCTAGATATTTAGACAGGAAGCTATTCTGAAACAGCTGCTATCACATTAGTCTGAATTGATCAACCATTTCATGAGGACAGAAGGGAGCAACTCTACTTTTAAGAAGCGATAGAATTTGTGCTCTTCTTCTCACCTGTTTTCCAGTCCGTCCACATACACCTTCTTCTTCTTGCGGCTCTCCTGAGCTGACTGCTTGTTGCGGATCTTCCTCCTGATCCTCTTCAGGGTCCTTTCCTCTGCCTGCACGCAGAGACCAGATGCTTTCAAACACAATGCATGCATGAAAAAATAACAACATGAATACAACCGCCTTGAACAGCTGTGGCGGGAAAAACCCAAGAGATGATCCGTTTTGAACATTTATCCAGCCAAAGGTTTGAGAGCAAATGAATCAAAGAGCTATCAAAAAATACAACATGACTGATAAGAGTTATTTTAAACTGTGTTACTGGATATTAACATTCACAGCTTTTTGTAGAAGTGCTTCTCCTAGCAGGTTTCAATATCAGTCAGTAATACAAAAAGGACATGATGATCGAGTTTGGAAACCTCTTTGACTTGGATTACCTTTGTGAGAGGCATGTGCGTGGGAATAGTTAGTCCTTCTTTGGACAAAAGCCGCTTCTCCTCCTCAGTGAGCACGATGTCTTTGAACTGGAACTGAAGGAAACAAAAAGGCACAGATTTTCAACCCTGTTACATTTTTACTTGCTCAGTGAAACATTGTATTGTTATGAAACATGCGACGAACCAAGTGCCAACTGTGTCACACGCTGTATGATTTATCAAAGTAAAACTCGGTTCATCTTCTTTGATTTGACCTTAGAAAAGAAAAGAGTCAAATCAGGGAAAACTGACCTGGTCTTCTGTGTTTGGCTCAGTTGAATCTTGAGTTGAGTCCTCGATGGCGAGAGTGCAGGGAAGCTCGCTCATGAGGTCCTCCTCCATCACCTCACTCACGTAGTCATCTGAAACAAGGGGAATAAAAGTTCAATTAACCTAAAATTAGGTGTAAAATGTGCTCAAAATACATGTTTTTTTTGGATTTATTGAACTGTCCAATTTAGGCTAGGCTCTAAGGCTTCTGAATGAAATGAGAAGTTTCCTCACACTCCACATACCTAGATCAATGAAGACATCTGTGTCAGGCTTCTCCGCCCTCACACTCTGCAGTATATCCATATCCATATCCACGTCCTTGTCCCCGCTCTGCAGCATAGAGTAGCTGTGGTCTCCCCGGACTGTTAAGGCCTCGGGGCTCTCTGTCTGCTGATCTCCAGGGGTCAGGGCAGGGTCAGAGGGCACAGGGCTGGGCTGGGAGGAGCTGGGACTGGGCACAACATCACTGTCGCTACCCTGGGGACTGGGGCATCCCAGACGGTTGTTGTTTCCAACTCCGGTGCTGCTGTCATCGGAAATCCCGCTGTCGCTGCCTGAGGGAGAGTGAGAGGGACAGAAATCCCCCACGTTGTCCTCTCCCTCCAACAAGCTGGACAGAAAGTCTTCAGTATCCATACCTGTCAACATCTAGGTGGGACAAGAAACTCTGTTACACTCCAAAATCTTACATGTTTTTTTTTTTTTTTAATTTGATTTGATCAACTATATCCTAAGTGTGTCTTTTTTTTCTGTGTCTTACATCTTGTTCAGACAGCCAGGATTCAATGAGTCCAGTCTCATCAGGAAAGAGAGGCTCAGTAGATCCGTCCTCTCGGTTGTGGAGCAGAAGCCCTAACAGGTCTGCTCCATCCATGTCTGGTAGGTCTTCAGTGGCTGACATCTGCAGCAACACATGGTAATGAAGACCACACCGTTTGAGATTAAGTTCAATATTTAAAAACAATGGCATATATTATATTTTTTAGTATGACATTGAAACTAGCAAGAAACCAGACAAGACATTCTTTGTACTGTTTACTGCTGATTTTTGTGAATATTGTTATCCAAGATGTATTGATTCAAAAATCAAGATATCCCTCTTACAGTCAAGTCAGACTGAATGACAATTCAGCCAATCATCGCTGTCCGGTTACAGTTGAAGCATTCAGCAGTAATCCTCTTAACACATGTTGAGTCAGAGCTAAAGCAAAGATAGTCAGTCACTTAAAGTGATGTTTTAGGATAAATCCACCTCCTAATATAACGTAAGTCTAACATTTTTTAACTCTTGTTCGTTCTTTTAGCTGTAACATATTTATTCCTGGACATTTAGAATGTAGCAGAAGTGCCATTTACAGTCTTTCAAAATAAAAGCACATTTTATATGCTCATATACTTGCCTTAGAACACTCTCCAGCTCTATTGTGTTTTTTTTATTTTTTATTTTGTTTTCATTATTTATGTATGTATGTAGGAATGTATATGTTTTGTTTTAAGTGAGTTTACTTTTATTAAATGTGCCACCTTGTGTAAAAGTGCAAAATTGTATTTAAAAAGTATACATAGACAATGCCCTATTGTTCTTACATATTATATCTAAAATATACCGGTATTTTGATTTCAGACTGTTGATTGTTTGAAGACATCACTTTACGTTATGAATAAGACTGAAATAACTGTTAGTTTTAGACATTGACCTTGTTGTTAACAAATCTTCCAACACACAGTGGCCAATTTTTATTTTTTATAATATGCCAAAAAATGGGATCAATTAGATTTAATCCAAAATGTATGAATTTCCTTATCAATATCACAGTGGTATACGTGTTAGTGATGCTTGTGTGAGGAATTTGATCTCATACTCTAAACTGAGACATGGCCTGTTTGTTTGGGTTTTGAGTTGTAGTTCTCGTGCACACCTCCACGTGGAGGCTGCAGGAACATGTGGATACCGATTTGAATCTAAACATTTCCAGATTGATGATATTAGATCATGTCCTTGGATGTACGACAGCGGGTTAATGACACGTATACAGAAGTGTAAACAGCTTCATATTGCATCAGATCTACGCTCCCACAATGACATCATCTTCAAATGAGCCCCGCCCACACATTCCTTTGTCATGAGATCCAAATACGATGTCAGATATCAAAACAAATAAAGGTGCACAGCGGAGGAATTGGTTGATTTCGGCAAAGCACATTTATAAACTGCACTGTGTGCCGAGTTAAAAAAAAAGACATAAATATTTATAGAGTCTTAAATGTCTTGCAAAATGAGAGCGTTATCTTGCAGCATTGTCATTAAAACCTATAATGACCTAGTTGTCCTAGCAATGAAAGCATACGAGCAATATAGTGCATTGGCTTTTGATTTTTACAAGTTGAAAAATATTGCATTGTATGTATCCAATAACAGGAAATAGGGGGGTGCTTTAGGCCAAAACCAACCAGACAGCTAGTTCATGTTTAATCCCATACTACCTTTATAACACCGAGAGGGCGTGGTCCCCCGTGTTTCCCCCACTCTCAAAACGTCAAATACAGTTAAATGTAACTTCATATTTTTCTTACCGTTCGTTGACAGGAGACAAAATACCATTAGAGTGAATGCGTCCGGTTGTCTTCAGGTTTCTGTACTCAGCGTTTCTTCGCCGCTATCGTCTCACGTCAGAATGCCTCCTCGTGAAACCACCTTCCAACAAGGCAAAAAATGCGTCATCACGTAAAGGCGGAAATGAGTACGTGGTCCTCTTGGGTGCTTCTGGGAAGTGTAGTACGATGCGCACTCTGTACATGCGAGTGGTAAAATACAGCTAATCGAAAAGTAAATGAATCAAAAACTGTTACAGATTGTAAGGCACGCTGGAAAAAAAAGTTATCAAAATATAATGTTTAAAAGCAAAGTATCAAAAAATGAAAACACTTGGACATACAAATTACAGCATTCTAAAATGATTTAAAGAACTAGACCAGTGCATTTAAAATTATTTTAATCATCATATGAGCATAAATATGGCATTAGAAAATAAAACATTTTATTACCATAAAATCATTCAGAAATTGCCTGAGTCAAACAAAATTTAGATTTTGTCACAAAAAGAACTTAAAACTTTGGTGGATGGTATTCCTAGCTTCATGTTATTTACTAGCTTTTTCAGCCCACAGGGACAAATGAGCAAGGTCACTCAGCTCTCTTACATAGCTCACTTTGTGTTACATCTCATAGAGATACACCGCATAAGAAGGTAAGATTTGAAATCTCTCAACACAAACATTAAGGAGTACACTGAAACCATGTATGTCTGATTCCATACAGTAAATGAAAACTAAGGCATCAAAGAAAAGTTAAAGTAAACATTAAACACACCACGTTAAATGTATTGTCCGCATGTTCACCAGTTCATCACCTCGGCATGTTTTCGATTTCTCTTTTCCTTAAAATATATGCTACATTGATTCCCCAGATGGTTTTACTGGTGTTCAAGCAGGATGGATAAGGGCTAAAACTATCTGGCCTGCATGGCCCACATAAAAAGTTATGTATGCCATTCAATCATCATTACTTAGGACTATGATTTGCTGGGATTGTGAAAAAGGTGACAATAATGTTTTACTAGCAGCAACATTCTCACAGAGACTAATTTTACTTCAGAGAAAAAATACTAAAGAAAGAAATCTCAGATTTCAGGAGCTGCAAGGGGTTATATAATATATTTCTGATTGTAACTGCTGGCTATAAAGCACTGCTTAATTTTTAAATAAATTCATGCAATCTCATCACAGACCATTTAGTTATGTCCAGAGCAATGGAGAGCATTTTGTCACAGAACCACACACAGTTTAGATGTGTGCCTTAAACTACGGTAAACTTTTATTCTTTCCTTTTTACTCGCTGTAGTTTGTCCTACTGCCTGTTTGACCACAGGCAATCTCTCAACAGCCCGCCTCTTATGAGAACGGTGTAGCAGGATCCTGTACACCCCTGTGATGGAGCTCCGACAATCTTTCCCCTGGTTGTTGAGGATGTGTTCTGAGGAGATTCCTAGTGTCTCCAGTGCTTTCTTTACCTCCATCTCCTCCTCCTCCAGTTCAGATGGTTCACTCTCTGCCAGGTAGGACGGGTCGAGTTTAAAGGGCTCCATGGCCTGCGGGAAATCCACAGGGAGCATCCACTCACAGCCCATCATCTGCTCCACTGTGCAGCGGTCAGACGGTATGGGTTGGAGGACTCCCCTGATCAGCCTCTGGCATGGCTCTGGCACCCACGAGGGCAGGACGTAGGCCCCATCCAGGATGCAGCGCTTCAGTTTAGCCACGGTCTCGGCCCTGAACGGCATCGTGCATGTCACCATGAAGAACAGCATGACCCCCAGGGCCCAGATGTCCACAAAGATGCCAACGTAATGCTCATCCCTGAAGAGCTCAGGCGCGGCGTATGGCGGAGAGCCGCAGAACGTGTTGAGTGTCTCACTACGGCGGCTCAGAGTGCTGAAGCCAAAGTCCCCCACTTTGACACATGAGCTGCTGGTGTAGAAGACGTTTTCTGCCTTCAGGTCCCGGTGGATGATGTTGTTTTCATGCTGTGGAAGGAAAAGAAGAAAAAGCATCATGTAGGGGCCATCATTCTACGCTGCAAATCATGATTAAAAATGACTAAGAGATCATAACGCCAACAATGGCACAATGTTTTTTTGCATACATCAAGACTAAACCAAAAAAATACATGGTACACATGATTTATAAATAATAGGATTCCCCCCCATTCAAAACAATGACATGTGTGATAAAGTTGTATATGCAGGATGAAGTAGCAGGTTGACTTTGAAGTGTCCTTTTTGTAAATCTTACAGAAGCATAGTACTTCAGTTTAAACGTATATGAACTGACCATGTGTTTAACAGCAGAGAGGATCTGAGCGAAGATGATCTTGCTCTCTGTGTCGGAGAGTTTCCCCTCAGTAGTAATCTTGGTGTAGAGCTCCCCTCCCCCTGCATACTCCATCACCAGGTGTAACCGTGACAACGTCTCCACAACCTAGAAAAGAAAATAAAGAGAACAAAAGCCTGTCAGGCATCTTAGTTTATTACTAATCAGCATTAAAGAGGTTGAGGGAGGGGGACTATTGAAAAAGACCCTTAAGACCAGACAAAGTAAACCATCAATCATCAGCAAAACAAAAACATATATGATTCAAACCTCATAGAGGCGTATAATGTTGGGATGGTGTAGCTTCTCCATGCTGGAGATCTCCCTGGACAGCAGCCTCTGGGTCTTCTGATCCAGCTTGGTTTTATCCAGGATCTTGATAGCCACTTTATCTGGGGATGTTAATGGAGAAGGTAAAGTTTTAATTATCATTTACAAATGACTCATTTGAACTTTAAAGAGAAGTTCTATCATTCATTCAAATAGAAACTTTATTAGGGGAAACATAAACTGTTGATACCATTACTTATCTGACAGCTGTTAGTTTGCAACATTCATCTTATGACGCGTTCAGACACAGCATCAGTGATGTACCCCGGGGTCACAATGTGTTTCGGGTCACCCGGGCGGCCCAGATATGTCGCAAAAATGTTATGTTGTGCAGATCTATGATAGAAAATCTGACGCTGTTTGCATCTAGCAAACACAGAGTTGATCCTGAAGAGACCAAACCTCACACTGTGCTCCAGATAATCTTCTGCAGGATTAGCTGTCCTCAGAGACCAATTTTCCTGATTATGTTCTCCTAGAGGGTCGATACTTACTTTTAGCCCTGTCTTTGACAATCAAGAAAAATTGCCCTTTATACATTATCTATATTGTATTGCAGTGACTTCAACTCTTAGTTGAAATGGAATATCAAGTATAAACTTGACAAAGTACTGAGCTAGCTACATTTTCCTGGAATTTACCGCCTTTGAAATGTTTCAGAGGACACTGTAGAGCACATGGAAAACATATGCCTTCATGCTGCCAGTATATCAAATTCAAACAACTGATATTTGTGCTGTATTCTGTTGAATGATTCATAAGGAGAAGAAAATTGACCCCAGGTAACTGAATACAGAAAAGTTCTTAAGAGGCAAAATGGTGTTGAGATATCTTATTGTGCATCAGTATGCATTATTCAGACTGGTATTAGACTCCCATGCAGCTCTCAAAGGGAGCATTCAAAATGCATCACAGCTCATATTGTTTTTGTAGGACTAAATGACACCAACTATATGCACACACAGACACAGACACAGACACACACACACACACACACACACACACACACGCACACACACACACACACACACACACACAGTAAGGCATAGACAGTGAAATACATATAACCCTAAAATCATTAAGCATGCACTAACACACACACACACACACACACACACACACACACACACACACTGAGCTACACAGTAATTTTACTGCCTTTCTTTAGCCTTTGATGAGGCATGCAGCAATTTTAGCCGTCGCTAAGGAAACTGGAGATCTCTAATCAATCCATCTGTTCAAGGGCAGCAAACAGTCTGTCTCTTTGTGGCTGAATCAGCCCCGTGGCCCGGGCGCACACATCGCTTTTTTAGTGAATTGCTACATAAGGACACAGTTGTTAGTATAGCAGCTAATTGATGGAAACAAGCAAATCAGCTCAAACTATCACTTCAATCTCAAAGCAAGGAGCAAATAGGAGCTTTAATTGAGATTTTAATCATAATGATGGACATTTTAGAAGGCCATTCAGTCAAAGTGTCCACCTCAAATAACTGAAAAACATATTTCAAGTCAGTTTGATTGCCATACCTCGATGGATTTGAAAGCAATTTTTTGAAAGCTGAATAAAGGTTTTGTGTGCCTACATCCTGTAAGTGCATGTATGTGTATATGCACATGTTGATTTCTAGTTTTGTCTAAAGTTTTTATGTAAAAATAAATACAAACTATCAAAAACAAGCTGCCTGTCGCTGCTACTATGTGGTATCTTACCTTTGGTGAGCGCATGGATTCCAAGCTTGACATGGGAGAAATTCCCACATCCGATCTCTCCTCGAATTTTGTAGAAGCCGATTCTTCTGCCAATAGTCAGCTCACGGACCACCCTGTGACCAGAACACATAGCAGAAGCTAAAACACCACAGTGGATTGAAAAAATGTGACTTCTAAGTACCTACCTGTCATCCTGGCACATATCCAGGTTGAGTCTCTCCAGTGGGGTGAGGCGGCGGATGGTGGCTCCCTCATCGTCTGTGTTGATGTCCGAGCTGTCCTGGCGGCTCCAGCGAGAGTACCTTTGGACCACAGCTGTGCCTTTGATTGAACTTCTGCTAGAGTCTCCATTAGACCCGTTAGAGGTCTCGGCCCCGGACACTGAGATGCTCCTGGAGTTTCCTGCTGCACCCGACCCCTTGGAGCCTGCTGTCCCGGCCCCAGCTTCAGCCCCCTCTGGGTTGCTCTCTGAGGGGTAGACAGCAGTCATCCTGCTAGGGACGCCCAGGGTGGTGTGGGCTTAGCTCATGGCTGGAGTTGATGGCGGACTGGATGCGTCATAAGAAAAAAACATATTTATTATTCTTGTTCATTTGTTTGTTAAGATTGATTGCTGCTTGAATGATGGTGCATGAGTGACTTTTTAAATCTATCTATCTATCTGCATGATAGCAAAGGTGCAAATGCGTTTTAGATGTTTTTATTGTAGAATGTGAATGCATACAATTTTAAATTATGTTTTTTCTTGTCCAATCATAACAAATTAACAATGCTTGCATATGCACTTCATTATGGGAGAAATGTTTTCCATAAAATGTTCAAGAATTCTTACGTAATTTTGTATAGAGTATAACATCCTACAGTATTATGCCAACACACACACAGACCAAAAAATCCACGTGAATGAAAATAGGAATTTTGCAGCTAGCAGCAGAACCATAAATGTACTGTACTGTCTGAAATGCAGAAAAATTAGTCACTGTTCTGATTCATTCACGCAGATCAAAAGCCAGAGCTTACCTTCGAATGTGTAAGCCATCTAAGAGGTCAAATATTTCAGTGTCCTTGCAGGAATCTCATAGATGCTTGGACAGCTGAGTCAATAGTGTTTTCCTGTACTTCAACAGAAAAGGCCAGAATCTACAGAGTGTGGATCCAAGCAAAGGCTGCATCCAATATTTCTCCAATCTGCTGCACTTGCAAACCGTCCTTCACACATGGATTATCAGCTGCAATCTCTAAACTGAGCCTGAACACATCTACAGCCTTGTTTCATTTCAAGAATTCCCAGTGGTAGAAGCCTTAGCCTTTCTTATTTAAAAGCAGCCGGAGGAAAGGTAATGATGCTGGTGAGATCAGATCGACCATATGTTATCGGGTTCATGCTCACTGTTGTCTCTTTGCTGAAGAGGTCTGCTGAGCTTTGATAGGCTATTCTGAGTCTCCGGGGTATAAATAGGCCACAGGTTGAGGAGGAGGAGGAAGAGGAGGGAAGTGGCGCTGGATGGAGGGGTTGAACAGATGATATTGTCAGAGTACTGCCTCGGGGCATTGAGTGAGACAACCTGGAACAAAACACGAGAGAGACAAAGCATTAACGCTACTTTTTAAAAAATGTGGTGGTACTGCAGCCCTCCCTTTCATTCCTCTCTTATTACGTTCTTATTCCTTAAAAGTGTTCTTATTTATTTATTAATTAAATGCAACAGCCAAGCATCTATGGCAGGTGAAAGGGATTATGTGCACATCTCATCAGCGCAACTCTGCCTATGTGCAGGGTCGGATGGGATGTCCGTTAATGCCTGTTGTAATCCTAACTTAATTTAGAGCTTGAGTCCTGCTCCCATGGCAAAGCAGGCTGACGTTACTATACTGTAAGAGCGAATTAAAACAAATCCAAAAGTTCCTCATCACTTTATACCACCAAGAAGATCCTCAAAACCTGCCTAGTTTTTATTTGTGATGAGGAGTATGAGGGAACACTGTCAGTGTGTGTGTGTGTGTCTGTGTGTGTGTGCGTGTGTGCGTACGTGTGTTAATAATTTGTAATGAGGTGATAATTACTCCAAAAACTAACCTCTAACAATGTCCCACAAGTGGAAAAAATATTTAATCAAAGGTGAAGTTGAGCCCTGACTTTACAGAGTAATATGTTTTCTATAAAGACAATTTAACCAGCCAAATAAAATACAAGAATTACAGTCTCTATTTACTCACATAACCTTTATCACCACAATATTTAACTCGCCACAAACAGACAGTTTTACTAGTAGTGCAAGTAATCCAAATACAACTGGATTTAGCTGAATTATTTTCTCCACTAGTTCCTTGTAGCAGCGTAAAACAGGATACTCTGCACGGCTCTCAACCAGCCGTTGAAATGATTTTGTTTTTTGCCTTTACTGGACAGGGAGAGCTGAAGAGAGACAGGAAATATGGGGAGTGACAGTGGGGGGTGACATGCACCAAATGGTCACAGGAGTTGAACCAGCGATCAGTGTGTTCAAGTGGCTTAACCAACTGAGCTAAACCGGTATACCCTGCAGCTTCAGATTTTAAACACTGGACCTAACATCTGAGTTAAATAACCTTGTAAAAATACCACTGACAATACAAAGATATACCTAACCCAAGCTTCAACAGACAGCGCTCCCAATATTTAGTCTTTCTAATGAATGACAATAATTCCAATCAACAAGAACTCCAAAAGCCTGAAAAAGAGTTTTCCTGCATTGTTGTCTTAAAATTCAGAAATGAGTCACACCATAGCACTGGATTCTGTTCCTCTATACTGTTATAAAAAACATGGACAACAATCAGCCTCCAGAAGTGAAGCCATGACATTTGGAGCTCCCCCTACTGACTGGCTGCAGTATAGGTCATAAAGTCCTCCTCAAATCTGGATTTTGTTGTGATAGTTTATCATAATGCTAATGTATGATCCAGTTTTCCTTCATTTAGTTTTAGTTTAGTTGTAATTAGTTATGTGCTGAGTGTGTGTGTGTGTGTGTGTGTGTGTGTGTGTGTGTGTGTGTGTGTGTGTGTGTGTGTGTGTGTGTGAGAAGAATTGTATAACCAGGAGCAACATGGTGCTTTGGAAAGTGTTCTCTCATCTGTCTCTATATTAAGATAAATGAATCTATGTTCAAGCATGGCCAGGAAATCAAAGCAGCTCTCTTTTGTGCGGTTTACAGTCTCCCAGCCTTCAAACACCTCCCTGCCATCATGCCATGAATATCTAGGCATTGATCTCGGGCTGCCTAAAAGGACTTGCTAAGAGAGAAGAGGCCTCCACTTTGCAGTACAAAGCGACACGGCCTGAATACCAGCCTTTTATGTATATAAACAAAAAGACTACATGGACAACTGTGCATGAGATAAACACATCGATGGTGAGAGAGTTAAGGGACAAGATGGCCATCGCGATATTGTATTTAAAAAGATTTACTGGATGAGGATTTACTAACATGTCTTTGAATATAGTAGCAGTCACTAGGATTGCTTTGTGCTTTGCATTAACAGATTAAGTGAACGGCTGTCTACCTGCTGGTTGCTTGGTGACGAGCGCTGACTGAGCATGTTTGTTTACCTTTTTTTTCCATCCAGAGGATTAGGCATTAACTTGGGTTAGTTGTGCTTATACCACGCAGGATTGAGCCTCAGAGTAGTACCCCTATTAATCAAGCGACGTGAGAAGAATGTTGGATCCATTACACACAGACGGCGACACACGTCAAAAACAGAGCCAAACAAAGCACCTGGGAAACAGTCAGAAACCTCACAGATACACAGTACTAACTCACGTTTGTCTGATTGTGACTTAAAGCTAGAGTCAACTTGCGATGCATGTTTAGTCACTACAATGGTCACATATCAAGAGACGGGGGCAAAGGTTACAGTTACAATCGTCAAAATTGACAACGTTTTGAATTTTAGTTCTGTCTCCTGGGACCTGGGAGAAAAACTCACCAACAAGCATGTAGATCAGGCCCAGCACCGTACCTAAAAGCCTACACTCACCTGCTGCTATAGGCCCCCTAACCTCCATAAGTACACATTTGGGCCTGATGCATTGTCAGGCTTGCTGGAGGTCAAGGCAAGGACCTACAGGCTGGATTTCCGTAATGGTTTCTGGGGACAGTTAGAGACACAGGAGGGAACCAGAGGTAGTATCAGAGTATATGACGCTGCTAACTAGATATAGTTGGGTTCCATTCTTTGTGAAGCAGTTCATCTGGAACTAAAGTCCTTTGCTGCGGGTTACGCAGGCTTGAGGAGGCGGTGGACAGAGATCCTAAGAAGGCCCATATTCATACACATTCAAAGCTTTTATTGCGAGGGTGGCTGTGTTGAGTTCTGGGTCAGAAGGGCTGCCTGATGTGGTGAAAAACTCAGGAACCATAACAGGAACCAGAAATAAGCCATTCATTATTATTTGAGTGTCCTGTAGCAGCAGCTGGGTGTACTGGGAGACCAGTGAAATATCTGTGAGGTAGAGGCGCAATCTGTTTTGACTGAAATGCCTCCTCAAAGTTAATGGGTGCTCGAAAAAAAATACCACTCCAGGGTTTGTGGATTGTATTTTTTAAAGAGGATGGATCAGAAGTTGTGGGTTGGGTATCATGCTACTCAGCCTTCCTGCAAAAATGTTTTAGCGCATGCTTGACAAGAGCGGCCAGATCGATTGTTAAACCTCAGATCCAGATAGATGAACGGGGATTCCACTGTGGATGCAGAACAGCAAACAAGCTTTTTTTTTTACCATTGGGGGTTTCATTCTCAAAACAAGACAGTTGAAGAGGGTTGGGCATCAAGTTTTCTGGGCTTTAGCACCTGGCATGAGAGAACAAAAAGGAGTCTTTTTTCATTGTACGCTTTATCCTTGCAATGGTATTTCATATGGGAAAGTGACCGTTGAGGTGGTTCAGGTGTCTGATAGGCACACCCAAAGCTTGCCTTCTTTTGGAGTTTTTCTTGGCTTGTCCACCAAGGAGGAGACCCAGGGTAGATAAAGTTGGTAATCTGCTGTACCAACATGTGAACCATTCAAAAAGTAACTCAAATAATCCAGTGCACTGCTTTCCACAAGCAGGTTTATGAGCCACAGCCAGCCCTTCATCAGCAAACATTATCTGCTTTGCCAAGAACGGCTCCTTGCTCACCAGACAATCAATCGTTGGTCTTAGGATCCCAAAAGACAAGGAGGAGGGTTTTCCTGGCACCCTCTGCTGCTGATCACACTGCCAGCATCAGCAGCCTCTTCACTCACTCCAACAACGGAAAACAGAAGAGCCCATCCATAGCAGCTGGGGTCCAAGTATTAGTCACTCTTTCCTTAACGCCTGTTTGTTCCTGTGGACAAGGAGCTGTTCCTCACATCACAAGCTATGACACGTCCATCTGTTAAGAGTCTCTGTTTTTGCTCCAAAAATCCCCCGTTTCTCTTCCTCACTGCCGCTTCACAACTATTTCCCTCATTCCCATGTGCATGTGTCCCATTCTCTCTTTTTAACTGCCATTATGCATTCAGGCACAAAGACAACACTCACACCAACACACATACACAGTCACACACACCCTGTCCTCAGATAGCCACATGCACAAGTACACTCATTTAAAGACACACACACACACACACACACAAGAGTGTACACACAGAGACAGTTCTCTCCACACAAAGCTCCCCAGTGTGTTAATTGAGATGCACGGCTGACAAGAATGAAGAGCTCAACAGTGAAAGAGCTGCCACAATGAAGACTATGCACCCCTAGGAACAGACAGGCAGGCCTCACTGGAATCTATGGGACAAATATGTCACATTTCCAAAAGACACACTGACCTCTAAATCCCTTCCCCCAGTTCACAACCTTTAAAACTAAAAAAAAAAAAAAAAAGTTTGTTAAATGCAAATGCAGTAGCTTAGTTTGCAATTGGTCAACTCAAATGGACATTATATGAATATATAGAATAGAATAGATGTTTATTGCCATTTGCACAGGTACAGGACAGTACAGGTACATTTTAATTTTTGTGCGTTTCTCCCTGAGTCAGCTTCTACAAAAAAAAGTTAAAATTATATATAAAATAGAATAGCATTATAAGAAAAGAGTAGAAAAGTACAAATAAAATTAAAAAAAATAAAAAAGTTGTAGTAACAGCTAAGTAAATTAAAATAAACTGTACAGAAGCTATACACTGTATTAAAGCAAAGATATAATACAAAATAAATAACAAAGGGGAACACTGTACAATGAAATGAAAATATAAATATGTTTTCTTATTGCACTTATTATCTCTTATTGCACCTGAGGTTATTGCACACATATTTTTCACATTATATAATTACACTGGGTTTTTTTTTAAGGTTAATATTGCACACTTGTATTGCACTGTGAGGTGGTCAGCTGTCCATTTAGTCTGTGAGGTGTGGGGTGAAGTACTTCCTTCCCATCTTAATGTCCTGTGCTACAAGTCTCACAGTATATATATATGTATTATAGTATGTATAATATATATATATATATATATATATATATATATATATTATATATCAGTAGGACACTATGCTAACTTCATCCCTGACTTTATTAATATTAAGCTTGACATGTATGTTCTTATGTCTCATGAAAATGGTATCCTACAACATGTTACATACACAGTGATATTCCCTAAGCCTGTACATCCTGGCTAGAGAGTGAGTCTCTAAGGCCCTAACAAAGTTACCATAACAATGCATACATGGAACACAATAACACAATACAGAGGACATTGTCAAAGAAGCATCCGTTGGCTCAAATCTGAATCTTTGTGCTAAATGATTTCTTCCTGCTTTAAAGGGCCAACTGAGTTTCCATGTTACTCACTGCCAGTGCTTCAAAGAGGTTTGTATAAAAGAAAGAAGCACAGTGTTCTCCATCAAAAGAATGCAAAATCAGGAACAAATGTATTTCTGGTGGGACTACACAGACCCCGAAAGAGCTATTTCTGCTTCAAAAAGTATGAAAATAGAATAAGCCTCCAATCCAGGTTGAAATAATGAGCAGATTGATTATGGCAGGTTTGACATAATATATTTTTTGTAATTCAGTACAGTCTCATTTTGCTATTTATAACTTAAACTGATTTTTTTCTTGAAACAGACCAATGTATATAATAATAGATCATGTAGCACCGGACATATTAAGGGTCATTTTGATTGCTCTTACTGTGTGAGACTGTAATGTAAGGTAACTGTAACATCCAGAATCTGGCTGCTGAGTCATTCAGAAATTTCTCCCAGCTATCATCAAACACAGACATCATATACAGCTAAAAAAAAAATAAAGATTTTTTAAAATTATTATTGAATAGGCATTCTCTAATAGCCACTTCCAAAATTAGGCCAGATAATTTCACAAAATGTATTTTCTCTGAAGACTAATTTTATATATCATTGCAGGCCTATGTTGTTTTTAATTTAAATCAAATTGCTGCATTTCTTTAAAGCAATCTTCTCCCAGACATCCATTACAAAGAAAATATGATAGTTGTCAAACCATCAGTCATGCTTTCCTTAATTGATCCATGCTGAGTTATCATGGAAACTGCATAATGGAAGATACCAATCCCAGTGCAACAGGTGCTAGTGCTCCTCTCCTCCATTTTTTACCTGGTTTTATTACTGTGTGCTCAATCAAGTAAAGAAGGTTAATCAGTGGGTCAGGGCATATCCCCAAACTTATAGGCTGTTATCTTAATTTGCCTATGCGTGCCTCACGTGCTTGCGTAATTGCTGAGTGATGTTTTGTTATCCTGCTTGGTGAAGATGCTCTGTACCTGACGACTGCTACCAAGCTATGATCAAATAAAACACAAGAATAAAGCAGCACAATATGACGCTCAAGTCTGCATCCAGAGATTGTTTAACAAGGTGTTGATGAGTAGCCTTATCTTCCGTGGTGGAGCCTAATTGCTCCGTTTAATTCTTTCTTTTTTTATGTCCAAAAACGTACAAGCTTTCCTAATAAAGATTTTCTTTCGAATAAAGGAACCTCACAGTGTAATGAAGTGACCGGTCAGTCGTTGTTAAATACAGTCAACAGTTATCCCCCCTCGCAGCAGGCCATTCTGTATAAACCAGTGCATTTCGCATTGTAATCCTCTCAGAAGAAAAAGGTGACACATTTAGTGAATCTTACTTGTTTGGGTGCCTTCATGAACCCGTGATGACAATCTTTACGGACCTAGCTTTAGAACCATCTTCTCCGGTGCCCGGTGACATTGAGCGGACTGGTTCTGCTGCAGCAGCAGCTGCTCCCCCGGTTCAGTTCGTCTGTTTAGAGGGAAATCAACTTGACGGGCAAGCAAAAGGACCAATCAGCGGCGGGTTGAGGAGAACAACGTGCGTGTCTTATCCAATGAGCAGAGAGGATTACAGCTTTACTTTGGTTCAGTACCTCAGGAGCTGTCCATACGCACCAGGTAACCAAACCTGTGTATGTTAGCTACCATGGTGACTCTGGCCACGCTTCTCGCACAGCAGAGGTTCAACGTGGGGTCAGGAGGTCAGCAGGAGGCCTTAATGGGACTCAAAAGATGGGTCAGCCCGTCTAAATATCATTTGATTGTGTTAGTTAAGCTGTTGATGGTTGATAATCATATCTAGAAAGAGTGAGATGACCGAAGTGGTTTTCTTTCTGTTTTTAAAATGTGAATTTAAAATATGTATGTGTGTGTGGTAAAATGGATATATAGGCATGTAGTGAAGTTTTTTTTATCTTTAAAAATCTAAGATGTTATAATCAGGTTAAGTAGCTGTTGTTCTCTAAACAGTTACTTTCATGTCTCTCATTGGTTATATTCATCTAATTATTGGTTGCAGAGACAATTAAAAAAGTGAAACTATCCACTTGACTCATCCATTTGTGAACAACCCTGAGAGATTTTAAATACCTTTGATTACTTATTGATCAGTGGAGCTGAAGAGGCTTTTTGAATGAAACATCTTCAACTGAACCACTTATGAACCAGAGGATTTTTTTTACTCTGCCCAAGTGACCTTTCCACTTGTAATTCTCAATACAAATAGACAATCCTCTTAATGGTATCATTTAAAATCCATAGCTTTTGAATGCTTTATGAGAATTTGCCTGTCTCACAGCAGTCCTCACTGTATCCCTTTTTTCAGCCACTGGGGGGCAGTAGAAACAAGCTATGAATACAATGATTGACATACAGGATAATCATTCACCTTACAAAGCCATCTAAGAGAAACTTGTTAGCAAACAAGAGTCCAGCAGATACAGAACAACTTCAGCTTGTAGCTCTGTTTCTTAATATTTGGTAAATGCAATTCAAATATTGACATTCACTTCAGATCTGGTTTGGCTTCCCCCAACTCCTAACTTCCTAAGCACACTATCTTTCCTTTCCTTTTTTCTTAATTATGCCACAAAATGTACAGGCTGGCTTCAAAAAAAGTTGGATTCACAAAGAGTGTACACCAGGGTTTCACTTCACCTAGAAAGGATATTGATGAGCGCAAAAGGACTGAATCACAGCATCAAGTTGCTGCTAGAAAATAAAGCACTAAGCTGAGGACACCGATAAAAAAAAAAAGTTGGATGATAATTCATGTAGAAACGTCTTCAACAATGCATTGTTATAATCCATTTTTTAATTAAAATAGTGACATAAGCGGGTGCCGGTGGCCTAGTGGTTGGTATATGCATGTCTCATGTGTGGAGGCTGTAGTCCTCCAAGCGGGTGGCCCGGGTCCAAATCCGCCCTGTGGCTACTTTCCTCCATGTTATTCCCCACTCACTCTCTCTTTCCACTGTCCTGTCTCTAGAATAAAAAGCCCAAAATAAAAAAAACTTTAAAAATAAAATCAAAAAGTGATATAAGCAACTGTAAGAAAAGACATGAAGGTATAAAAAAGTCAAAAGCATTTAAATAATCCCATAAATTAATTTCATCAAGTACTCAATAGATGGCTTAAAGACATAGATATCCCATCCTGGAGAACATTTTATTCCATATCTGAGGTTTTCCTACAAAAACAGCAAAGTCAATATGAAAATAAGCATGAACAGAACTGTATGTAGCATTAGCAACAGGAGCTGCAACAGGAATATTTCATTTCATATTTGGTAAAATATGAACTCAGACAAGAAACATATGAAACTTGATTGATTTAGCAAAGTGGAGTCACTAAGTTTGTGTGGCTGGATGGCAACAGGCTCAAAAATAAATACAGGAAAGCTAGTAGGAAATTGTAGATTTCCAAAATTGTCTTTAACTCCGCTTTCAAAGAGTTACGGTGGCGGGAATGAAGTCATTGAACGCGATGTTGGACAATAAGACATGTTGATGTGGCATGCTTTATCCCACATGCAGTGTTCTTTACAATAGAAAAAAGGCGTCTGAAGAGAACTGAAAGTCTCCGATGTGTCATTTGAGGCAGTCTTTGCAAATTTCTCATACAATCGCAGCTTGTTCTGCCTCTTCCACGTTCACCATTTCACCCTCTACATCTACCTCCACCTGAGAGTTCACCACCTGCTGCCCGTCTACTTCTGTCGTGGTCACACGCACTACCTGGATCTGCACCCCCGCCCGCTTTAGTCTCTCCACGTCCTCCTCACACATCTCTGTTACCCCTCCATCCTCCATCACAACTGTTGTGGTCTCGTCCATCTCCATCACATCGACAGGCTCCATGGTGACGTGTTCCACTTGGATGCCGTCGTCCAGCATCACCGTTTCGCCTCCGTCTATGCTCTGGGTTGCGATGGTGATGGCTGCTGTGGCGGCAGAGTCAGTGATGACCACTTCTTCACTTGTCCTGTCCTCGATGGAATGGACTTCTTTGAGGTGAGTCTTAAGTTCTCTCGCGTGCGTGAACCACATGTCACACATGGTGCAGTGGTTGGGTTTGTCTCCTGTGTGGCTCACGAGATGGTCTTTGAACTGATCCCAGCTGTTGAACACACTGCTGCAGACCTGAAAACAGGAGGAGGGAGGAGAGGGCTATCAGCATTTCTCCTTTTGAATGATATGGGCCGTGAACTCAAAAAGCAGACTTGATTCACTTGATTCCCCATGGAAGACCAGAAGATAAATCAGGAAGGTCATAAAACTGGATGGACAGTAGTCCATAACACAAAAAAATTGGAGCCCTAGGTGACATCATAAATGGCTTAAAAATGTGCACAATTATTTCACTTGTTATAGATTACTTTTCTTGCTTGCACCTGCACTCCATTAGTGATCACAAGTACACAAAGAAATGCTGTTAATACAGAAATATATATAATTAACCTGGTTTGTTTTGTACAACATTGCACAGCCACTCTTTATGCTTGTATATGTCTCTGTCAACTAATGTTCAGTTTATGTAGTTCTTTGGTTTTAGCATTGTGGTTATATGTAAATTTGGATTTATGTGCACCACCAACCTGCCAGGGATGGAAATTAACCTATGGCTACAATCTGGCACATGTTTATGTTCATTGATGTGCACTGTCCCTATTTTTAAATAAATACATAAAACTGTCACACATAGCTATCCAAGTATAGGCAGATATATTATTTAGATGAGGTGCAAACACATGAACATATTCACAGAATGTTGGAAAACATAACTTATATTTTAGGTATATACTGCATGGGTAGGAAAGTGCTTAATGGCAGTGACTCTGCACAATCTGTACCTGGCATTCATAGAGTTTCTTGCGCCCTTTCTTGGCTCCGGCCCCGTTCTGACAGGCTGCCATATGGCACTTCAATGTGCTGTTCCTTGCAAATCGCTCATGGCAATCTGGACACTCATAAGGTTTTTCCCCTGCAGATAAGACATAATAAAGCCAGACATGGATTTCAATGAAACATGTTGAACAACAAGTCAGCAATACATGATCATGTGTTCAACTGGTACAACTAGCAACATGTTTCTGTTCTCACCAGTGTGCTTTCGCAAGTGCTCCTTAAAGTGGCCGAAGTGGTCAAATTGCTTTTTACAGTATTCACACACGTGCACCTTCTTCTGCGGTTTCTGGTTTTGAGACAGCTCCTCTGCATCAAAGTGAAACGTGCTGATGTGCTGCTTCAAGGCGCCTTCCCTCGTGTAAGCTTTGCCACAATGGTTGCACACGTGGGGTTTTTCCAGAGAGCCAAGATGTGTTTTCAAGTGCTGCTTGAGGTGGTAGTACAACTTAAAGCTACGATCGCACTTGTTGCAGCGGAACATGTTGTCCACTTGGGAAATCTGGACCTCAACCACACCGACATTCTCCAGCACTTTGGAGGCCGTCACCGTTTCCTCCTGATACACCACCTCCTGATGAGGAAGCACACAGTAAAGGCGGGGTTGATGCTTTCACATTTAAAACTATGCAGTCAAACAAATTAATGCACCACAAAAAGATATTTGCACAAATACAGGTCACCGTACCTCATCTATTTCGTCTTTTTTAATGAAATGTACTGTAGATCCCCCTTGCTGATACTTGCTGGTAATGTCAGCGAGGAGAGCCAAAGCAGAGTCATCGGAGGCCTGGGCATTTTTTGCTGCATCAACCACCTCCTCCAGTCCTGCCTCCTCCACCTCAATGACACCTTCTCCTATCACCTCAATCTCCACCTGGAGGACAGTAAATATATTCAGTACTGACACTTTGAGGCAGGGACAAAGAAAGGTTCATTTGTGTTTACTTCACATATAAAGCAGTTATAGTACAAAGTGGTGGTGTAACAGACTTTGGGTCGGATCACAGACTTTTGTCACGGATCGGATCAATTTTCAGATCAACAGCCAGTGTCGATGCACCGATGGGGGCAAGTGCGTTTGGGGAATACAGACCACAGAAGGCTGCACCGTTCCTAGTGGTGAAATGGATCACGCTTGATCCATGAGCCTTTCGGATCACCCTCCAATATGGTTTGAGCCGCACGGGTCCCTGTGCAGAGTCGCCATGAAAAAAGGGTAACATATTGTGTCATGTAGACAGCGGGTCGATCCGTGGATCACGTGTGGCCCGAACCGTAGGGGGATGTGATCCATTTCACCTCTAGAAAACATAAATCTGTGTGACCACCGTGAGGATACTGACCTGTTCTCCCTCCACTGAAGGCAGACTTTCTGTGATGACATTTGACGTCTCAGCAATCTTCCTCTTTTTACCTTTGCTCTTAGCTGTCAGGGAGGGATCTTCATTCATCCTACAAGAAAGAGAAGACGCGTTTTTGTTGAGGCAACAATATTTCCTCTTTTTTTTTTTTTTGGTCACTGAATGACATTTAAATTCTGATTACATAATTTTAAGTTCTTGAACTGTGACAGTATAGAGTATGTGAGTCTCACTTATTGCTGAGTGCTTTGATGGCTTCTTGCATCTGGAGGTATTCAGCCGCCTTCCACACGTCAGCCTCCTCCTTTTTACCCACATCTAGTATAGCTGTGTATGTGAACTCCATCAGCTGGTGAAAGGCTGTATTACTCACTCCTGAGGGTATGACAGAGCAGCAGCAGTGAATGAAAGACACTCAATGTTAACTCACTTTTATGCGCTATGTACAGCACTTAGATTGAAAGTGCTTTATAAATATATATGCATTATTATTATTATTATTATTTAAGAGTCACAACCACGGGAAAAAAACATAGGTGGCTGCAAATTCTATGAAAATAATACATTTATAGCTCATTTGATCTTTCTCACATGTAGGACCTCTTTTTCTTTTACTTCATGAAAACACAGAATACCTTCTATCTCCACCAGAGGCTCCTGGGTAAAATCCTGGAAGAACTTGTGGAAAAACTGACTGCATGCTGCCAACACTGCTTTATGGGCTCTGAACTGATGCCCTGGAAGAAAAAAAAAAAAGACATTGAAATAAGGATCATCAAGTAGGAATTCTCCTGAAACATCATGACCTATAAAAGGTGTGCCTACTTACCATCCACAATCAGAGTAATGTCTGTGAACTGGTCCAGCTGTCGTTGTTCATTTAATTTGTCCATCATGACTTTGTAATGTGCCGGGTACTCATTGCATGCATCCAACTCAACCTCCACCTCAGCCGCCATTATTCACCTTATCTTTCTCTGCAGGGATCAGATAAAAAATTAGATTAGGTCTTACATCAACTCTCAGCCTTGGTTGGAAAGGAGTAACAAAGCTATCACCTATACAGCCAGGACACACACGCACGCACGCACGCACGCAAGCAGTCCTTTGGCAAGATAACGTATACTCTTCTAAAATAAGGCAAATTATTTGTATCCTGCAGCATCATTCTCTTTAATCAGACCCCTTAAATGAGACTTGTGTTTGACAAACTAACATAATATGTCCTACTTTTTCAGAAAGAAACAGACAACCACACTGAAACGTCTGTTTACAGCTGACTCCAGACTGAATGCAGTCTTTTACAAATCTAACGAGCCAAAGGGTATGCTTATCTTAAAAGGCAACACATTTGAAAATAATGTGACCCGATGAGCTGAATTATGTATTCAGTATTTGTGTTCAATACAAAGCTCAGCAGACCAAGCTTAAAAATGTAGGAACTACGAGTAGATCACTGAAGACAACTGTCATTCAGATATCTGATCTGCATTTGAACAACTCTTGAATTAAATTATACTGGCTTGAAAGAACGGGAAATTGTCTGAATTGCAAAGGCGACATGGATTTTCAGGACAGCAATATTCAGTAATACGTGGATGTCAGCTTGGGTTGTCACCCGTCCCAGTAAAATACGGAATCGTCCCGTATTTTACACTTTGATATTGCGTCCCGTTTTGAATCAATACGGGACGCGGTTTGTCCCGTATTTCCAAGATGCCTCGAACTCAGCATCATTCAGCCCGATTCAGCCGGCTAGTTCCCGCCTCTTCGGAGCGCCCTTTGGTTTGTTTGGTTCTTTTTTTGGCCTGAGCAACGAGAGCTCTTCAGTGATTGGGTGAGAGAAAGTCACAGGAGTCAGAAGGAAACATGTCTGCGGCTGCCTCTGATACCCGCACCGTGCACCATTGAAACGTAAACCGATGCAGAAATACAGATGTGAGTAGAAAGTAATGCCTGGCTTGACAGTGTCAGTGAAAATGAATATAATGTAAAGGAAACTACTGTAGGCCTACTTAATATATTTTCTCCGATGTTTATAGATAGGTTATTCCAGTAGCCTATAGTTTGGATAGTGTGAATATTTTTCGGTACATAAAACAAAAAGATGACATTTATTTTAGCCAAATCTGTATTCACACTATGGCCTGGGCGAGATATCATCAATACAACATCAATATATCGACAGAAGACACTTCATTAATACAATGAGAAAATAGTTCAAAAACCATATTAACAGTACCATTCATGATTTCATGAGAAAAAACAAAAACGACAGACAGAAGGACAGAATAAATTAATAAAAATACTATTAAATTCGTACTGTTTATTTAATTAAAAGTCTGTCATCCTCCCCTCTATGTTACAGCAGTGTCAAAAGCACTTCAATAATACTCTGTTAATGAATGAATGTTAAGTTAATAACTTTATTTGAAGTTTAAGTTAAGTTGTAAATTAAATAGGCCTATCTAGTAGTAATCATCTGCTTGAAATGAACCTGTCAGGTGCGTTTCATTGTGCATACATTACTGTATCCGCCTTTACACTTAAGTTTTGCGTTTTTGTAAATTATTTCAGGAAAAAAAAAGTGTTAATAAAGCACTTAAAACTTTAAGTATGACTCTTATTACTTCATTAAATTCATGATTCACCACAACTGGTGCCCCACCCCCCCACCGTTGGGCCAGGGGTGGTCAGGCCCCTGCAGAGTTGCACCCCCCTGCGGGGTGTCCTTTATGTTTCTGCTTGGAAGGTGGAAACCCTAAAGTCAGCATGATGGCGCTAGAGAGCGACATCCCTGTTAAACCAGTAAATACAAATTAAGTGTGCTTGTAGTTCAAAATAACACGCTGCTAAAATTCCAAGGACAAATACTGACATGCCCCCGAGACTGACGTATGACTTCACAGACGAGCAGACGCATGGTTGCTACTTTGACTCACGTTTAACAGCTTTGCTAAAATCCACTTCCAGGTTAGCCCAACTAGCCAGCTAGCCCAATACAGACCTCACCCGGACACAGGACTACAACACGTTATTTAAAATACCGGAGGGATATATGTAACTAGAGCCCAACTTACCAGGAAAAGATACACCTATGTAATCATTTCGACGATGGAGCATGTAAACAATAAGCCTAACACAACCCCAGCGAGTTGCGGGTAACGGGCCTCTTAGCACGCTCGCCATTTCGCGTTTGACAATCAACATTACGTCATCAAACCGCGCATTAAAATACACTTTTCCCAGACGGATTTCTTTATTACAGCCACCGTGGGGCGAAAAAGACGTCAAAAACTGTCGGTATACGTACCTCAAGTTTGATAACGCTGCTTCAAAAAGTTGTTTCGCGATTATATTTCCCTCGACGCATGTACTGCTGTTCTACTCTCGATGCTACCAAAAAGGGCGGTCATACAACCCTTAGGACTCGGATTCCCAGAAACCCTTGCACAGCCAGGGACGCCATAGAGCGTTGCTTAGAGACAGCGGTGAGTGTCTCTTTTCTCAGAAACTGTAACTGGGAAAAAGTGTTTCCATGTGTTTCTGTGCTAGACTTCTTCTTTGTAAATAAACGTAGGCTATTATTATTATTATTATTATTATTATTATTATTATTATTATTATTATTATTACTATTATTATTATTATTATTATTATTACTATTATTATTATTATTATTATTTATATTATTATTATTATTATTACTATTATTATTATTATTATTATTATTACTATTATTATCATCATTATTATTATTATTATTATTATTATTATTATTATTACTATTATTATTATTGTTATTTATATTATTATTATTATTATTACTATTATTATTATTATTACTATTATTATTATTATTACTATTATTATTATTATTATTATTGTTGGTCCCCCAAAATTGCAGATTTTCTTCTAGAAGCCTGTGGACAGCAGGATATCCCTGTTAAAGAAGAGAAGATCTTTAAAGCTAAGTGGCAGTAAGAAGAATATTTAAGCTAAATAAAGTAAATAAGGCTGCAGGAAACCATTACTGTATTGATTAGATTTTTATTTATTTTGAAATAGGCATACTTTATTAATCCCTATGGGAAATTCTAGTTTACACTCTGTTATTGAGAGACATGCTTCTCACACAATAAGGCCCAAATCACACATATGCACAAACTGGACCTGTGGACATGCATTTAGTGGAGAGATGTCATGCAGAGTGGGGCTGCTTCACAGGGAGCGCACCAGAGCAGTTGGGGATTCGCAGTCTTGCTCAAGGGCACCTCGGCAGTAGCCTACTCGAGAAGTGCCCTGGGACATCTCCAGCTACCAGAACAACTTCCGTGTTTTGGTCAGCACTGGGACTTGAACCTCTGGTTCCCAACCCAAGTCCCTACAGACTGAGCTACTGCCGCCCCAATAGCCCACTGTATAACCACTGTATATAAAAAAATATGCCTCAGCATCTTGTCAGCTACACTGACTCATTAAGTTAACATTGGACCCTGTTATAAACCAAGGCTAGAATCTGACTTGATGATGATGATGTCAGACCACTGCAGGTTTTTTAAACCCTTAACTTAAATGAAGTATCTACATGTGTTTGAGTTAATAAGTCTGTTGCATGCATCCCACTCTTTTTTAGATGAGGCTGAAGTCAATTGATGACTATGACTATGAAATCATTTTATATATAGCCTACATTTTATTATTTAATTGTTTTTTCACATGTTTGTATTTTATATGTTGAACGAATGCTCATATTTGAGAATATAGTTTAATGAGAGGATTTGTCTTTAACTTCTAACCTGTCCAAAGTCTTCTAGGATTTTCTTCCAGGATTTTAGTTTGGTTACATTGAATGAAAGAAGTGTCCATCACAATTTACAGCCCATGCAGCCCCTTTTTAAAGGCCTAGTGTTGCCGCACTTTTGGATAAATAAAGGCAGCTCTCAACTAGAGGCCCCTAAGCATTTAGTGTCAAAATAAATTGTGGATCAAAGTGGGGCAAGAAAATGAACCCATCATCAAAACCTCAAACCTTTGCAAGGACTATTGACTGTCCTTCTCCTCAAAACTCACATAACTCATAAACATTTAACATTTATGGGACACTTACTGATTGAGGAAGCCAAGCTTTATGTGAAATCACAAGATGCTCTCTGGCACGTTATCAAATCATGCTGGAATATCATGAGTCATCAGGTTTTGGAAAAACTTGTTTCTTAAACTGTTTTTTTTTTTTTTAAACAGTTTTCTAAACTATTGTGCAACTGCTTCACCTTTGAGTGCTATACTTATGAGGTGAGGAACAGTTAACCGTAGATGAATATTATCTAGTCAGATCTCTTGTAGCTTACTGATAAATGCCTTCTGATATTGCAGGTCAGTGTGTGCTGATAAAAAAAGATATAACACATGGTCAGATACTGTGAATGAGTAACACTGGGTCACAGAGAAAGCGTGTCCTGGCAGGACACTCTAGATCACATATCATGCTCTGCTGAATCAGCTGAGTGCCACAAGCGTCACATCTCGGGTGGTGTTTACAGACACTGATACCTGAATTTACTCTGTACACTCGTGCATGTTTTCTAATGAAGCTGTTGCACTGCAGCTTGCATGTGTTTTTGTTACAGTCTGTGTTTTTTGCAGAGCTACAATTATAACCATGTTTCCATTTTGATGTTTATTTGCAGTGCCCTGGCCATGTTTGTGCAGGGGTTAATGCTGTCAAACTTTAATCTTGAAGGGTAACTAAACCCTAGATTTTTAAGCTGTAGTGCTCCACCCTGGAATTTCAAATACATATTGATTAACTCATTTTGTACTTAACATTACATACACTCAGCAGATGTGTGGGTTTCTCAACTTGCAAGAGGTGCAAGCTTACATGTGTTTTAGTCTTTGTTAGACCACAATGTCACAGGACAGAAATTTGATAGCCTATAAAACAGACTTATGACTCTTATTTTATAACAGTGAACTTACTGCCCTGCATGATGACCTGCATGGCTTGTGTCTGCAGACAGACACCAACACCTCCCTGATAAGACTTTGAGGCCAGTTAGAACTTTTCGACTATAAAATCATTTATGGCTCAAAGATTACTGTACCTTTGAGGCAGTGTTATGCAAGATCTAACTTGGTAAATCTATGTTGTAAAAGGTCCATCAATTGATGTTGCAGTATAGCTTGAGTTAGCAAAATTCCTTTTTTGTACTTATTCATGATTTTTTTTGCTTCCCTGATGTCAAAGAAGGATCTGCACAGGACGTTGCATTTTCCTACTTTTACTATCAGCCTGTACAAAACCACACAGAACATTCTGAGAAATGCATAGTGAAGGTTACACTGTCTTTGTTTAAACCCTGCAGAAACATTTTGGACCCTGACCAAAGACCCACCCTCTGTCCTTATTTCTCTTCCTCCTCTTTGTGCTCAAAGTCAAAAAACAGAATTGCACAATGTTGATGGTGACTTCTAATGAACCTTCATTACATATAATCTCCACAATGAAAAAGCAATCAATGTCATTTACAAAGCTAAAGCATGCACTCTCTTTAGTGCTGACATATCTCAACAAGCTGTTAAAAAAAAAAAAAAAAATTAAACTTTTTCTCTTACACTTTTCTTTTTCTACTCCCACAAATTTGTCAAACTGCCAGTTGCTACTAAACGTTTTCTGCTAAAAACAGGATTTGAAATCAGCCAACGGGAAGCACTTCTGCACTGGGACTTTTTAGAAATGTGTAGACATCAGCACAGAGCCTGAACTTTGTCCTCCAACCAGAGAGAAAAACAACAGGCAGAGTATAAAAGGGGGGAGAGGCGGAGGAAGGGACATGTTTTTGTTGAAGGAGTTGAAGCAACGCAGAGCTGAGCAGAGAGAAGCAGAACTTTTAAACCAAGGGGTAAGTGAGTTCTCTCTTTTATCTGTTTACTTATAGGCAAAATGTATGTATCCGTGTTCCCTTTAACAACTGTGATAAGTTCATTTGAAAATTCTGGGGTTTTCTAAATCATTTTTTTGGCATCCTGCTTATGGGGGGTATGCAATGTATTAATACAATGTATGTGCAACTTTAAGAAGACGCTGAAACGTTATGGTTATGCTCATGATGGTGATGCTTTGCATAAATGTTTGCTTTCACAATCCAGCATGCTTCTTGTTGGACTTCTTAGTTATTATTTCTATATTTAGTTTGCATCTCAGAGCTTCAATTTGTAGTGAAGCAACACACGCACAGATTTGGAAACTTCCAATAATCTTCTTTGTTCACTCTATTTGTGTAGAGTACTTTAGGCAAGTCACAGTTTAGTAGAACTCCAAAAATGATAACCCCTCTCAGATCTTTTGTACAACCAGCTCAGTTTTGTCTGCCAAGTTTGATTAATCTCCGATCATCCCCCCCTCCTTCTCTCTCCTCTTTTGGGCCGCCCCTTTTCCAACCTCCCTCTCTCCCCCTCCTCCCTCTGTTTTCAACAGATTGGGGGAGTGAGGAGGCACTGCAGGCATGTGGGCTTGTCTCAGCCTGCTCCTCACTCTCTGCCTGCTCCATGGGGGCGGAGCAGAGAGTGAAGGGGGCGGGCGAAAATGTCAGCTGCCACCACCTTGGCAGATAGGGGATGTGGAGCCGATGAAGGGAACCATGGGCCGGGTGTCAGTGGTGGCCCTTTTCCAGGCCAGCTGATTGTTCTGCTTGGTGCAGGCTTCCAGGTATTTGCCCATCATGTGTTAGAAAATCAATAACTACATTGCATCATCACAGGAGTTAGGATTGATATTCACCCATTTTGGTTGGTCAGGCTATGTTACAGAACTCAATGTAATAAAAAAAAATTTACTATTACATTTTATGGCCCCAGCTGTAAGGCTTGCCGAGTTGGAAGAGGGTAACTTGTCTTGGTTATGTAGCCTAACTATTACTAATTTCACTGTCACAGAAATGCATCCTGGTCATTCTTGATTGTTAGACATGCAGATTATCCACAAAAGGTTTTTCTTACAGTTTTTTTGTCACGTAAACAGATTTTTAATCTTTTACTTTCCTCACGTGATCAGACTGGAACGCCTGCGCCAAAAGCTTGATCTTCAGGGTCTGAAAGATGTGGTCTACATTGTCATCAACGACCAGGGGGCGCAAGCACAGCGCCTGCACCCAATGCTGGCAAAGAAACTGTCAGAGAACATCACACTCTACCAGCAGGACGAACAGCAGCCTAATGTCTGGCAGACACTGAGTGGAACGAAGGATGACTTTCTCATTTATGACAGGTAAGTTACCTGGTAATCAAAAGGGAAATACCAGACACTTGTTGTTGTTTTTTCTCATCATGCTTTTTATTCCATCCCTGTCCAATAGGTGTGGACGTCTCACCCACCACATTTCACTTCCAAATACCATCATTGGACTTGGGCATGTGGAAACTGCCATAAGAGATTCCTACTGCAAACCCCTCTGTGGGAACTGCACCTTTATGGTACATAACTTAAAAAAATACACATTTGTTTAATCAAAAATAAGTTTCAAAATAAAAGTTGTGTTCCACTTTACTTTAAATGAAGCTCACTTGTTCACTATTGCTTTCTATTTTCCACAGAGCACTGAGCCACCTGAGGAATGCACAGCAGATGTGCAGCCTGATGCAGACGCCCCCCCAGAGGAAGACACTGATCACCATCATGATCACGGGCATGGGGCTCACCATGGTCATGGCCACCAAAGGGAAAACCATGGTTCTCACCCACATGGCTCCGGTCATGGCGGTGATAACAACCACGGTCAGCACCACGGAAGCCACGGAGGTCACGGTGGTGGTAACAACCATGGTCAGCATCATGGAGGTGATGGTGCCTTAGGCCATGATCGTGATCACCACCAGGGACGTGGTCATGATAACAGTCATGGTCATGGCCAACAGGGGGACAATCACCCCCGTGGCTTTGGTCACGGGCATCATGATCACGATCATCATCATGGTGATCATGGTGGTGACCATCAGGGTGCTAGACAGCAGGGGCAGGAGCGAGATGTAGGAGTACCACATCAATTGAACTTAGAGCAGCTGGCAATGCAAATGCAGCAGATGCAACAGATGCCCTGAGTAGCAGAAAAGGCGAGGTGAAAGTCAAAGCACAGCTGACAGTGGACAGCAGGCTCTGACAATGAAGCCTCTCCTAAGTCCAGCTGATGCTGACACTGACGCAGGTTGTTTGGCGATGCAGGGAGCGAGCAGCCGGTCGGTCTCTGACACTGTGACGAGGCGTTACCCGCCTCCTGACAGTGACACGGACTGACAGGCGATTTAGCCAATTCTGTCAAGGAGAACTGACAGTGACGCTCGCCTCCTGCTGACTGACAGCAGCCTCAGTCAGCCCCCTGAGCCTGACCCCCCGGTGCGAGCTGAGCGTGAGAGCAGCTGTAAGCTGGCTCTGACATCAGAAACACCAGGGGCCCAGCGCTCTTTTTTACCAACTAGTATTTCCCTGAGAGAGGAACAGGGTGATCCATGACAGCATGGAGAGATGAACAGGTGGAGTCCAACATCACACTCAAATAAACAAAATCAGGGCAATGAATACATCAAGTAAATCATTTATTGGCAGCTTGTCAACTTAAATAACATTTGGCAATTTTTTTACAAATTATAACATTGTTCTCTTAAAGGGATACTTCAACCATTTGCATTAAGCGTTGTATCATTAGAAACCTAGTAGTATTTTTGAATGGTCGTGCATCCCGCTTACATTTTCCCCTGAGATGGGAAATCTTTGTATTTTTAAGTCTGAAAAGGAGCTTCCAGTGACGCAAAAATCGCCATTTTGCGTCATCGGAAGCTGTTGCGGTTAGCTGGGTGAACCTACAACGCTAGTTCCTCATATTTTCGACCACTGAAGCTACAGACCAATCACAGATCAGTGGGTGGGAACTCACTCCCAGAATCGAAATTTAACGTCCCCCATATTGCTTGGAAGCTATGCTAACAGGCTCTATGGAGAAAGCTGATAATGGCGAAAAAATATAAATATAGTGGCGAGACGGCTGCTGCCGACAGGCCGGTCTTGTGTCTTGGCTGCCGCAACCGCTGGCCGCCCTGCTGGCCGCCCCGCTGGCCCCGCCGCTGGCCGCCCCGCTGGCCCCGCCGCTGGCCGCGCCGCTGGCCGCCCCGCTGGCCGCGCCGCTGGCCGCGCCGCTGGCCGCCCCGCTGGCCGCAACCGCTGGCCGCGCCGCTGGCCGCCCTGCTGGCCCCGCCGCTGGCCGCCCCGCTGGCCCCGCCGCTGGCCCCGCCGCTGGCCGCCCCGCTGGCCCCGCCGCTGGCCGCGCAGCAGCCAAGAAACAAAACCGGCCTGTAGGCAGCAACCGTCTCGTTTGGTGTCTTTCATCCACATGAGCCAAAAAGACACTTTCTGCCTTTTCTCGGCCAAGAAGGCACCAACTTCATAATTTATTTCACATTTCTACTACATAGCCTATATGACCCAATGTCAAAACGGATTCATGTTTCAACGAGTGAAGTATCCCTTTAAGAACTGATGTTGAATTTCACCTGTCCACCTGTCAGCATGTTCGTCTGGGTCCCTCTCTTCCTTTCTCAGGAGTGTATGTGGTTGTCATGTTCATCAACGGCCTCCTCCATTGTGCTCTCTCCATCCGTAATGAAACCAGGCGCAGAAACTACGCTCTAGTGGCGTCTGTATGAAGTCAGGCAGGAGAGAGAGGAGTGGGCGGTTCAGGAACATGATAAACACTTAAACACTGAAAGATATTTCAGTGAACAGAAATATAGACTATTGAGAAAAAAAAAGCAACACAAGTTATAATAAGAAAGAAGAACCGAAGAAACTTTTACAGTCAATCCAAATCTTTGAATTAGGTTTTAGGAGTGAGGGAAAGGCAAACCTAACAAAGCTTGTAACAGTATTGTGATTTGATCATTGTCCTTTAGCACATATAACAAGAGTAAATTCATTCATTCTCACAAACCTGCACATTATGAACGTTAAGTTCTGCACATTCCTGTTTATTTTTTTTTCTTTTTGCATTTTTCAAATATATTCGGTAAATTGCCAAAGGCACACATTTCCAAAAAAAGAAGCTTGCTCTAAAAAAAAAAAAAAAAATACGAGGCTCAATTGTTTGGAAAAGGTCAAAGGAAAAAAGAGAGAGGAACAATAAAAGAATGATGGAATACACTCTGTGCTTAATGACGGTTTCAGAGGGAAGACGAGAGTCACCCTGAATACCTGATGCCTGCACAGAGACCATGTATTGTGTGAATGATGTCAAACATGGAAACTGAGTGTTGAATAAAGAAAGATGGTTGAGTTACACTTTCAGTTTACGTGTGTTCTTGTCAAAGTCAAAACATCGAAATTGACAGGTTGTTTAAACATAATGACTGTCAAATTTCGTCAGCAATTTGAGTGTCTGATGGAAATGTCACCCAGTCGTATTTGGCAGTTATCCTGTAGCCAACATGCCTGAGGAGTTGGACACATGTGACTTCACAAAGCAAAGGGACCTTATCTTATATCATTAATACTTCATAAGAGTCTATATATTGCTATTAAACTCCAAACATTACAGCGCTTGTTGTCCTTTTTGCTGAGGTAGATACAACCGCTTTGAAACTTTAAAGGTGCACTGTGGAGTTTTGGTAGAGAAATGTGAAAGTTGGAGAAATTTACAGATTAAGTGATATATGTTATGTTTGAGGATAAAATGCTATGTTAGAAGTTATGGTGGGGGGCCCTCAACAGTGAAACCGTAACTCTCATGGTAGCTTTTTAACTCCAAACAATGTTCCAGGGACCCATTTTTTTTCTTTGAATAAAGTTTGTGTATTTAGTTCAGAAAATATAGCATTTATAGCAATTTTTTCACTTCTCCAACTTTCAAATTTCATGACCAAATCTACATAGTGCACCTTTAAGTTATTCACAGAAAACTGATTGTTCAACCAGACTGTTTTATCCAATATGTACCAGCAGATGGCGTTGAAGGTCCACATTATAAACCACCCCCCCCATACGCCCAGCTAACTGATGGCGCTTGTCCACCTCACTGACCTCATGAAGGTTTACTACATTCTTAGACAACTCCACCCGAAGGAGCTTAGAGCGGTGTCATTACTTGAAATCATTATCAAAAGTGTCTTTTTTACAAGATCTTAATCGTTTGCATGAATCATCCTTCTCCACTTCTTTCTTACTTTATCAATCCATCAAACATGAACAAACTCATGCTCTTTCTTTTCCAGTGGTTCAAACGATCCTGTTATGGCAGTCACATGGGAAACCTGACATCACATGTCCGGTGCCAGCCTGAAATATTTGCAAGAGATGTCAATATTAGGTGAAAGTTCATTTCTCATTTTACAATGAAATGAACTCTCTCTGTCTTGACGCAGGGAGCGAGCAGCCGGTCCACATGTTTTCTTCCTTAACTTTAAAGGTATTTGTGACATATATTAATTTGCAATGTTGTAGTTTTTATGATGCACTTCTTGTTACATCTCTTCTTGTGTGAAAAAATAGGCAACAATATAAAAGAATGGCTTTTCTGGGATGCTTTGTTTGTGTTTGTACTTGTATAAAGAATGGCCTTTATAGCATGTTTGAACAAATGTGCCTATTTTTATTCTTTCACACATAATAATGATGTCATCGTACAGCTCCAAGCCCAGGACATTGTCTTCAAGACTTAAAGTGCACCACTCTCGGCCCGGCGTAAAGTATCTGAATTGGCTGTCTGACTGTGTGTCTGAAAAGGTCAACAAGCAACCGGAGGTAATAAATGAGGCAGAGGTGGACTGCTTGTGTGGGCGTAATTGGGCTGAAGATCCAATACAGGGGAACAGTGACTTATGGGTAATTACCTTCAATGTCCAGAGACCAAGAGCTGTGAGTGGCTGTGTCTGTGATTCAATCAGCCCCACACAGAGCGGAGCAACACACAGCCTCTATCCTAATTGTCCGATATGCTTTCTCCCCGATGCACAACTGTTTCTGCAGCCGTTTCCTCTCTGCTTTCTCTCGCAGCCAGCAAGTGTGTGTGAGAGAGAGAGAGAGACAGAAACACACACCGGTGAACTCATTCACACACCACACAAAGTTCCCGTGTTCTTCACAAACAAGTGTGCCCTCTTTACCCTGCAGCCACTGCAAATATACTTCTTTATCTCTCTCAGACACGCGGATCCATTCACATTTGAACTCTCAGACCACAGAAAGCTGTACAGTTTCTTAATTAACTTCATTTTCTGTCACTGTGAGCTGACCTTTTCTGTGAAATGTGCTGCTTGCGTACTTTTAATGACTCCTCTTGGTACGGTGCTCCTGTGAATTGAATAAAGAGCAAGTTAAGTGTTAAATTATATTTAAATTCAAAATTATCTGGATTCCCAAGTGGAATCTAATTAGTGTAAATTTATAATTGCAACACTCACACGATATCATTTGGTTTGAATTCAATATTCGGTCCAATTTAAAGCTCATGTGAGCAACTTTCCGTTGGGTTGATTTTGGCGCCCCCTGTGGACAAAGCAGTACCTCTTATCACATTGCACAGAATGCATCAGAAAAAGCTGTTTCTGCAACGTGCTGTTTATCCCCCTTGTTTCATAACCTGCCCTACAGCAGCAGTCGCACACTCACAGGCATATGAAATGAATTAAAGAAATCATCTTCTCACAGATGGTTTGGGTTGCTTTTTTCGGTCAAGTGGAAGCATCTTAATTGATATCAGTCTGTTTCATTAATCAGCTACAAACTCCTCAGTGGAGCTTTAAAGGAAGGATGTGGACATTTTACACTTAGATATAGCAGAAATCACGCCTATCCTCTGTAAATATCTCTGTGAGTCATGACTGTCTACAATGAGTGAAGTGAAGTGTACAATGAGAAGTGACGAGTCCCGCTGGCTGTGTGTTTACATCAGGTTTACATGGACCGGACGGCCGACTCCTCCCTTTGCGTATAAAAGCTGTTTTATTCAAGGACTAGAGAAAAGAAGAATCACATACTCACTGCTTATTTGAATGTCAAGTGAGCGTTTTTAGATCACGGTCATTCCGTGTCCGATTACATGCAATGTGAAGCTACTAGCTAACTAAAGAGCGCTAACATTAGCCTGCTAGCGCAACAACGCAAGCCACAGGCAAACGCAGCTCGAGCCAAGGACAATTTTGTCTGCCCCTTGCGCTTGACTCCTTCGTATGAACATGAGGGAATGGGGGTTGTGGTGTCGCTGGAGGAGAGCGGAGGCTTCAGTACGGGGGGAGTTGTGGCCAAACAGCAGTTTGTATTGGTTTCATGCTGTTGCTCAAGGGCGCCATCTACCGGATCAAAAGTTGCACATTCTTCCTTAAGGTGTAAAAAGTTGGAATGAGCAAACGGCTGTAGAAACAGCGTTATAAACATTCAAGATTTTATGTTTATTTCCAAGCACAACTGATGACAGAAAAGATGGACAAGACGACTGAGATGCTGTATATACATTTATTGTGTAACTTGCTGAAAGCTTTTTGATCGCACATACAACACCAGAAAGGCTCACCTGGTTAAGAGGAAAATATCTAATCATTAAAAATCAACAGTTCTTGGCCTTGAAAAAAAAAGCCAGCAACCAGCATAGAAGGACAGTGGCTCCAGGGTCCAGAGGTTACTGGAAATATGACTGTAATGGAGCAAGGCCACTTAATTTAATGAAGCCAATACAAGTTGATAAATTATGCTCCACTTTTCTAACACTTGTGGCCAACTCTGACATGTGGAATATTTCTACTTTTATGAGTCTGGATGACACATTGTGGAGAATACCAGCACAAACATTACTCACGCTGCCTCATCTTCTGGTGTCATTTAAGGTGGAGGGGTGATCTGAGGGCTGGGAGCAGACAAATAAATAACATGAATGAATAGAGCTACAGAGCGGAGCCACTGAACTTGATCATAAAAAAATAACCAGGGTTTAAATTCTATACTAAAGTCCATAATTAAACTACTATCCCCCCCCCAAAAAAAAAAAACAAGCTGAGAAATGTCTGGCTCTTTGTGTAAGATAAAAAGTAGCAAAGCGCACAAATTCCAGCACTCAAAATTACTTCCAGGCATTAAAGAGCGACAAAATCCAGCCTGGAATCGACACATCATCGAGAAATAGGAGGGCAAAAGACATCATTATAAAAATATGTAGCCCCCCTTTGAATGCACTTTTTTTTTTTAATAATGAAATGCTCACATGGCAAAGCAGAAACATTGTAAAGAGTTCAGAGTTACAGTTTTAACCATATTCACTCCTGCCTATAATTCCATATGACTTCATAAAAGACTCTATATCTATATCCATTAATCTTATAGCAAACAAAAAAACTCCATTACAGTACATCATCCTATCGATCTGGTAGTGTAAAACACATCCTACAAACATAAACTCTGTAGAACAAAAGCTTATTGATATTGACGGTTCCTCATTTTGTGACAATTGTGCTGAGTACAGAACATAATGCTGTTTCTATGGCAACAGTTTCGACTTGATTGAGCCCAAGATAAAAAAAAAAAATCTGAACACTACTTGAGACATCCGATATGGGTACAAAGTGCTTGCTCTAAAGTGTCTGTAACATTTAAAAGCTAGAAATTACAGCTGCAAACTTTTACACTACTGTAAGAATGAGCTCACTGTGGACTGACAGAACATTTGAAAAAAAACACGATGAAGTAAAAACCTGTACAGTTAGCATGAACAGACAAACACAAATTATTTCCCTCACTATAACCTTAGAAATAAAAATAAAAAACACGTCCATGGGTTTAACTTTTTCCCCATTTTTCCTTAATAGTATAATTACATTGCATATTCCAGTTTTCACATATTCACAATCACAACGGTACAACTGAAACAGAGCCTGGACAGTGCTTTATCCAATATCTGACCTTCCTTCATGTGTACACACAGAGCACTTCTGCGGATCTTTGGATGGGTGTAAACACTGTAAAAGTTTCAGAAGAGTGACGTTGTTGCGGCTGGAATTGCTACTGATAGCTGAAACCAAATCATGTCACCTCGTGCCTCCCGTTTTCAGAAAATCATTCTCATCAAATCTGCAGTTATCACAAACATAAATCCTTTCCCCTCACAGTACAGCTGAATGCAGGAAAAAAAATTACAAGTACCGAGCAGCAATATATTGTGATTAGTAACATTAATGACATAAAAATATACATATTCCTGTCATTTGTTTTACAGCACTATTTATATATTAAGACATTTTGCAACAGCATCCATTGCTGGTATCATCAGCACACAAGGCAGCAACGACAGAACACTGAGCTCTTTTTCCCGGAGAAAGAGAGAAAGCGAGAGTAATGGCACATATTTATCATATTCACATTTGAAAGAATTGTCGTATTAAGGCTCTTGCTTTGTCTCTCTACATTGTGAGATTGTCGGATACAAAAATACCTTTTCTATCTGAGTCAATAGTCGGCTATTCTGCGCTCCTTTGATTCCAAAAGAACACAATTTAAAAGCAGGACGTTTACTTTTTCACAGAGAAGGATGTTTTGTTTACGTTGAGATGGGCCCACAATGACGCTATACAACAACAACAACAACAACAACAACAACAACAACAACAACAGAGCGTCGAACCCATTCATAGACATTGTGGAAATGAAATGCATTGTGTGTGTTTTACGATAAAAACCTCTATTGGCTTATGGTAAGATAGCTTATTGTACGCAGCACGCCATGCTGCTGTGCTTGTCACAGGCATATTGTCAAATCGTTTTCTAAGGATTCAGAAGATAAAAAACAAAGAGGAGACTAAAACCTTTACAAAAGGTCTCCTCTTCTTTTCTCTCCCCCTATAGGCCATTATAAAAAGCTTACACTGTCAATTAACCACCGCTGAGGTTACACTTTGAGCTAATGTGACTAAACTAGTGACTAAACATATGTCCGTATTTGAGTTCATCTAAGAAAAGTATAGGGAACATTAACTTTAAAAAAATACATCTAAGTTCATAATTGTTGCATATCTTGCAACTAAAAAGTCTTTTGCCGCTTTCCCTGATCGCCACTTTTGGTTTGAGAACGATGGTCAGCTTTATGACCATGATCGTAGAAGTGTAAATTACAGTTGATTGGTCTCTGAAAATGTTTTAACCTCGTAACTATTTTATCGTAAAAGCTTCAGGAAGGCTTAATTATGTTTGAACCTACAGTCTATGGTTTGAACTAAGAAAATGTAATAATGTAGTGAGCGTGTTTGTGTGCACACCTTTTAGTGTTGGAGCATGCACAGGCTTTTTTTGGCTGACTGAATCAACGAACAGAGACACTCGACACCGACTCAACTACAGCAATACAGTGTTTCCCACACATAGACGATACCTGGGCAGGCCGCCTAAGTATATTAACGACTCCAAGTATATTTCCAACCTGTTTTTATTTAATTTTTCATTTACTCATAAAATTGCTGTGTGCGCACGCGCAAGAGAGATAGAGCGCACAAGGACTTTACGGCTCCGTGCAACATAACAAAACTCCTGTTTTAAAAATAATAATAATAATCCTTCTCAACTCCTTCGGACAGATAAGGCACAGCAAAACCAACAGTTTTGTGTCTGTGTGCGTACGGTGATAAATTGAGCAGATTTAGGTTGTTTGTTGCAAAAACGAAATTAATTTAGAGGGGACAACAAAGTATGTCAATCCCCTGCCAACTCCAGCGCCCAGGTACCTCGTCATTCTGTGGGAAACACTGATACATAAATGTGAGAACTCTAGATACGTGGGCATACTTGGACAAATAAACCCAGCTCCAATTACATGATCAGAGGCACAAGTTGTTAACACGTTGTACTTAGCAGATAAAATGTGAGCTAATTACATACTTTTCCCAGGTTTGAATTTGTTCCAGTTGCTGCTGCAAAATCAGCGAAACATGAGAAGAATACACGTCCAAAGCAGCTGGCTAGCTTTCTACATTCTCTGTTCAAATGACAGATTATGAATGATTGCTGGTTTCAAAGGTGAGATTTGGCTGCTGCCATAGGATGAAATATAATACCTGCCGGCTGGGTGAGTCCCTTTGATTCTAGCCCAACTAGCTGAATAACGACATAATCATACCCTAAAGCTAGGCACTTATAGTGTTCTACCGCACAGTTTGTACTGAGCAGCTCTCTCTCTCTCTCTCTCTCTCTCTCGGCTCTGAGTTCATCTGAATAACTCATTCCTCTTAGTGATGTTTGAGCACAGTGAGCGACATGTTCTGTCAACATCAAATGAGAAGAAATAAACCCTGGGTTGATTAAAGTATCATGCTTGGACGTACAGAATAAATCTGTATTATTTAATGCATTGCAGGAATGTTGTATTTCCCTTTAATTCATCACTTCTGTTACAGTTAATGTGTAGCTTTATTTCCCAGAATGCAAATCAATGAGCTTCTTGGACAGCAAAGAGATATAATGACAATCATTATTTCATCCCAATGATTCATAACTCTTTGTAAGTGCATGTCCATTTCATAGTTTTCGTTTTGTTTTACTATATTGTGGCTGTAGGGGGAAAAAAACATATTTACATGATGAAGTTCAAGTTTGGCCAATTTGCAATAACTAAAGCATGAATACAATTAAACAAATCGAGGCCAGGAATGCATTGATAAACTGCATAGTTCCCATTTTGAGACTTAAATTGAAAGGTGGATCGTTCTGAAAGTTAATGTATGTTTTGTATAAAAATATATCTCTAATGACCTTCTTATAAGATGAGAAATTCTCAGGATAGAAAAGAAAAAAAAAAACATCCGACAGCGATGAGTTTGTCTTGGTGGGGCGTTCAAAACATGACTAGTTTGTGCTTGTGCTTGTCCCAATCGATCATACATGACATCTCTCAGCTAGATTAAGACTTCAACAAATCACTGCTCTTATATATCTACCAAAGCCCTAAGAGGACATGCATCCTTACATTTTATTTACTCCATATCCCTGCGATAATGACTCATTTCTGGTAGTGGTCTCCAGATCTCATATCCCCAGAGTTGCAAATGCACAAAATGAACAAAGAAATCGGCTTAATTAACCTCATTAGTGTCGGTAATGGCAGCATGTCATGGTCTGGCTTGTCTCCATGACCAGCCTGTTGTTTTGTTTTCTAGATTGCCCAAAAAAAATGACCCTCAACTCAAGAAAACAAGCTTTGTTATCTTGAGATAATGAGATCAAATAAGCTCTTATAATGGGGAATATAACAGCCATGCTGTCCGAGAAAAGGAGAAAAATTAGATTTCAAACAACAAACAGAAAGTTATGATCACGGGAAAATGGAGTATAGTGACTTAAAAAGTATGAAGGCATGTCCACTTAGGGCTTCTGTACTTATCCAACATGATTAGACAGAGATATGATGCAATGTATTTTACTCATGCATAGTCACAAGCTTTCATTTGTGTGCATTGATGTCAGAAGAAAAATGTGGATAGTGAAGTTTCGCTTTGTTCCACCTCTGCATCAAATTGACTGATTATGCAGAAGTTAAAGAGTCAAAAAAACACAGCTGGTCACATCTCCCTTTCAGCTCCCTCGGAACCGAATCACATGTACACTGCCTGCGTGCGGTGTGCGACAAGTTTTTTTTGGGGGGTTTTCCATTATTAGGAATCAGTTAGAAACAAGCTCTTTGAAAGCAGGGGAAATTCCCTGCTCAAACAATCTTTCACCTCAAAAGGCCTTTAAACGGCATTGTCATTTCAGGGTGTGAGGTTCCCCAGCAGGTCTGGGGTGATGTACCCGACAGGCATAGAGGGTAGAGCCTTGAGTGGGTGCTGTTGTGTTAGGGAGGGTGGGGGAGACTGGCGGGGAGGAGGAGGGTTAAGGAGCAGACTGTGCTCGCTGTCCATTTCCTGCACCACTGTGTAGTCCGCAACAGGGGCGAAGAACGGGCATTGGGGAGAGTCAGGAAGAATGTAAGGGGATTGATTTCCCTCTGCTGTTGCGGCAGGTTTGGTCTCCACCAGCTGAGGGTGTATGGTTTGATACCCCTCGCCAGGTGCTGGGGAGCTGGGGGGAGTGTTGATCTGCCGGTTGCTGCTATCCGAGGTGTAGCCACTTCCTTCAGGATCCACCAGCAGCAGCTGAAACTGCAGCTCCTTCGGATTTTTCTCTTCAGTTTCCTCCCCTCCTTTGTTCTCTTTTCCCTTCTTGTGTGTCTCCTCTTCGGTGACCAGGCCGCTCTCTTGGATGCGGAGATGCTGGCCAGGAGACAGCACCACGCCTCCAGAGGGCATCACGTTGCTGACCTGGGCGTAGAAGTCTGTGTTGACCCAAGTCTGCGACGCTCCAGTCTGGGTTTGGTCCAGGGGTCTGCCGCCTCTCTCTGGGGCTGTGGCTCTTTCCACAATATCGAAGGAGGAATCCCCGTCCTCCGGTTGGCCTGGCAGCAGGGTGGTCATCAGCAAAAGTGCGTCTTGTTCCGGTAGATCTGGATCGTAACAGCTGGCCCGGCCTGAGTCGTCATCGGGGAAGCTGGGGTAAAAAGAGAATCATATTTTTCAAGCAATCCTCAGTGTGAAAACAAGTGCTGTCTACCTCTGGCTGTTTTGTGGTTTAACAATTCTTGAAGGTGTCTACGTAACGCTCCAGTAACAACTTTGTAGCTGGTTTTAGAAAATTCTTAAAATTATATTGAACATAGGGGTGAGGGGGGGGGGGGGGGGGGGGGGGGGGGGGGTGAGGTGTCAGACGAAAGTGATTAACAGCATGCAACAGAAACAGCCTTTTTACTTTTCCCACAGCAAAGATCCTTCATGATTGATGCATTTGACAGTTAAAAGACAGCAGGACTCGATTGTTTAAAAAAAAACACAAAAAAAAACTACTTAAACATGTACAGTAGAAAATCAACGTACAGCTTTATCCACAGGGGGCGCCAAAATCAACACCAACCAAAAGTTAAATACAGGAGCTTTAAATGACGCTGGACATCAAAAGGCCAAACAAGGAACAAGAATGAAAATGAGCAAAAGCTGAAGAATTTACATTTTCCTGCTTTGCATTAAAGCTATGTTAAATTGCATTGTCCCTATGGAAAATAAACATGAAAATCATCACAATAGCCCTCGAATAAGAAATTACCCGATGGTATTGGAGCACCCGATGTTCATGTGGTGGCCGACGGGCTGGTGCACGCCGAGGAGTCTCTGGGTGTCCGAGCCCTGGTTGTCCTCCTTCTCTCCAGCGTCTGCATCCTCAGCATCCACCTCGATGAACTCCACCCACGGCTCGTCTTGATAGAAGTCGGGCGCGTACGTCGGCAGGCCGCCCATCCCTCCACCACTCAGGATGAAATTCAGCTCAACCAGCTTCCCCTTCTGTAAAGAAAAACAATTTTGTCTTTGTATACGTGTGTTTTCAAATAGGGATGCAGAAAGTCCTTTCGTTGTAAAAGTCCTATCTGGTTCTATAGCAGCTTGTTAATAATGTGTACATTTCAGCTACAGAACGTGCCTTGTGTTTCACTTTTGTCCGAGCATGAAAACAGCTACTTTTTTATAATCAGGTGTTATTATTTCCCGAGGACCAGGGGTCAGGTTTGTTTTGTTAAGAGGAAAAAGGCTGCCTGTTTAATGCATCCCACATCATCTGACAATAATGCATCCACAGCACAACCAAGACCATCTTCACATCTTATTATCTCGCAGTGCTGCTTCTGGTCTTGTTTACCTACAACAAAACAAGAGGGCCTGTTTGCTCTTTTACATAGTTTATGGACATTTGTGCTTTTATTCGGTGGCTGATGATGAATGATAACAGGCTGCGATAGGACATGAGGAGGGACGGAGGGAGATGTGATGTTTATGTGGCCTGAAGTGCCTCAGCCGACCGAGCCACATGGACGCCCGGCAGTGTCTGTTTTGAATCAAAGTTACAATGGAAATGTAACAACAAAAAGAACAGTTGGTTACACAACATGTTTGATAATCAACTTACAAATCAACAACGCACAAGTCCGTGTGCTGGCAGCTGTGACTTATTGATGTTTGCAATTTCCCTCTTTGTGTAAATACCATAGGAAACAATACTCAGTAAAAACGGACATCATTTATAGATAAAAGACTTTGGTTTTAAAGTGTTGGTTTTTAAGAAGTAGTGTGAAGATGTTGGTTGGCTCTGGGAAAGTGTGTGCAGTTTACAGAATATATAAAAAAGGTACATTAATAACAAAAAAAAATCATTAGTAATAGCCAAGCAGCAACCTCCAGCGTTGGAAAATTAAATCAAGATAGAGGTGGTAAAAAACCTGCTCCTCTCAGTGTCCACTTAAGGATGGCTGCCGAAGCCTTTCACGTGCCATTAACATCCAAGTTAAAATGACAGCAGGAATAAACATCTTTAAAGACGGCTTCACACATGGGCTTCACAACGCCGCTCTCTGGAACCAGTGGGTAGTGCGAAGGAGACTACGACCGTGTTTCAAACAGTCAATTTGGATATTCTTCATTTTGAAGATGAAGTTCTACCAGTTCTTTGACTGTGTTTGACGATACAGTTCAAATAACCACAAGCATTCAATATGTTTAGCACTGTCATTTATGATTACAAATCAGACATTATCCATATAATTGCACACAACATGAAAGTACCATGTATGTCTAAATAAATATAGAGTCTATGACGAGGACAAAGACAAGGCAGAATAAAAACACCAACATAAATGTACCTTCAACAGCTCAGGATCAATGCCTTTAATTTTGGGTGCAGGAATGGGTGGCAAAAGAATCATCATTATTCTGTAACGACAAAGAGAGGAGGACATGATGACGTCATCTCTTCACAGGTGTCAGTATTTGTGTGTGTGTGTGTGTGTGTGTGTGTGTGTGTGTGTGTGTGTGTGTGTGTGTGTGTGTGTGTGTGTGTGTGTGTGTGTGTGATTGCGGAGAGGTGTGTTTCTGCACATTTTCAAAACATTCGCTCCAGCTGTAACTATCATAAATAATGCAGCAGTGGTTGAACGTGGTTTTGGATAATGTTGCTGAATGTTGTCTGTTCCTACCTGTGCTGCTGGGAGACTATAATGAGCATGATGAGGACGAGGATGCCCACAACCCCGAAAACAAACACCAGCAAGAGTGGGAAGGTAGACTCTGAAACACAAAACACAAAACAGAACATATCATCCTCATTTCATCATGACCGCAGCGAGAACAACGGGGCCAGCAATATTTATTTGCCGTGCCGAATGAAAGAGCTGAAACAAATCTTACCTTTGTTGGGTATCTCAGTCACTAGAACAAAGACGGAGTCACTGAATTCTCCAAACTTAGTGAAGGCCTGCATCCTGCAACGGATGTGCACTTCATACTCTTTTCCTATGTGCAGGCCGTAGACTGTCTGCTGGGTGTGCGGCTGTGTCTCCAACTGATATACACACACACACACACCAAGGGAAGAGAGAACCAAAAAGAGAAAATTAAATAAGACCCTTATCCTGTCGCAGCATTTCCAACATTAAAAAAAACTAAACAGAAACAGCCAATCTTCATGCTGATGGTCTCGTTTGCTCCTCTAGTCTAGAAAGAGGCCTCAGTGTTACTTTTAGTCTGTTTCACAGCCAACTAAAAACTTCTCACATGAGCTTTAAATGAAACAGATGACATTTCTTTTTTAACAGAAACACCTCAAATGTAAGCTTAAACAGAGGTCAAGGGGGTTATGTTTATTTTTGGTACCTGTGACACGTCTTTCCAAAGGTTTAGGGTAAAGGTTAATGTATTTTTAGTTCACAAGATGTAGGACATACTGTCATAATAGATGGCTCTTAGACGGCGTCCAAGGCTTCGTTTGTAGAACTAGCTGGCCCATTTGTAATGAATATGTGTCTCTTCAAGGTCCCATGGCCTCTGACCTACAGACCCCTCCCTTGACTTCCTTCAGAGAGTTTTCCCAGCGGGCTTTGCTCAGGCTTCCACTGCTTTTTAGCCACACAGTTGAGGGGAAGGAGGGGGAAGGAAACACGACACTGTGGCCCTTTGACCCACCTCTACTTTAAGTTAACCGCATGAATGTTTGCATTTGTGTGAGCTTGTGCCTGTGCACAGAGACCGTCTTGAAAGTTTTGTGGTGTGTATTTACACGTGTCAGGACATGAAGCTGTGTGTCTGTGTGTGTGTCTGTGTGTGTGTGTGTGTGTGTGTGTGTGTGTGCGTGCATACAAGCAAAGCAGGGAAGAGAAACTTTCAGAGCAAGGTATAAGAGAGAGGACTCACCGATTCCCAGCTCCCAGTGGTATTTTTCTCTCTGTACTGGATCTCGTACACTAGCCGCATCCAGCCTGTACTAACATCAGCAGAGGGCGGGGGCTCCCAGTTGACCATGACATCATAGGTTAGTCCAGAGGGACTTATATTCAGCAGTGTCCAGTTTAGAGACACTGGGGGGTCAGGATGTACTGCAAGGAAGAGGGCAAAACACAAAATGCTATTTACATCCTTAACCATGAGTTAGTGAATGAGTTGAAGGCTCTGAAAACACCAAGCAAATCAAGGATGACCAAATTTACAATCATAGTTAAAGTAACCCTTTAATTATAGAAACTTCTGTACATATCTGATAAGTCAAACATCAGAGGGGTTCACCTCCATTGTTTGTTGGTTTATTTTAAGAGCATTAGCATGATGTGCTGTCCTTGCATACATGAACATCCCTAGGGTTAGGGTTAGGGTAGGGTTAGGGTTAGGGGTTCAATTAATGAAATATACATGTCTGACTATGCCAGTTTAAGCCTTACCAGTTGTGCAGCTAAAGTTAAATTTGTCTCAAGGTGAAAAGTAATGTTTAAGTCACGAGGTGACTTTGAACAAAAGAGTGCATGCTCAAACTTTGAGAAAATAATTATTATTATTTATTTTGTCTCAGGGGGACACATTATGTCCCGAGGTTCCAAAAAGAAACAAATAAGGAATTATAAGTTACATTAAATGGGTTCACAATTACTCTTTGTAAATTAAAGAGAACATTTCCATAAAAAAAGAAAAATCTAATTTCAACCATTCTTTGGTACAAACACGTTTTGGCCTTGTAAAGATCATATGAAACATCAAGACTGACTGAGGAAAATTATTTTTAAAGCCATGTCCTGGAAATATAACAAGCAGCCGCATTTTGATCGGGACAAAAAGGGGAAATAGTGGATCAGAAGGTTGGATAATTTGATTCAATGATATAATTGAAAACATGAATTACTGGCATCATCTTGAAGTTTTATATTTTTGACATGCTGATGGCAGCCTCTGTCAGTTTTTCCATCCTCTAGGTAGAAAATGACAAGCAGCTAAAATAAAATCTTAATGATATTAACTGACGGATATATCAGCTTGGAAACAAATGTTTCCTCCCTTTCTGGAACAAAATGGTATTGTGGATATATTTTAGATTTGTGGAGATATTCATTCAACGTTCTACATTCAAGCACATGTAACATGCAAAAAAAATTAAGAGATCCAATAATTTGTAAACAACCTTTGTAAACAATGTTGACCAAAGAATCCATACAATATTGTAATGATTGAGTCTCAAAACCCAAACAGCCCCAGAGTGCTGCATAGAAAGACAAACCCCTGTCTCTTTACTGCACACTCTACTGGGGTCTTTGGTATGATGGTGTTATCTAGAGAAAATCAATTTGGACACATAAGGAAAGCTAATAAACAGCTTACCATCCTTATCTATTAACATCTACAATACAAACATGAAAACATTGACTGTGTAAACACTGACTCATCCAACATTGACATGCATGTGACATTTTCTGGTTTGGCTGATACCAAGCAACATTTCTTGGAAATATTGTGATAAAACCATAGACTGTTAAAAACATACACATAGATAATCTCAGTGCCTTCACCCAAGCCCAATATTGGCAGTTGCCATATTGAATTTCCGCATCTAACTTTCTTTCTTTCTAGAAACAGGCAGCTGAGGCAGGCCTCAAGCCTCCTGGCAAACAGCTACAATGCACGAATGTGTTAACCGAACCACATCCCCAATAACGCAGATTTATGCAAAACTCTTAGCCTTAATATGATCCATATTATTGAAATATAATTGATATTATTGACTTGGGGCTATTGAAATCAAAACTGTTCTTTGAACTAGGCTGCAAACACGTTCATTTCGGACTTAGAAATTGGCATTTTAATATGGGTCCAAATGAGGATCTTTGCTTTTGCGGTCAACCCCAAGTGGACACTTGAGGAACTGCAGTTTTTTTTCTTTTTCACTTTTTGCATTTGCTTCATTTTTCAAGTGGGATTCTGCTTGACTCAAACATATTTTCCGATGGGATGAAATCAAGAATATCCCTTATTGTTGCTAAAATCCAGATAGATCTTCAGATGTTTGTTACTAACCGATGTTCTCCACAGTGAAACAGTCATCCTCATTGAAGTAGGTGATATTGTTTTGGCTGCGGAGCTGCATGCAGTAGGGGATCCAAATGGAAGTGTGGTTCACATCGAAGAAGCACTCCCTGTTTGAATGGATGTACTCTGGACACTCTTTCCATTCACTGGTGGAGGAGCTGCAGGAGGGGAACAATGACGGGGGAAAGATAAGAAGAAGCAAAAGCAGGAATGTTGTTTTGTAGCATTTTTGATGGGTTTTATCTGCGTATCGGGAAGATACAAAAAGTGCTTGACATGCAAAACAATAACTTGAACTCCCAGTTAAATAGGTACCTATCAAACTCACTCTTTTTTAAGGTAGAAGACTCGGAGTGCTCCAGGTGAGGACAGGTTGTGGAAGTCCCCTGGATTCCACCAACACCGGAACGTCTCCTGGTTCCTCGATATGCACTCTGTGAAATGTGGTTCAAGGGAAGCTGAAAGAAAGGCGGAAAAAAAGGCAAAGAAGAGTAATGATGAGAAAACAGAACAAACATATGATTGCATTAGACGGATCAATGACATTATTGATGCGGGTTAAGGTTTATCAGTGCGGCATTACCGATAAAATCCAACCTCCATTAACCCCAAACTCGAACCACTTCAATCAACACAAGTAGAACCCAAAATTGATGACCTTAAAGATTTTCTTATCGTCAATAAAAAGCTATATTTGTGAGCTTTGAACAATACGTTATGATCGGAGTCTTGGGACAATAAGAACAAAGACAGCTTGTCTTTGCACAAACTTGAAATGCACATGATCGCTTCACCAGAGGACAAACTCAATTCATCTACATGTAGGAAAGAAGGCCAGCCAATTTATGATCAGTTCATTTATTGTGGGGGGAAAATGAAAATAGCAGAGATAAAGCAAGAGGTTAACAGACACATAGTGAATAAAGGAAAAGATATAAATGAAATCAAGGAAGACTCCTGGTATGGGTTAGTCATAGCTGGAAGTCTCGTGAATGGAAAAGTAAATCTGAACAGAATTGAACAGATAAAACACAGACCGCTCTAAACAGATATCCCTGACACAGTCCAGTGGTGGAGGCTGGGCGTCAGGCGTCAGATATTGCGATGTATCATTGCCTTACAATTTATCAATCATCACAGAATCGCTGTCTTGTGATATTATAATTCCCATGGGCCGGCCACGTATCATATCGTATCGTTAGTCAATCTGCGATTTCCAACCCTAGTGTGCAGAGGCCAAGACCCAAAACGCTGACCTACAGAAGTCAAAATATATTGCACTGATTGAAACGACGTCACAGAACCCCACTTCAAAACACCCGAGCTGTACCTTTAAATCTGAAATCTTTCTGTATCCTGGATAACATGACATTTATAAAAGGTGTCTGCGTACTTTATTCCTTCTCTAAACAAGCTTACCTGCAGATACTGCCTGCATTAGCATGAGTGTGTGTAATGATGGCAAGCTGCCTTGACCTGATTTTGTAAAGAGGGGGTCACACTTTCAGCTTACAGGAGTTGAGGCTTTTTGTATACTGCAGCTTTGAATAATCTAAAGGAGCCTTAACTAACCTGTAAAGAGGTGATGCACTTGGAGATATAAACAGACAGTGTTTCATTGAATCAACTATCAGTCACCCTCCCTTTATAAAGTGCGACCTCCTCACACTCATGTAGTACCATTTGTCCTCTGCCCCACCCTGAGGCCCTGACTCATCCCTTATCACCACTCCCTGAGCACCAATGAATCCCCCCCCCCCCCCTGCCATCTCCCTCTCCTGTCGGGGGCTTGTTTCTCATCCAGCCACTAGTCGCTGGGTTTGGTGCAAACATAAATAAGCGGCTGAAGGTATCATTGATTTCTGCTCTAGCCGCCCTCCTCCAGTGCTGGCAGCAGAATAAATCACACACAGCGCAAGAACATAAACATGCTTCACAACATAAGGCTGGGAGTTAGAGATAGACTAGAAAAATACCGTGCAAATGCATCAAGACTCAAGATGTCATAAGATCCGCTTTTGCAAACTATCTTCTCCACATAGACTCACAAATGCTGCTTGATGTCACTTCTATGCAGCATTCAGACAATGTGCATGCATACAGCAAATGCTCACAATGTCCAGCATGCATCCTCAGTAAACATGGTCACACTTCTTACAACGGACACTACAACAAAAAGCCCAACTCAAGCCATGCCAATCTGCAAATAATTTGAATTTATTCACACAGCATATACACCATTACTTTGAAATTACTTTCTATTTCATGCCAGTGTAACCTCATCATACATTGCATTCCTAACGCCATTGTGCCTCCAGCTCTCAAACCCTCCCTTCCTCTTTTCCACCTTTCCCTCCCTTCATCTTCTGCACACTGTCTGGGTTCCCAGAGCTTTTGCTATTTCAACTCGGCCGCCCTCCCCCATCCAGCGAATTCCAGCTGCCATCATCAAAGAGCTGTCTGCAGGCACTGGATGCAAAGGAACATTTAGAACAAATGTGAGAATAATGAATTAAAACTAAGACATAAACAAAGAAATGCATGACGTGGGGTCAAAATGAATGTCTTTCCTGACAGGTTATTTGCATTTTGTGTAATATAATTTCATGCTTCATATACTACAACTTCAAACTTAACTATTTGCGACTTAAAAAGAAAGTTACTCGTGTCAAATTCTTTACTGATCATTTACTCAGAAGACATATTTAAAGGCCCTCTTGCAAGTGTTGTTTCACTCTGAAAGAATAAGACTTCAGAAACACACAGGCATCAGAGAGATAACCTCACTATAAAGAATGAGGCTCTGCTAGAGGTGTGCGATGAGACGATCAGGATTAGAATGTGTTGACGATCTGCTAAAGCAGAGATATCGTAGTATCGACCTACAGTGTACATTCTATCATGATGCAGTGTGCGCTCCTTCACAGACGCTTCCACTCCCCTTTCGCTTCACAGCTGAGCAGCTGATTCATGGCTTGAAAATGAAAACGGAACTTGAGAGTTAGTCTGTAAAAATAACTCCATCTCAGTTATGCGGAACTGTTTGAGATTTTTCCAAACCGACAAGGTGCAAGAAAAGGTCATCTGCAGAGTTGGCCCAGTTCAGGTTTGCATTTTGGATGGCGACAAAACGAACCCCTTTAACGAGCCCGAGAGACGATATCATAAACAGTCTGCAGAACGTCGACCAGAGTGGAGCTCAGACAAACAGTCAGCCATGGGAGAGATAATCCCGTTGTTTAAACTGTTGCTTCCGCTGTTCTTCTGCTCTCTCTCAGTTACTAACAAGCCTCTCCACTCGAAGCTCACCTGTTGTGATAACGGAGACGAGAATGAATGAAACAGAGGGAGGCGATGATATCAGCGAGGTCTGGACCTCGGTTGTTAAAAAATATATATTTTGAACAATGCAATCATTTATTTCCATGCATGCTGCTTAGAGTGGTGTCAGTCAGCAGCTCCTTCTCCTCTTGGTCAGTATGTAGCAGGCTGGTTAGAGTGAGTAACTATGGTGACTGTCTGTCTGTCAATCAAAGATGTCCCGCCCCCCTCTATGAATTCCAGTAAAAGCATACTTTGACCAAGTGTCACAGAATGATCACATTCTCATGTTTGATTTATCCTGATGAACACTAAAATCCACGTTTCCCCCGAAAGAGGACACAATGCAGAACCATTCTTTTTTAAAGTGGTGCATAAAACGCTCAAATTGTGCATAAAAATGGATCAGAATGCAGGAAAGAAATCTTTGGTGCTAAAATGTTCTGGAGACCTCCAGACCCCCCTCCTCATGATGCCAACTACTGGCAAAGGCTCATGTATTACCCAACTACTTGATGATATTTTAGCATTATTTAGGTGGAGCCTTCAAATGAGCTCTTGGAGTTTTCTGCCTCTTCCTGCACTGAGTATTGTTAGTATTTTGTTATTTGTTTAATATGTTTGTTTTTTTTCCTTACTGTGCAAAATAGATGAATACAGTTGAAATAGACTAACCTTATTTTTTTTTTTTTTACAGTTTTTGTGCATTTTTAAACATTATACAGGGAAGTGAGTATAGCTGAACTGGTCAGTAACTGGCAGATTAGCCTTTAAGATCAGTGATCCTGCCATGATAAAATCGTTATTTTTTACATTTCTTTGATATCACCCACCACCAGGCTTTGCTGGTAAAGGTCAGAATCATGCTTTGAACAGTTGTTTTGTTATTCCGACCATAACTGTCAAATCCAAAGTGATTCAGAGGTGCAAAGCGACACCTGAAGCGACTCAAATTCTCACTCTCTGTGTGTCGCTTCTTCACTCCTTTGCTCTCACTCTTCTTCTGTGATATCTAAGGGATAGTTCTATATGCTGCCGGAGGAACGAACAAAAAAAAAAAAACAACGTTCTCACCATACTGTGTTTTTCAGAGATTAAAAAAAAGGAGAAAATGTTCAAGTTGTAACTGGCTAACAAGCCAGAGGGAACATCTTGACAGCCACATGTGGTTTGCCCGCCATACAGGCTGGTAATTGAGTTTCAGGGCGCCTACACCCCACTTTCTAAATGTACTAATAAATAACCAGTCTAACTGATGGGAGGCTAAATCCTGCCTGTACCTGCCAGCTGCCATTAAATGATCCGCAGTTGACAGCGTTCAGCTGGAAGAAAAAAAAAAACGTAATTATGTGTGCTTATGTGTGTGCGCCCTAATCCTCCTATTTGTCAGTCTTCTTGGGCAGTGTGTGCACCTGAGTCCATACAGAGGAAAGCACTTATCCACCCTGATGCAAAAGCTTTAAAGCCATCAAAGTTTAAAATCCAGTAAAATAGAGAACTCCGTCTTATCCCATTCCTTGCAACAGCTGGTAACCGCAGCACTAAAAATACAGAGTAAGGTGCGAGCAGGCTTTATCAGCATTGTTCAATGCTTGAGGGAAATGAGGCTCTGACACATGAATTACCACCTTTTCCAGCTCATTTACAGACTTAAGCCGGCGTTTAGGGTTTTAATAACGCTTCAAAGAGCTGCTAAAAGGAAGGACAGGATACACGGTAAGAAGGGGGTAAAAGAAAAGACAGGCAGATACAGTAGATGGAGAAAAGAGATAGAGACAATGTGAAAGTGTAGACCATCAAGTAACACCTCAGACATATGAGCCAGGACAAGCTGCAAAACAGAAACGCCTGTGTGAGTAAATCGTAATTACATAACAGACGAATACGATTATTGAGTTTTCAAATTTCAGATCATAAAACAACCGTATTGTTTAAAGGCTTCAGAAATGACGCTTCGTAATCTGCCGTTGTAATCCGTCTACAACTGGTTCTGCAGGGGGAAAAAAAACAACATTTCAAAGTCTCTGGAGGTGATTCATTCTCTGTCACACCTTTCAATCTGTGTCACTTCCCTCAGGGTTCAACAATGACTCCATGCTCTGTTCTTCTACCTCCCCCATCCTCTGTCACAAAAAAAAGGGACTTATATCATTCTACACTTGATGGCTGCGAATCATTTTTGTTCTCATTTAGTGCAGAATGCTGGAAGATTCTTTACATGATTTCCCCCCCCCCTCCTCCTGTAATGCACACTTTTTGGTTTATTCTTAAAAGCATAACAAAATAAATCTTATTACTCGAGCCAGACTTGTATCTGTCTGACTTGTGCCACCCTACCACATCATCAAAAACAGACCAAAAAAAACCACACACAGACACATAAACAGTATGGACTGAGTGTCTCTTCATCTTGGCATTAGCGCATAATTGATTTGATTACCCATCGCTTGAAAAGAACACACAAGCGGCTGCTGAACAGTAGAACCGGTTGTCCCTGATCATGTCACTCACATAACTCGTACTCTGCTCTCTCCGCTGGCACAGGTAAACACAATTATAAGACACTCAGAGCTGACTGGCATCTGCAGGTCCTAATTTAACCACGAGGAGTAAAATAATGCACTTCCAGGATTTGAGGTCGTTGTACGAGGGGCTTATTATAAGACAGAGATTTGTATTTACAGCAGGTCTAGTAGTAAATTCAAACTTGCTTCTTGTTCACAAGCACCCATGCCAGATCATCCAAAAACGCTTCCTGGTTTACCATTGGTCTCTTTGTTCATGCGTGTGTGTGTGTGTGTGTGTGTGTGTGTGTGTGTGTGTGTGTGTGTGTGTGTGTGTGTGTGTCTCGAGTGATGGGCTGTGGAGCAGGGACACTGGGAGGACTTGGCATGTGCAGTCAGACAGGCACTTTAACTCCTCTTCTCATGGTATCTGTGTGAGCTGCCAAATTCTCCATCTGGGGAACAGAGACTCTCTCTCTCACACACACACACAAACACACACGCGCGCACACACACACACACACACACACACACACGTACACACATGCAGGCACGACCTGAATGTGTGAGCAGGAGTCGGCATCATTTGTCATCTAAACGGATTGTTTCTTGGATGATGAGGACAAGAAAAGATGAGCAGATGAAAGGACAGAAAAACAGGAAAAGTGGATTAAAACAGTCTGGAAAATGTAAAATTTGATTTTTTTTATTTTAGTCAATTCTTCAATACTTTTCCCCACAAATACGATTTTTTTTGTTTTGACTTACTGTAAAACTTCAAACAGAAGCCCAACCCCATTTTAAGGCTCAGTCCCTTTTAATGATGTGCTGCAAGTTTTGACAAATAGAGTCAGATCTCATTAAAGGCCCTGATGCATTTAGTGTCGATTGACATAGTTTGCAGATCAGAAATAAGTAGAAAAAGGAGTGCAGCAGGTTGGCATAGATGTGCTTTCTCAATAAGCAAGATCAAATTAGTGATTTCTTTTTTTTTTTAAATGTACGATATCCCTATTGGGTACACTGCTGAATATTCTTACTTTCTAATGTGAGTTTATTATTTTATAGTCCTTTCCATCTTTGCTATGCACCAGTTTGGTTTGAAAATAATTAAAGGCCTGTCTCATTTTGACCCCTGTCCCAAATAAAGGCAGGGTCATTTCCTAGTCTGGAATAAACAAAAGCCGAGGCTATTAATTGAAGTTGTACGGTGTTAAAAGTTGTTGAGGTGAAACGTTGAGGACACGCCATGCAGTATTCAGGCGAGCGAGAAGTGGGCCAGAAGAGAGGGGCGGAAAGGTGAGAGACTGCAACAAGATACAAACAAGGGAACGTAAACAGTTGATATAAATAACTTCCAACACGCACAAGTAGTAAAACACACACATGCAAAGACACACACACATTGAATTTAAACCTTCAAAACAATAAGCGACAAAAGAATATCAAAGCGCCATTGTCTGAGTCCTTGAATACATGTGGCCTTTCCTTCCATTAAACAATAACCCGCAGCTTTACTTGTGTGTTAAAGTTAAGGACTGCAGAATGACAACACCTGATCCTCATGACTCCCATAAGTGTTCACCGCTTTGAAGTTTGACCAAAACAGTCTTGATGTTTGACCACGCGGAGACTTGGTCGGCCCGTTTCTGGTCCCAGAGGTTTATCATCCTGAACTAATGATGTTAATCTCCTGTAATGCCATTACAGCCCACAGTACAGCCTTTGTTATGTCGTATTGAGTCAAAGTGAGAGGAAATATAGATGAGCAGGATTTTGGCTGATGGCATGTTTTTTTTTGTTGTTTTTTTTACTGTTAGGTTCCAATCCACTACCTTCATGTGTCCTGCAGAGTATCAGGTGTTTCTACATGTTTTATTCAGCTGGAGACTGTATGCATTAACACTCATGTGTGAGCCCCTGTTAAACAAAAACCCACGAGGTACACACATGCTAAATAAACAAGCCTCTACCTATGAAATTGCAGCCTTTCTGGAAGAAGAGAGAAGAGATTTCTTCCACTGGTATCAAGCTCAACTTGTTTCCAGAGTGGGCTGCATGTTGGGGAAGTGATTAGGTCTCTTATTGGACTCCTTGCAGGGGTCGTTTTGTGTGCAGTTTGCATTCGGTGTCCTCCCACAGTTAAGATATGCTTGTTAGGTTAACTGGTGACTCTGGATTTGCCCTCTAGATTTCCTGAGTGTGAGCATGTATTGTTGTTTGTCTCTATATGTGAGCCCTGTGATTTACTATCTGCCCAGGTTCTATCCACCTCCTGCACAATGACAGCTGGGATTGACTCCGGTCCCTCCGTGACCCTGACCCCGTCAACTTCCTTATTCTAAAATAACGATGGAGTGACTATAGGAATCTCATGGATTTTAGTTACCTGAAATAAAGAGCTGCAGCACCAACAACATGTTTACTGAGCGAGCTGTAAATCTCGCTTCATTAAACCATCATCTGGTTACTACTGAAGGAGAACACAATGAGATGTATCAGGAAGAAAAGTATGTCAACCAGGCATTTAAAGATGGGAGAGATAGAGAAGTATGTTAGGGGTTTAAGGAGGCATTAGGGGCGCCTGTAGCCTAGCAGTTATGTTGCGCACTCCATGTACAGAGGCTTTAGTTCCCATTGCAGCAGCCGGGGGTTTCGAATCCGACCTCGGCCCTTTGCTGCATGTCATCACTCACTCTCTCCTCCCAACATGTCCTGTTGCTCATCAGCAGCTGTCCTATCCAATAAAGGCAAAACTATCTTTAAAAAAATAAAGCTAAAATATCTTTGAAAATAAAGGATGCATTTAAATGGATCAATAGATCAGTTTAGTGATCCACACACAATGATCAAATAGACCCATCTTTTGGACAGATGACAATATATTTTTATATTTCTCTGTATGTCTAAAGAATATATATATTTATTTACATGTCTGTCAGATATTCAAATCACGTCATATTTAAAATAAATCTTTTTTAATTTGAGTTACAAATGAACTTAACTGATTTTCTTAAAGGTACAGAGGCCCTAAGAGGACAGACATTCATAAATGTTTTTACTGCGTTCCCATGACAACGAGTACATTTAGTGTTTTTTGCTCGAGATCACGAAAAACTAACTCGTTATCACGGTAAAACCAGTTCCGTTATCTTGAGATAATGACTTAAACAAGTTGAGATTTTGAAATAAACAAAAGGAAACAACTCAGAGGATGTTTGTCTGCTTAGGGCATGAAGGGGCCCTCGATGTTGACTCACATCAAATGCAAGGTCCTGAGATGTTATTAATCTACGATTTATTGCTGATATCAGCAGTATATCAGCAGATATCCTTTCAACTGGGCTTCTGTTAGCTTACCGTATGTCTACTACATGCACAACATTCCCTTTTGCATCTTGCATCTGCTTCTTTTCAGCTATCCTTACATTAGAGAGCATTTCCACAACCATGTTTTCTCCTTCCAACAATCTGCAGCATGCAATTCCAGCTTTGTGATTAGCTTCAGATACCACATCCCGCACAACACCCGACCATTTGCAACATTTGGCTGAGAGCAAACACACCCACTGCTTGTCTTTGAAGCAGATGTAGCCGTAGAATTGTGTGCAGAAACCAGATGAAACAAGCCTCTGCACTTTTACTGCTTGTTACCACCTCTGCGGCCAAGAACACAAACCGCACTCAGCGAAATCAATGCAAGAGCCTGAGGCAAGAGACCTCCTGAGACAGACACAGACGCTCAGGAAAGGGGAGAAAGAAAAAAAAGACGTCTGCATGTGAAGACATATGAAGACAAATGACTGTCACTGGCTGTAATCATCTGGTTAACCTGTAAATATATAGGAGCATCTCCACACGCCTCGTCTCGGCTTGTTATGCGGCTGGCCCTACAACAGAAATACGAATCTTAAAGAAAGAGCCACAGAGTTTCTGGAAAGGCTTGATGAGTCCTCAAGTAGGGGGAAAAATCCTTTAAGTGAAGCTTGAAAGCAAATCTTATTGATGCACTCACCTATTCCGCAAAGCTGCTGGAAACTGCGTGTACAAAAAAAGTTTATTGAGAGTAAGTGGGCTTGTTTTGTCGACTTGTTTTGTCATCAGTGGGAAAGAGTTTGTTGTCATATTGTGTTTTTGAAGCGCACCAATTAATTGATTGATTGATTATTTTCCTCAGATTTCTGCGAGTGCTTATGAGACTATTAACTTTGTTGAATATTTTATAAGCATTTGTTTTGTATGACCTGTCAAAGAGCCTGCGTTCTCTCTGTGCCCAGTCTCGCTCTGGGATCTTACCATTACATTGATGGTGGTCGATATCCTTCTCTCTCTCTCTCTCTGTCTCGCCCCTCCTGTTCTCTCTTTCTTTCTTGTATCAGGTATTTATGGAGTTATACCAGTGTTTTGGTGTTGAATTGGTCACTTAATCTTTGTATCATTTTTGTATTTATTTCGTTTTGTGCCACATGTGTGACGGCATTAGGAAATGTTTTATTTCAATGTGTCTGAATAATCCCATAGGGGATGTGCCATTTGGGGCCAGACACAAAAATAAAAGATTAATTCCTGTATAACTTTGAGCAGACAAGATGGAGGGGAGGTAAAATATCAAATATATTAAGGTTTTAAGTATAGAAAGTAAGCAGGTGTCTGTACTGGTGGGTTTGAGAAAGGCACAAGCTGTGTGTGTGTTTGCTCGTGTTATCAGCAGCTGCTTGGTGTTTGCAGATGTTTCAGTGCTTGTTGGAGAAGACCATGAGCTACATTACCCACAGTGCTCGCTGGAAGCCATTTTAACGACTGAAGGAGGCGTGCCAGTCACATTGATTGATGGTTTGACCTCAGCTGGCTTTAGGTGGTTTGTCTGTGAGCTTATCGGTAAACGCACACAGATAAAGACTTTTGCTACAGTCTGTGAACAAATAAGTCGCAAAGCTGGGGGGCAAAGACCTCAGAACTCTCCCTGTGGTTTCCCAATTCATATAAAGGTGCAGTGAAGACACACCCGTTGTACACCCATGTTTTTCTGTCTGTAACGTGTCAATTAAAAATTTCTGTCTGTAACGTGTCAATTAAAAATCAACTTTTCTAAGTGAAAAATGTGTTTGCTATAAATCAGTGGCCCCATTTTATACAAATCGTGTAAATGTTGGAAGTCCTCTAGTTTCACAGGTTAGGCTACCATACGTCTAATGTGGACCCTGATCTGTTACTCATCTCAACCGAACCAAGCAACAAAACCACTCGCCTTACCCAGACAGCCTCTGTCCTTCTCCCCAAAACAAACAGTGCTAAAATCATGACCAACAAGTGTCGCAATAAGTGTCACAAAGAATTGAATTCACACGGCCAAAAACCAGATTACATCCATTAATTTCTCACCAGAATGCCAAATGGCTGGTTAACATGATCGCTTCATCCAAATGGGAACGCGTACAGTATGCCAAAACAGATATCCTCAAGGCAATGGTCTAATTGGCTCTCCAAAAGAAGACATGACATATTGATTCCAAACCAAAATCTGTGAAACTGAGTAATTTGGCTGCATTTGGTCTCACATTATGCACTAACAATTCCCAGAACCAGAACCCTTCAACCAGAATTATTTCACTCGTAAAAGCCAAAAAAAAAAGGAATTCAAGCATAAAACAGAAAGCAGAGCATGTTCCTCAACTTTGGCACAGCATCGGTCCACTTATTGAAGCTCCAACTTCTTTGTGTTGAGTGAGCTTGCTAAATGGACGACCAAAAACAAATGTCCTGACAAAGCAGAAACAAAAAAATACAAGGACACAAGATGAGCTGGCATTCTTCAGCTGTCAACGTTGTGAATAGTTTCCATCTTGTTTTTCACTAACATTGCACAAAGAAAAGAAGAAGTGCTATAGTGGATCTGTTCTGTGTGGCAAATTTCTAGTATGTAGAAACCTTGGAAGAGCAAGGGCGAGAGACGATGGCTACAGACCACGGAATGGACATGACCATGGGTTGGAAGAGCGATGCACATTCTCCAGAACTAGAACTATACCTGCACTATATGAGCAGGATGAATGCATCAACAGAGGACAGAGGTGGAATGATGCTCCAGGTTCGTCCTTTTTGTGGCAGAAGGTAATATGAATCCAATTGTCTGAGAACATAGAAAATGTTGTAGACACAGAATTCAGATTGTAATGATAGAAAAAAAAAAAGAAAGGATGGAGAAATTGATCCAGGCAGCATAAAGACATATAGAAGTGAGTAAGGGGGAGGAGATGGATTGGATGTAAGCGAAGCATGATGGGAACACTGGTTTTGTGTAAACCAGCAGTAAGACATATAAACTACAAGTTATCTCTAATATGCACTCTTCAACATTTGCTTATTCACCACAGTTCATATTATTATCTCAGCATTGAACGCTGTTATTTTTGTCATATTACTCAGGCCAAACTGAGTGCTTATCTTTTTAATTGGGGCACAAGTATCCAGTGCTTAAGTGAAATAGAGGTTCATTGTCCCATTCAAGGACACAACATTAAAAAAACAAACCAAAAATATCACTTCTAAAGTAGGTTAAGTAGATTATTAGGCCGGTTAGAGGTACGATTCCCACGTCCCTGTTACCGACTCGAGGCTGCTCGCAACCAGTTATCTTCCCAGATTATTTTGTAGAGTCAGTGGTAGAAACTCAGAGAGCATCCGGGCCGCCTCCATTTTTGTCAAACATTTAGGATATAAAGTCTTGACGATGACATCATGAATGGGTCTGGTGGAAGGGACGATAATAACCACGAGAGACAAGGGGGGGGGGGGGGGGGGGGGGAAGACAGTAATACCACTGTTAGAATCTTGCCTCCAGCTCTTGCTAAAGAACAGACAATCAATGTCGTCTGGCTCCCCTCAGCGCATTTCTTCACCCAAAATCTTTTTCCTGTTTTTTTCCTCTCTGTGCAGAGCTTAAAATCACAAATTGAACTAACTCCATTGTTTACGTGAAGTCAAGGGAGGCGGTGCGTTCCTCTGCCTGCGGCAATCTTAATAAAATCCTGTAGTATGTGACGTGCCATCATTTTCATAGATTGTAGAGGATGCACTGCTTGAGATATAGAAGAGAATATCTGTGAAGTTGCTCCTTATGTAGGTGATGCTACTCAATATCAAAAAAAGAGTAGGATTTTAAAACTCCTGTAGTCTGAGCCAGGCTTAATATCAAATAAAAACAACCTGCACTTCAGCTTTAATTGTATGTACTGTGAAGGTGTAAGTTGGAAATTGTCCAATGCTTAATGCTGTTGTCTGGTTTATAACTTCAACAGCATTTAAGTCAAGTAACAGCTGTCCACAACTGAAGCGACAACATTTCTAGAGGCATCATCAGGGCAGGAAGACTGTACCAACACAAGTGGAAGGTGAATGGAGATATCGTTCACAGTGCATGTGAAGGTATCAAATACGTTTACAAGAATAGTCTCGATCAGATCCAGTGTCCCCGAGCCAAAAATTGCCACGAGGTTTTCTCCAGGTAACAAGCGTGCTTTCCAATTCCAGCAGTGGGTGCTGCAGCGGAGAGACAGAGACGGTCCAGACATTTCTCAGATCCCCGTCTCAATCGCCTTCAGCTGATGTGTCTAAGAATACACACTCAAGTCAGCAACCTGCTTCATATTTACATTCAAGCTATGTTTTTTTTTTCTGCAGCTATTTTGTCTGTGCAATTCATTTCGTTCAAGCATTCCTTAAACTGGATGAAGTTATGCACCAAGTCGTAAGCAGCTGAAAAAAAATAGTGTGGAAATAACTGGCACAATTATCAATAATGACAAATGGTGTAATATAAGCCCTTGTAACATAAATCCAGCCCATAGAGAATCCAGCTTGCATATAAGATAATTGCTTCCAGCTCCAGTGGTATAAATCCTATTTGAAAAACAAACAAACAGAAATGCAGACTCGGCAAAATCAAACAAGAGAAAGTAACATATTTCTGTGTTTCAAGTTTGCAGACACATTTTGCCATATCTGACAGCAACTGACAAACTTTTGTTTCAACCATCTGAAAACACTAAATCATCTAAATCATTTCTGTTGGTTGCGGCTCAAAGCACTCAATTGCAGAAATGATGTGGTCAGAGATAGCACAGTGGCTTTTTAACATTTATTGGCCGTCTTTAGCTCTTCAACTTTGAAGCAGTAAATTCAACTGAAAATTAGTTTGGTCTGTTTTCTCAGCCGCAAACATTCTTTCACCTAAATGTTCTCTCCAATGGCTCGGTGACAGCTGGATGAGCTGGCTGAACATCCTGCTTTGTCCACGTCCTGTCCCTGGACTTTGACAGAGACGCTTTGGACCATATATTTACCCAGGCTCTATTGATCACCAGCCTGTTATACAAGCCAAACCAGGAAAGCGCGGCGTTTGCTCAACAGCTAACCTTTCCACATGTATCCGAGCAAACACAGAATTCAGCAACTGATGTCTGACATAGTCCTGATAACAAGCAAATACAGCGTGTCGTGCGCACAGCCTGAATCCTGTTTGTTAATGTTTGATGAGTTGCAGAGAGGCTGATGAACTGAAGAATCACTTAGTCTAGTATAATTTCCTTTCCTCCAAGTTTGTCCTTACACAGACAAGAAAAGGGAAAATCCACCTACCTGATGATGTCAGAGGGTCCCGGTCTATGAGAAAGGCAGATCCTGGAGCCGACAGCCAATCCAAGGAGGAAACCAGGAGAAGGAGCAGGAGATTTGGAGAGCACGACGAGACAGCCATGATGCTGCAGAGAGACAGAGGGGGAGAATGAGAGCGAGACAGTAGCACAGTGATTATAATTATCTGTTGGACTCCATGACATGCCCCTGTGAAAAAGAAAAAAAAAAAAAAAAAACGTCCCTCTCTACACTCAGGCTCCCTCGCTCTGTCTCTCTCTCTCTTTCCTTCTCCCTGACCCCTGAGCACAAATTCTGGGTGCCATTTATTTTCAGCTGGTGTGTGTGAAACCTAACACGGAACAGGGCATAATTAATTATCATGCCAGGTTGCTGCTGCTGCTGCTGCAGCGTTCGGGAGTTGAAGTCGGTTATTCTGTTCATTTGTTTTGTTAGTTTCATCTCTTTGAAACTATTTTAAAACTGATCACAAAATATTTGATAACAATAACAAAATTCCCTGATACTAATTGGACAGTCATTAAGACCGTTACCGAAGTTAAAACCTTTTGAAATGATTTGAAATTGTCTTTTATTTTATCCATACATACATCTACTGAAGGCTGAAAAATGACAGAATGAGCAGTATTTTGAAAATTGTAAACAGAATGTAACTATTATGTGACATAATGGGCGGCTAATAACAAATGAAATCAGGGAAATTAAAATTTCAACATTTTGTCAGCTACTCTCAAAGCTAGTTGATGATGTGAGGGCTTTTATACTACCTTAGTTTACGACATAGCTGTTACTCACATTTGGTTTAATACTGCATTAACTGACTTTTAAGCCAACATTAGCCCTCTTCAAACTCGTCCCTCCTGAAAAATCTCTGCAAAATTTGAAGACAGCCTTCCCCTGAATCCTTATTCCCTAAATTTGCTCTTTCACACATCCACTCACCGCGGGAGATTTTCCCTGTTGGTAAGGAGGATCTCAGACAGGATATGAGGTAAAAAGGACGCAGTGGAAGTCACAGTGTAGTGAACTTAACATATCCAATATGGTGGATGCAGTTTTGACCTTTTTTGCAACGCTACGTGGTGGCTATTTTCTCAGTTTCTTTTGCACACCGGTCACAGGATATAAACGTCAACCCCCACTGCTAACTCGCTCTGGAAGAATTTTCCTTTCCTTTTCCTGAACGATACTTGTTGAATTTACAAAGTAGGGGTTATAAATGTGGTCATTTGTGTTTAGGCACGCAGCTCACCTTGAAAATGTAGTGATATTTTCAGAATGTCAGGACATTTTCAGGGGTTTTGTGCGAGTGTGAAAAAAGGGCTTAGCGTTTGTTTGTTGCTGTGCAGGTATTCAACAAATTGGAGTAAAAGCTGCCCAACTATCTACCAGCTCCATGGATAAACAAGGTATATAAGAGTGAACCAAAACTTTAAAGTTACTGGCTTTAATACCAACCACAAAAAGGCGCTAAAAGTCACCACAGAGTGCCGAGGAAATCTGCAGCATTAAGTGAAAGCTGTGCGAGTTCATCATGGAGAGAAACATCGGACACTTTTGTTAATTCAAAACTACCGTACAAGTAGGCTTTATAAATCGAGCATTACATGCCGTGCTAAAATACAGGAAAGACTTAATAGTACAGAAATGAAAGTGACTGGGTCTCCTCTTCATCCATCTACAACTAAAATTAGAACGCTTGCAGAAATGTAACATCTGTTATGACGAACAAACAGTGACAACGTCTTCCTGGTCAATGAGCTGGTGTTTGAGGACAAGTTCTACCAGTCAAGTCTGACCACTAAATATAGGCCAAACTCCCCGTCCGCACCCTTGGCTATTTACAGCTGCGTCTCCACAAGTTTGCTGGGCAGCCAACAACTTAAACGTGGAGGCTGTGCTTCTGAGGGCACCGCTCTCAGTACTTTTCCCAGCTTCTTCTGCATTCTGAGGACACCTTAAAGACATATGTATAACTACACAGCAAACCCAATTTGGTGTCAGTCTCACCACTTATAGGGCAATATGTCTAGACTTCTTTTCACCGCTGTTTGGCGTTATCCCGCTTGTCTTCCTCTTCTCTGGCCAATAAACTAAAGTTCACATTTCCCTCATTCATGTCTAGAGCACCAAATGTCTTGTAAAATAATTAAATAAAATATTGATATTTGGCACTAGTGATCTAAATATTTCTATCACACAAGATAAGACAACAATGTTCTGCCATATTGATATTTTGTTCCACCTCTTCTCACAGGTAGAGCGGGTCTTGAGCTTCTTCAGCCTACACATAAGAATATCCTTGGGCTCAGTACAGGTGGCAACCTCTGGTGTTGTAAAATGAAGCAAATGCGGAAGTGCAAAACCTGCAAGCTAGCTTACTAGGTTGACCAAAAGTCAGTTTAAAACAGCATTTACAGTATGGCAACAGCCATCGATTGGATTCAAAAGTCCGCTTCAGAAACCAATGGGTGACGTCACTGGGACTACGTCCATGTTTAGTCCTCAGGAATGTGTGTAAATGTATTTAATGATGGTTTGCCTTGCTTGGCACTATCAACAGAGTATGAAGTGTCACTACCATATTACCAGAAATTTAAGCCCCTGTTCTGCCTAACGTGCAATGTTTAACACAAGGAGGCCGAAAGGATGGGGTTAAGATGTTCCACCCCTGAGCCCCCATTGGAGGTATAGCAGAGGTGTAATGGGGGGGGGGGGGAGATGGCAGTGTGAAAAGTGGGAGCTGGACGGATCAGCCCTGTATGTGTGAGCATGCCCGCTGTGTGCATACACGTCGTGCCTCTCGTGTTTGTGCAACCCTATAATGCAATGTGAAATCCCACACTGGGACAACCAATATTACGTTGTTGTGGTTGGAACACGCAAGTACAAAGGCGTTAAAACAGTGGTACTTGCAGAATTGCAATATGTAAAGGGCTATTGTGTGTGTGTGTGTGTGTGTGTGTGTGTGTGTGTGTGTGTGTGTGTGTGTGTGTGTGCGAGTGAATACCGTGTAGTGGTTCAGTGGTTCCAGAAAACTGGTTTACATCTTTATGAAATCTAACTGAGAAAAGTGTAGTTTGAAGAACAGCATGACTCACATTGAAACAATTTACCCTGTTGTATTGGATTTTCTAATGGTTTAAATGTTAAGTCATAAGAAGAGTGTGTGTGTGTGTGTGTGTGTGTGTGTGTGTGTGTGTGTGTGTGTGTGTGTGTGTGTATGTAGGGGGCTGCGTGTATGTGTGGATGAATTCCATGTGTTAGAGGCCGGACGAGACCAAGTTATACAATGCAAGAATTTATGGAAGAGAGCTGTCAAGAAGCTGGCTCATCTGGCCGGACTAAAACGCTCCATTTATAACCAATTAGTGCTCATTTTCTGCATTTGTCTCTCTTCAGATCTTCCCTCTCTTATTCTGTCTCGATCGCCCTTCACATTTGATCATCTGTCATTTTAACATCATAATTAAATGCCCATTATTCTGGTGAACTTAACAACCCACTGATGAACACTTACAAAACACTTTTCTTACTGTGACTGTTTCAATTGTTTCCTTTTCTATATTTTCTGCATTGTTTTTTTTTTTTTCTTTCAAGTCTCCCATGTTTGATCAGGTGAGGAACAAAAGAAAAGGAGGCCAAACAGCCCCCTCAACTCCGGTTGAAGGCCTCATGGTAACCCCAATATCAGTCTTTCCTTTTCATGTGAAAGCTCCTGCACGTTTCTCCCCCATTCTTTTCCTTTTTTCGGCCAATTACAAGCTCTTAAGACTCACAGGAAGTCGGTTTAAGCCAATCAGAAAAGAGGGAGGCTCAGTGCAGGTCTCCTGGGGTCCCTCTGTAAACATATAAGGCCTCTGTGGTCAACCTTCCTCCCACTACCTCTGCCCTAAAGCACACACACACACACACACACACACACGCACACGCACACGCACACGCATGCAACATCTTGACTTTGCACCCCACTGCCAGCTCCATGCCTCTCCCATGTTTTCTTTAATCTCTATTAATCATCTGTGTTTTTTCAAGAGGAGCTGACAAGAGAGAGGAGGAGGAGGAGGAGGAGGAGGTAAGGAGCAGAAGGGGTGATTGTGTGAGAGGGAGGCCAAAAAAAAAAAAAAAAAGGTTAGGGGGTGAGAGAGCACATTATATCTGCTGTTCTATAGCTGCAGAGGAAAAGCATGCTCAAACACAGAGCTGTGTTGGCAAGCCAAAGTTTAGTTTGAGGCTTCTTAAAAAGAGACAGAAAGACTGCAGAGGATGCGCTTTCTCTCGTTCTTTTCATAAACATTTCATTTTTTCCGTGCACAGCTGTCTGACACTGTTTGTCTTACAGTCTTGATTTATCTATTGACCTTGTTGATATTCATACTGTTTGTATCTGGGGCGACTGAGGTAAAGGAATGTTTTTTTGAGAAAGGGGGTCCGGTCTTTTACAAACAAGACCTCACATCACCCTCAGGGAAAAGAATATGGAGAGCATGTAAGATTTCAACCAAATTGAAGGTATGAGAAGATGACAACCAAACAGGTGTCGTCTTGTGTTACGCAATTTTTGGAAGCTTTTTAAATGATTAGACTTTTTGGATTCAGATTTCTAATCCTTCAGCGTGCGCGATGAATGCTTTAGGAGCTTAGATGAGTACAGTGTAATTCATCTGGAGGGGGGGCGGCACAGCCCCACAACATGGCCTTTTGCCCTCCAAAAGAAAGGAGCAAAATATTTACTCATGGAATTTACATAATTATGTGCACTTGTTTTATTTCAGCAGACTATTAACATTAATGCATTCCGCTGTCCTCAGCATGGGCTGAACCGTTTTTTATACAGAGAGCGAAGTGCAGACAGGTTGATTGACTGTAAGTCAATATGTTACGTGCCAGAAAAACATTCTCGACCCACAAGGGAAAAACCAGGTGAATAAATATCAACGCTTTTTCAAAACAAACATCTGGTATTGAAAAAGTCTTGAAACTACCGAGTGAGACCAAGAAGTCCCTAAAACAGAAATACAGAGGATGTAAATAAACGGAGAGATTGGGTAATTGTCTCCTTTTGTTTCCTTCAATCTAGATTCCTTAGCCAAACAATGGAGTCTCCCCCTGCTGTCCATGAGACAGAATGCAGGTTTAAGGCACTTGTGCTTCAATTTTTAGAAACCAAAGCGTGAACGCAAGCGGACAAAAAATTTTCTATCCCCAACTTTATCTGTGATGTCATCCCCCTGGACGAATTTCCGCAAGAAGTCAATGTGAGGAAGCCGCAGGTAATAATAAGGATAATTCACAGCGAGCATATGGGCAGTGGGTTAACGATGTTTATGTCAAGTGACTTGTGTGCGACCAATGTCCACTTCTGCACGTAATGAAGCTACTTCATACAATTTCGTACTCCAGCATGTTCTTTTCCACTCATTTGTTTACAATATAAGTTAAAGATGGCACCGATGCAAAAATCGGTATTGGCCGATATTGGCTGTGTTGACAGACATCGGCACATCGGCAAATCATGTGGCATGTTGTCGCCGATGTTTATTTGTAGTGCCAAATCAATTTCATGCTGGCACCTAGAGCTCCTAACTTGATACTGAATTATTTTTTTACTGAGCAGAGGAAGTCACCTGTTGAACAAACTGACAAACATCCAATGACACCTAGCACTGACATAAAGCCGAAACTGGCAGACTCTGACGCTACGTCGGACATGTTGTAATAATTACACTGTGACTTACATAGGGTCCTCTTTACATCATGTCCGGCCTCCTGAGACCCTCTTCCTGTCCTACGGAAAGGACGAAAACTTCCTGCTGCATGGGATATGTGTGAAAGAGCAACTTAGGAAGGTTTCAGGGCCAGGCTGTCCTTAACACTAACACTGTTTAAAATGTCCAGGAGTGCATGTGTGAAAAGAGCTCGAATGATACAGCGACTTCTTATATACCGTCTTCGATTGGGAGAAATTAGCAGTGAAGACGACTGCAAGCACATAAATATCTAGATAAGTAAAAAAAAAAATTGAAAAAGCTGTATGCAAATGTTGCGAGAGGAAATAAACACATCCAACATGTTTGTTAGAACTCAGGGATACACACAATGCATTGCAGAAGATGTCAACAACACTCTATTGACTTAGATAGAGAAAACTTAAAGAAAGCATCACCTGGAGTGTGTACTTCGGTTAGAAAGTAGTCATGTAAACATTGATCATACACATATTATCTTAGTTAAACAAATGAATACATTCACGTACAGACTTAAATGCTCACAGAAAAACGAGGTAGGCCTTGAATGGGATCATAATCTCCACCTGCTGTGATGGATTCCCCCTTTTTTTTTTTTTTTTAAATTCACAACCCTGGAAGAGTTGTTTTCTCAATCTGTGTGAGGCTGAAACATGCCTTTATATTGTCTTGTTCTTAGTCTTTCTTTTTCTCCGCGGGTAATGACTTAGTGGAGTCAACTGCTGGTCCGGGGGAAATGAAGTGTGAGGCAGGCAGGCAGGCAGGCAGGCGGTGTGAGAGAAGTGCAGGCAGAGGCGAGGATTAACGTGTCACTGGAGATAAAAACAACACGGGTGAAGGCCCTCAAAGGGAGTCATAATAGTGCTTTCACACTTGCACAAAACACTCGAAAACCCACGAGTACATTTTGCCGTGTAAAGTCTGGATGAGCCGATGTGAGAACGCAAAAAAGAAATATCCAAGATCCACTGCGAGCAAACGGGGAGGCGGTTGTGACTTTTGTATCCTGCGACGGTTGCACATCCATCGACTGTAATCACACGACTTTTGCTATCTCCGTGCTTGTAATGAAACTGCTTGGTTAGGATTTCTGTTCACCAGTATGTTCTCCGCTCAGTTGTTGATATTGTGATTCTGCCAAACCACAGGTAACACTGATAGAAAGGGAAAATTATCATTACAGCCTCGTATAGCAGACTCTGTTTCTTTTTTTGTTGGCGAATTTCCTGCCTCCCTTTTTACGTCATGTCTTGCCTTCCCCTCACATTAGACAGGGATATGGTCCCGCTATGAGGTGCCTTTGTGAACAACCAACTCAGGAAGACTTCAGTGACAGTCTGCCTGAAGTTTTCTAGAAATGTTCAGGAGTGCATAAGTAAAAAAAATGGCTCGTCACTTCTATTTGGCTCACAATAATGAAGGTTCACAACTTGGACACAATCATGTCAAAAGAGCACCAATCTATGTTGCCAATGTATTCAAGTTCAGTTTAGACAGTACCACCTCCTCTGCTCTCTGTCTGTTAGAAAGAGACATAAACAGAACTTCTGCATCTTTAAAGGAATCCAAACAGACTTGGATAACATCAGTATTTGCTGACCTGTTCATTTGAATGGACACACATTGCTCTCTGTAATTCTGTTGAGGAAGCTTTGACTAAACATCCATAGTTTTTTTTAAAGCCTCTGTCATTTTCATTACTATTGATTATTAAAATAATGGAGAAGGTATCGTTTAAAAACATGAGGTCTCACAAAATATCTCAATATTTAAAAATGTGGCAACCTTGCACTTGGAGAAAAAACAAGTGTGCAGCCACCAAAGCATCCTGCCTCACATTCAGGATAAAAATTCTAACAATTGAGACAGTGCTGTAGGTCCCAGATTTATAATATGTCCAGTCTTGAAACCAGTAAGCAATGAATGTACACAGTAAATATTGTACACTTACCATACCATAACATATTGCTGCAAAACAACTTAGCAATATTAGCATGGGGCATAGACACATCGCTAAAGACTGCATTAACATTTGAAAACTTGGGCCAATCAAATCGAGCCTTAAAGACATGCTTAGCAGCAGGAATACAAAGAAACTTTGAGTTACAGCTAATGTGGTCATCTCAATATTTGTTTGTCATGCTATGCCATCACTGTAATATTGAACCTGGAATGATTTCCTCACTCCATTGCAGGCTTGTTTCTGGCACTAGGATTCATCAGACAATACTACTTTCATTCATTCAAAGAGTTTTATGGACCCGTCTCGTAAAATGTAACATGCAATAAACCTGTGAGATCACTTTTGCTGCACAGTGTGCCTTAGGGACATTAAAGCATGTAACCCCAATAACTCTCTAACAAGTCTCTCCCTGCAAGACTCTGTGATCAGTGGAGTAAGTACAAATCGCTTTGCAGTATGTCTGCTAGCAGATCATATAGGTTAAGTCTTTTCTAAATCTAAACTGGATTCTTTTGATGAGGGGTTAAGTGGAACGAGAATGAAGCGCTTCCAATCGAAAACCTGATTTCCCCTCACCTTTCGCTGCACTGCTGTTAGCACAGAGATACTCTCTGTTCCACTGCATTTCTAATGCTTCTTTTCCAGTTGATTGAGAACTCTGGAGTGAGGCTGGGGTTGTAAATGCTGCACTAGATCCATGCATTTAGACTAAAAGGGTTTTAAAAACAATTGGACTATACAAAGGCATGTTTACATTAGCCTCTCTTGGGCTTTAGGTGTTAGAGGCTCCTGAAGTATTTGATGCATTAGTGTGAATGTTGTTCTCCTACCAGTGCATTTCTAATCTCTGGCTTTCTCACTGTTTACTCTTCATGATGTCTTTCTTCTTTTCTTAAGCGTCTCTATCGCTCCCTCATTCAGTCTCTCGTCAATCAATAATAAAAATATATACCCTGATGCTCCAGGATTTCAGTACTTGTGGCTGCAGGGATGAAGGAGAAGAAAATATGTGAATCACTTCAGTATATGACCTTGTTAATTACTTTGAACAAGTTGCTGAAGTCTGAACTGTAACCTCATTTCTCAGATAAAGAAGGACAAAAACTCAACCAAAGGCACTCAACTGTAATCACTGCATAAAGTCTGTATGAATAAAGCATGAGAGTGCTGCCACAAGGCATCTGAGTTGGCTGTAAAATCACAGACAGGAACTTGAAGGGTTTTTTTTGTAACATGTGTTTTAGGAGCTGGAGATACATCAAGCATTAAGCAGCTATACAAATATAAATAAAAAATCTAATAATACTCAAACATTTTTGATTCTCTGCGAGGAACTTTGAACAGTGACCACAATGTGATTCATCACTTTGGGCATTCGGTTAAGCACTTAAAAGAGCTCTGATGAAGTTAAGTGCTTGGAATTGCTATATGGCACTTTGAAATGTTGGTAGTGATTTCAAAAAAATATATATGCTGGTGCTTTGGAAAAGGGGCCTGATGTTGCACACCTCACACAATAATCACACGTTCACTCTGCTCATTGGATTTTCCAGACTGATTTGACAGGAAAAAATATAATTGAATACAGTTTCATGTCCCTTGAAGCGACTATGACTAAGATAGTCAAGAAAGAAACATCAGACTATTTGGACCTACCACACATCATAATCAACTATTTCACCACACCGGGCTTTTATTTACTTTGGCTAAATCCATAGACTCAAATTAAATGGAGCACATTTCATCACTCTGTCTCCACAAGTTATCAACACACCTTATCATTGAAATGTCAGTGCACTACTTTACAGGCCATCATTCGGGAAAAATTGTTAAATTTTAACATGATCATTTCTTAATCGTACAAAAAAAAACATATATGTGCGAAGTCCACTGTCAGGTCAAGAACTATGCAAATAGAATTCTGTTCCCTCGACCCTTCCCTCCACCACTAACCTCTTTCTTTAAAATAAACAAAATTTGAGTAAACACACTGCAGACTCCAACATGAGCCTGCACGTTACACCAGACACTGGTGAGGCAGAGCCTGTCAGACGAGAGGCGGGGCCCACAGACATGCAGCTCAACCAGCTGCTCCTATAGACCTTCAGCTGATGGATTTATTTACATTAAGGCATTAAGAGTGTGTGTGGGTGTGTTTGTTCAGAGGGTATAGGTGCAGACACACTGAACGCGGTTTTAACCTGTGTGTGTATGTGTGAGAAAGCTCTCAAGCATGCAGATCTAAATGGCTCTAATGTCTCTGACTCTTATTTCATAAGAGAGAGTGGAAAACTCAGAGTCAGCACGCTGGCATGAGAAGAGCCCATGCTGGAAGCCGATCAGGACACACATCTGCACACACAGCTACAGAATGTGTGTGTGTGTGTGTGTGTGTGTGTGTGTGTGTGTGTGTGTGTGTGTGTGTGTGTACACGTGTGAAAGCACAGAATCAAGTGTGTGTATCGGAGCAGGAAGGAGAAAGGTAAAGAGTGCAAGAAAGACACTCCAGAAGCCAGCAGAGACAGAGAAAGATCTTCTCTCTAAAAGTGATCTTGGTGGAAAATCTCTGCTTTGCATTCCTCATGTATGTGCACACACTGGCACGTAGAAGTTTTTCTCTGATTTTAAACCAAATGGCTGCTAAGAACAATTTTACCCCCCCCCCCCCCCAAAAAAAAAATGCAACTTTTTCATCCAAGCAGCTGCTGGTCAGCAATAAATAACTGGTTGCTATGGTTGTTCCTTTTCAGAAAAATATAATTCAGCCACATGTGCACTTATCCTGAATTGGATTTAAATGATTTACTACAGGTTGAATAGTTACATACTGAGTGCTTAAGGCTGTGGAGTCCAATTCTATTCAAAATAGTTAATAAAACTTTCCTCCAGCCCACATGTTATTTTTAGTGGACTAATGTGCAGAATGTTCCTCTATTATGTGCTCACAGTCCTGCTGTTTCTCCCTCTATCAGACACACACACACACACACACACACACACACACACACACACACACATACATATCCTAACCTTAGTGCGCCTGTATGTGTGTAACATCTAATGGCTTCCCAAGCTCTCAAAGGGTATAGAGCATCACGGCTGTATTTAATGTTTTATGTGGGAGTGTAGCGAACACTAAGAAAGAATCTGTCGGAACTGATGTCTTTTAAAACTCTTCGCCTCATCTATTAAAACCTCTCTTCCGGCAGGCAGCCACCTGGTGAATGCTTTAATGGCTGCCATTAGGCATGTCCCTCATCGTGCTTTTTCTCTATATTAGTACCTACTGAGCAACCTTTACAACAATAACTCCCGTTGAAAGGTGCTCGCAGGTGACTACTAGGAAACTTTGCAGCCTTAGCGAGAGAGGTTTGTTATATATGCGTCATATCAGGCATGTAACACAGACTCATAGGTTTTCTGATTGTCTCTAAATTGGCCTGACAAATTAAACGTGCAGGATTGAATCAGCTGTTTAGATCAAATGATTACATGGAACCCTCACACTGATGTCAGACAAATAAAAAATATCAGAGCTATGTAAATGAGACTCAACAGTGCAAGAAAACTTTTTATACAGTAATTAAGTACCTCAGGTCAGGGTGACATCGAGGGGCGGGACTAAATATTGATATGGCAAAATGTCATTGTCCTGACTTGTCTCATACAATTGTCAATATGTTGGTGCTAGATAAGATACGATTTTTGTTATTATTATTTCAGTACTCTCAACAGATTTCTCTGCCAATATGACCCACTTAGTTACCGCTTCATGACTCCTCATGGAGGCGTTTGTGACATGAATGAGGGTAATGTGAAAGGAAATGAATTGGCCAAAGAATAAGTTGAGAGAAGGAAAAAAAGAAGACGGAGGATAATGTTGGACAGCCGTACATAGTCATTAGGAGATGAAGCATGACATTAATCATCAATCCCAATCATTAATCCTGCGTTTGACCTTTTTGGAGGTGTTTTATTTTCTTCAGTTAAAAAGATGATTTATCATCATATGATTGTCTTGCAACATATTGATTACTGCGAAATCACAGTATCGTGATATTAGCCTCATATTGTGAATTGTTCTGAGTGGCCGTGAGATTCCCAGCCCTACTTTAAGCAAAAACTGTTTCTCACTATTTCTCACTTGATCACAATGTGGTGAACTTTCTGATATTAAACAGAAGAGGAGCAAAGGTGATATACACGGTGCACCGCTGTGCATATCGCTGATGAAGAGCAAACTGTCAAAGCTGACATGAGATCCTCTAAAATCAGAACAATGCTGATGCCATAAGAACAAAAATGACAAACGACTCATAGGGTAAATACAGGCACAACAAGAGTTTTGTATTTAGTTTTGCAGCCTGTAAACTTCACAGTTTTCATTACTCTGTTTGCGATGTGGAAACACTGAATGTCATTGATTTATATATAAATAAATGTATTTCATCCAGTAAGAATCCTAAACATGAGCTTATGATTCAAGTGCCTTAAAAACAGAAAAGACAGATTAAGCTGCTTCTTTTTCTCTGCATCATAATCATGTTAATTCAAACTACATCAAGTGAATCACTGGCTTAGAAGAATACAGTTTAAAGGTATCACCTCAAACCAAACTTCACATGAACACTTGTTTAGTTTGGGGAGTTATTTGTCCAATTCTTAAAAGTACTCAGAAGAAGAAAATCATCATATATGCTCTCCACGTGTCATCTATTAACAGTAATACAAACAGACATCTTGTGGCTGATAACACATGAGTGTGTCAACAATTAAACAACTCTGAGTTCACCTTAATCATCATTTAAATGTTTGCATTCCTGTTTCATATGAATGGCATGATTCTTTTCATACGACTAAAGTTGTGTTATTTATCATTGACATTATGCTGCTTTCTCTGCCTGTCACAACAGGAGGAATAACAAGGCTACATCCAAACAAAACCAACCATTTGCTGTCACTTCATCCGATCCCCCTGCTGGATGTCTCACGACTCGTGCTAAACCAAGTTCCAGCCGCATTTTGGATATAAAACACATCACGTCGCTTTCTTAAACTGGGATACTAACTTTGCACACTGTACCAAGCGGTAGGCTACACAACCAACCCCTAACCCACCGAGCACTTGAAGTGTAGAAATAAACGTCATGCAATTTGAGCAAAGTTTTACCGAGTCGTGCGTACGCTGCGTAAAATGTGGAGTTCGGGACAAACACAGTTCAAGAGTGCATCGCACGCTGAAAAAACACAGAACAGCACTTACTTTAAGTGAAGGGAACTCTCGTGTTGAAAACTGCGAGGCTCGACTTTCAGAACTTGTTCATCTGGTGGCCAACGGGAGCACACAGCGGCGGTGAAAAGTCCTGCTTTCAGTGTGCTCGTCCCAGAACGATCGATCGCTCCGACCAGGGTTTTCACATCACCTACGCATTGGATCCGGTCTGTGTGGCTTTGCGTTACAAATCGTGTTGTTAGATCTGTTGCTCAGATCATCATCAAGCCTTCTTTCGGGGCTACACACACTACGTAGCCGAGGCAGAGCCTGAGCGTGTGTGTGTGTGTGTGTGTGTGTGTGTGTGTGTGTGTGTGTGTGTGTGTGTGTGTATGTGTGTATGTGTGTGTGTGTGTGTGTGTGTTTCCAATGGCGGTGAAGCGCCCTCATCCGCCAGCAATCTAATCCAGCCTCCATTATAGCCCCAGTCAGACTCCCGGGCCAGACCTCCAACTTCAAACCACCTTGTAAATGAGCCAACACGCTGTGTGGGAAGAATAGACGTTCAAATGAAGTTTCGATTAATCTTTTTATTTGTCTCTTTACACAGGAACCTGAGTCATCCAATAAAGCCACAACTTCAATTAAAATGTTTTTTGAAAAAGTATAAAAACCAACGAGGTGATAACAAATGTAATGCTTGGTATAAAGGTATCAAGCAATCTTTTCTCTCTTTTTTTAACTTATTATTATTATTGTCTGGTTTTCTGACAGTAGCCCACCAGGACTTTATTCTTCTAAATATGAGACATAAACAAGAAAGTTTTATAGCTGGATTAAGAGAGCTCTGTTAGGTCTGTATTGGTTATTTAAGGTTAAAGACTATCCTTTTTTGCGGATTCAATCATTTAGTGCATTGATGCATTCCTCATCATGTTTTTTTTCTCCATGCATAAGGGGGCAGTTTGTGAGTTTGTGCTTCAAATTTATTCATCAACTTCAGTCTTCATACTGCTCGTACCTGTATTTATTTCAAATAATATAGGCCTTTGCTTAATTGGCATTTATACAATTAGCCAACCTTTGGTAAATAATACGCCCCTTTTCTGTTTCTGTATGCAAATGACTTGCACAGAGAACCATTTGCGCGGGAACATGACATCTTTTTTAGTAGGAGGGGTTGGTGTGTGCACAGTAATGATTTCAATTAAAAACTTGTCATGGATATTTGCAACAGGATAAAAAAATGTACCACATGCTCCATGATGATAAAACGTGCAGCATGACCGGGTTCTGATGAGTCTAAACTGCAACACTGGGGAAATAAAACATGCAGACGTAGCCTATAGTGTTAACTTCTACATGGCATTATTGATGCTTCAGGTTCACATAATGTGTGTGTTCTCCCTTTCTGCCTCATCTGCTGCTTCCATCTCCTCACCAACTTAGGTTTGAAGCCTGTTTTTTTTGTTTTGTTATTCGCTTCTTCTTTTTTTTTCCTAACGTCGATGCCTCTGCTTGCCAAACGCACTTAATAGGCTATGTGATGGCTATGAGCGCCTGGCGCACCTGCGGCGCATTTGGATAGGGACGAGAAGAGAAGCCCTTCTTCACTTATCATAGTCTGATTTAATGTTAGAGGCTCTAACAATCATGGCCACTCGCTCTCACTTCATTTAACCACAGGATTCTCTAACAGAATATAATTCATCTTCATCCACGCAGAAACTTACAAAATGATCAGGTTCAGAGAATAGTTTATTCATCCTCGTATGGGCACTCAATGATATTGTTACCAACCTTACCTGATATCAACCTACATCACCTTAATGTCAATTCTAAAAAAAAAAAGTGTTATGATCATTTCAGCATTGTTGCACTCCTCATCATGCACTATTGTCTTATTTAGTCATCTATTAGTCTTTGTTTATTGTTAATTACTTATGGGAAGCACAGCCTAACAAAGTATTTTTTTCTCGCTCCATTTGTGGGCATACCTGGTCAATAAAGCTGATTGAAAATTGGATTCTGATATTTAACGAGCTACACTGATATTCACAGTGTTTCGGTCTGGCCTGTGATGAATAGCTGCGCCTGTCCGAGAGCTACAGCCTACTTTGGCTCACGTGGAGGGTCCACTGGAGAAGTGACGCCGTGAGAGGCTCGCCCAGAATTTCAGCTGTAAGTGGATATACACCCCCGACCCAAGAGCCATCAATTACTATGGACGGCCCGCCCCAACACGTGAGTGAAAAACACACCCACGACGAGGCCCAGCTGTTGCTGCTTGAATGCAGTTTTTCCTGCACATAAACTCCGCGCGTGTGTGTGTGTAGTATGTCTGTCTGCGTGGACGTTGTGAGTGTTTTTGCTTCGCTCGGCTTTTATTCCATGGTCCTTCAGATATAAACATCAGCCAGTGCTAATACACTACTCGTAATATCCGAGCTGAAGCAACAGAAAGTGATTTTGCATGAATGCATCCTGCCACAGTGAAATCAGATCATACTGTATGTCAACCTGTAAAAGTAAATGAAACCCTGCTCTCTTAGATAACAGCAAATACATTAGCCTGTAGCTTCTAATACACCAAACTCATAGACAACAAGGAAGTGAAAAGAAAACATGTTTTGCCAGAATGCTTTTATTAAAATTCTCTAATAGAGACTGAACAGGAACACAGACAGACAGATGTACTGTCAAAGACACATAGGAGGACTCGAGGCTCTATTCTCTTGGCCCAGTGCCTTTTTTCCTGTCTGCCAATGTACTGTTGACATAATTTGTGATGCGTTGGGAAAGAAATGGAATTGGCCTGTCTGTATTGAGCCGAGCCATCCTCGTATTTTTACATCCCTGTCCCTTTCTCGCTTACAAGGTCCACGAGTTACGGCCTTGCTTTGCCATGTTGTCTGGTTGCAGTGAGCAACATAAATACTGCAAATTGCACAAGTAGCAGAGGACAAAGATATAACCGAGATATACTGTTTTAATAAGGTTGAAAGGATTTGTGTGCCTTCACAAAGATTGTTTGGATCTTTTAGGATGTTTAAATAACTAGTGTTTTGAAGCAATACTCAAAATATATTATTTGCTGATGTTTTTGTAGACTTGGTGCACTATGCAGTGTTATTTACCGGGATTGGGAAAAAAAAAGAGTTAAACAATTAGTATTAGATGACCCCTGAACATGGCTATGCACAGAGGGCTTTGATTGGAGGATAGCGGGGGCGTCCATTGAATTAGTTCCTTTGTTGTGGAATACTCATTCCTGTGATTGTCTGCTCTGAGTGATCATGTGGACCTGTGCTGGATTGAATGTGACAACAGAACAATGCATCTGGCCGACAGCTTGTGCCTGCAGAGGAGGGCCGGAGCTGGGTTTCTCCTCTATGACACCCCAATCGAGGGATGTTCTGTGAAGAGTCTGGTGTTGATTGTTACAGCAGCTATTGACATAGAGTAATATTTTTGATGATATCTGTTATTATTGCAGAAGTTGTCATTGGGGAGTTTTAATTCACAGACTGCTCCTGCAGAAACAACGCAAATGCACATGAGCAGTGGTTTCATTTTAAGTGACACAGTGCTTTTGCCCGTACTATTTCTTGTGACGTAATAACCCATGCTTAGCATAGAGCTGCTGGGATTCATACTTGTCCAATATGAAATGATCAGATTTAGCAATGTGTGAGTCTATAAAGTATTTTTTTTTTCTGATTTTTCTCATACGCACAAAAACTCTTGAAGATTTCTGCATGTGTGAACGCAAATGGTCAGTTTTCCACTGACTTTTTCATCCACCTAGTAAAATGTTTTTGTATGAAGTAAGGGTGATCTGATTTGTGAATGCAGCAGGTAATAGTCTGGAAAATCCACCATGAGCGAGTGGGAGGGGGTGATTACGAGTGAGTTGTACCGGTGAGGGTGAGAGACTGGTGTGATCTTAGTGCACGTACTGAAGCACCTTCATTCTCTTTTCTGTTCACCACTATGCTCTCCTCCACTTTTTAGTTGATTCTGTGGATATGTCCAATAACAGGCAGCATTGATATAAATGCCCAAAAAAACGTCATTAAAAACCTTCTGATCTTGCATAGCCTGTCATCTTGGTTATCTTGTAAACATTATGGCAGCCAGCAGTGTCGGTAAAGGCTTCACGCTGCACGCTCTAAGGATTCAAGTGTGAACAACAACTTTGTACATTTTCAGGCTGTCCTCGAGTTTTCTTTACATTTTCAGGAGTGCTTATGTGAAAACAGCTTCAGACTCTCAGTCTCAAGGTCTGTGGCTCTCTACTGAAGTGGAAAAAAAAAACCCAGCTCATATGTAGTTTTATTAAAAAATGAATACATGAAAAAGCAGAATCATTTCCCAAAGCAGCTGGAGACTGTAGCTTTTAGTTCACATTAGTCACTGAAATAAAGACTGTATTAGTTGGGGACTATTTTCAGCAGGAAGTTAGTAATTACAGCAGAGGGACAGCGGATGTGGGATCAAATCAAGAAAATACTCAAGACCAGAATTGGTATCATCGATGGAGCTTTCACCAGTGTAGCTCGTCTTGTGTTTGAAACAACAATCAAGGTCTACAGTACAGAAGCTAAATCAGAATCATAAAATACTTTATTAATCCCAGGGGGAAATTCAGTTGTTAAAGCTGCTGTTAAACACAATAAAGAAGGAAATATAGAAATATATAATGCAAGAATAAAGCACAAGGAGTTTAATTTATGAAGGTATAATTTATAAAAGTATTTCAGGCTTCAGCTGAAAATGTAGGCAGGAATAACTCGTTCTTTTTGTTCGGCTTTTATATGTAATGGGATTTGTTGGAAATCAATCATAACACTTATTTTATCTGTTATTTCCAGACAACGCATGGTTTTCATCAGAATGAAGGCTTTAATGACTATACAACACTTTTAATGGTTGTTGTAAGAAATTGTTTCCTACATGAGCAGAATAAGAGCCAGAGATTCTGTGCAGTAGTACGCCTGCCGGTGGCCATGTAAAAATCACTTTCTGTTTGTCTGTCTGTTTTTATTTTGCAGATAATGAAAGAGTGGCCTTTGTGTCATCCCCTTCAGATCACCTGTAATGCATTTACTGCAATTTCACATCCTTTCAAGTCAGCACCCTGCTACCTATTGGATTAGGACACAAGTGGATAAGGCTTTAGGGGGAACACACACACACACACACACACATGCACACACACACACACACACACACACACACACACACACACACACACACACACACACACACACACACAGAAAATAACAACAACAGAATCAAATATAAGGACGGATCACTGTGCTCCTGGTTCCATATCTTCCTTAATACAAGGCTCTTGATAGACTCAAGTGACTCACAGATAATTCACCATTAACACTTCTGAACCCCGATCCAATATTACGAGTCCCTAACCTGCCATACATATAACAGCAGGAGGAAGGTGGGCCGAAACACACTGAAGTGGGAAGGAAATTGAAGTGAATTGGCGAGATTGCATGGGACGCGTAAGATCCACAGAGTATCAGCATGAGAGCCCCACCATGTGCAAAACAACACAATTAAGAGGGCCGCTTAGCCTAATCAGTGAATGCATCATGCAAATGATGTTTTTTTTTTCAATGCCTACTTTAATCTTGGCTGTTATCCTAGAATACAAATCAGGGACTTAACTCTAATGAAAGGAGGAGAGAGTGGGATGAGACAAAGATGAAGAAGAGGGACAGCGGAAGAAGAGGACGGTGATGTTTAAAAAAAAGAAGTCAAATGAAGACAGCGTTAAGAGTTGTTTAATATAATTATTTAATTTTTTTTATTTTGCAATCACATTGCAAGTTTCATTTTAAAGGTATAATATGTCAAATTTTATTAGAACGTTTACATTCAAATATCCAAATTAATAAAAAATTGACAAAACCATTGTTATATATATTTTTGTTAAGTACTTACAACAGTTTTCTGGCTTTGAACAATTTCTTATAGTTGTAACGGGACGTGGCGACATGTTTATCGTTGCTATGGAAACATTGGATGTAATGTCAAAGACCGCTAAATAAGCGGGAAAATGCTACTGAAGGCGGCCGTACTGTTTCTGCAGGTGCTGCTGTGATAAAAACAACATGTAGGTTATACTTGGATACATCGTTTGGTCAACATATTCTCTTCCTCAGGTCTGTTTCACACGATTGCCTTGACTAAGGTCAATGTGCAGTTTTAATCTTCATCAGGGGTGGGGGGAGTAGCAGAGAGAACTCCCATGATTCCCCGCCAGCCTCTGCGTCGTCTTTTGCAATTGTTTTGATTGAGAGCCCCCTGGTGGCAGAATTAACATACTGTGCAATTAAAGTTTATTAAAAAATACTTTGACCTACTTTTGCAAAATCATTTAATTTATGATGCATATATTTTTGCTTGATCAGTACAACTTAATTTAGATATATTAACTGATCAATATGCAATATGCACACACTGACCTCAGCAGAATTCTTTTTTGACGTCATGCCCCTCCTCCTACCTCCCTTTGGGCTGGGAAAATGTCCCCCTGTGAGGGACATGTGTGAAAGGGGAATTCTGGAAAGTATCAGGAGCAGACTGGCTCGAAATGATTGAGAAACTGTCAGGAGTGTATGTGTGAATGGGGCTTTATTTTGCAATTATAGTCCCTGGTAAATGAGGTTGTGCAAAATTCAATATTCGACTCGTTTACCACATAAGGACTGTGCAGCATCACACACAGACAGACAGACAGACAGACACCCACACCCACACACACACACACACACACACACACACACACACACACACACACACACACACTGTTATTTGGGGATTTGTGCTAATGACTCACGTGCGGCAGTCTCACATGAACAGACAATGAAAATCATTATCTGTGCAAGTTAAAGCTGTAGATTCAAAGCAGTTTTAATCCTGCACACACACACACAGACACACACAGACACACACACACACACACACACACACACACACACACACACACACACACACGCACTGTGACTCTAAAATCTTGAACAATCGGCAATCACAATGCCTTTTAGTGTGGCGGAGCATTTTCTTTTTTTTTCTTTCCATTTATAACCTTTAAAAATAAGGTAGCATTTTTCCCTCTGTGCCACTGTGACGCACAGCAGACTCTTTATATTTGTCCCTGACGTTTTCCCCCTTCCCTCACATCTTACGTACATGGTATTCTTCAGCTGTCCTAACCCTAACCCTAATGTTGCAGACCTGTTGCATCTGTAAACTGTCTCGCATCGGTAAATAGGGGTTTCTTCCTTGTGACATCATATCCCAGAGGCCCCTTTTGCTCCTGGAAGACAAGAGGCAGCTGGAGGTCTGGTATTCATTCATACTTCCAAAACATGACCTCCCCCACCTTACCCAAGCGGCCGGCATGTGGGGATGTATGCTATCGGCTCAGGGGCTGTAGATTTAAAGCATTTTTTTTTTTAAACGGACTTAATTGTTTTTACTCTGCATTCAGAAGGAATATAGTTCATCTTCAGGCTGCAGCTCATTCATGTCTCCATTCATTCACTTCAGTGTAAACACAACCTTATTCATCCACATATACAGGGCCAGTCCGTGTCCAGCTTCGACCTCCATGAGCTCTTCAGGATCACAGAGTAATAACGGAGGATTTAGTGATGGTATCCTCTGCATACCTGCCCTGGAAACAGGCCCCCACGGTTTACTATTTTCTTGAATGTGGTCCACTTTCATTGCTGGACAGTTTGTTTGCGATGAACAAGCACACAGAAACCTACTACATATGTAAAATACTACACATCAGGACCAAAGAGAGAGTGCATCCTGTTTACACAGAGAAGGACACAGAGAAACGTTGATGTCTGATTCTGTCTGTCTGCAATACTCAGAAACACACACACACACACACACACACACACACACACACACACACACACACACACACACACACACACCATCATTTCACTAGGGGGAAAACAAAAATCAATCTCCGCTTCACCTGTATTCAGCTCAGCTTAATGCACCTAAATTGCGCCAATCACGGTCCTATTTTAAATCTGTATGCCTATAAAAATGATTGTTGAGACTTAGCCTACCTTTTGATGGATGAGCCGCTGTTGGGAACGTATGTTTTTTTTTTTTTGTTGTTGTGGTTACCAAGGGGACTGGATCAAAAGAGCATCAGTGAAGCACATTATCTTGTCATGTCTTACATGCTGCTATAAGGCCATAGGAACACTACCGTGAGAACAGGGCACTAAACATCACTTAGGAGGTAATATTCAGCGGAGTAACTCAATTTGAAAGCATTATCAGGAACTGACTTTTGTCTATGGGCAATAAGGTTTGAAGTGTTTGGGGGTATTTTTCAGTCAATTCAAATGAAAAGCAATGAACCAAGAATGTTGAAATTAGTATTTGTAATTCTGTTTAGGTGTTGTGAAATATACATGGGCTAGTATTTAAAAATATGCATTTGAATTTGAAAAATTGTGTGTGTGTGTGTGTGTGTGTTGGGGGGGGGGGGGGGGGACCTTTATAGTGTGAAAATGCATTCTCCATTATTGCAGCTGTTATTATTTTCACTTGTTAGTCAGACAGTCATTTGAAATGTAACTGCACTTCCTGCTGAGTGAAGTTGTTTCATGTGATGTGCATTGCCACTTTTTACAATTCTATTCAATTTAAACATCTTTATTCATCCCTCTAGGGGCCGTTTGTTTGGAGCAGCTTGTTCATAAAAGACATATGTGGACACAGGGGTGTTGAGGCAACAATAAATTGTACACGAGAGATAAAATATGCGATAAGAAGTCACACATGTTTTAAAGGCAGTTCAAAGGCAACACTTTCTTTTCACACAGCACTGAATAACATTACTACTAGTGGCACCCCCTGGTGGCTTAAAATGATACCCTGTCATGCCTACAGATGTGGATTGAAGTGTTTATGCCAGGTCTGACCTCAGAGGAAAGGAACCACAGGGCAACTCTTACTGCACATTACTCAACAGGGGAAAAAAAACATTTTACAGAGAAAAGAATAAGGAAGAAAAGAACAAAGGAAAATGAGGAAAGCGAAAACATGACTCATGGTGAGAAGGTGGTTTAGTTATTGTTATAATTTCACATTTAAAAATGAGGATGACGTGATGCAAGAAAATGAAAATGTGACTCGTTCATCACCTTGGAAGTATGAAGTTGTCAAGCCATTTCTAGAACTAAGTGATTTTGCATCATATAAAAAAATGTAAACATTTGAGATCATAAAGTTATAAAGAGTTTATTGTATTACAAAATGTATTGATTGCATAAGCATTGTGTTTTCAATACATTCAAGTGCTTGATTTACAGATTGGCAGCAGCATTAACTTTCACTTTCCTTGCATAGGGCTTTGCCAGTGCTGGACAAAAATGTCTAGTTGGGCCTTTCACAATGCTGCACTCTGTGGATTGTTTTAATTGTGTAAACCAATCCAAGTCTTGCACAGCGCTTAGCCCAAGATATAGCTTTATTAAACAGCGCCAGGATGGAGCTTTTTTTTTCTTTTTTTTTTAGAACATTTAAATATTGAGAGGCACACTCTGGCATAAACAAGGCTTAATCACCAAAATCATCAAAAGAAACAAGCAGACCTGTGTTGCTGAACGGACCAAATCTTTGCCATTTTTGTGAGTGTGCTGGCTTGGACATTTTTTGTTATTTCATGTCGTCCCAGGAAAAGAAATATGCGAAGGAGAATTCCATCTTAAATATGCAGCCAATGGCCGGTTAATCATCACAATCTACAGTTGATTTAGGGAGAATTTAATCACCCTGCAGCAGCATAGAGCTCTGTATGCAACCCAAATCTTTAAGGGTTATTGTGAAGCTCTCACATGTTTGTATAACTTTCTATCCAGCTATAAATCCTTTGTATGTCTCTTTCAATAAAAACAAGAGGCCCTGGCTTTTATTCTCTGTAATTTCTTACAGAGAGTAAAAGTTCTGGCAGTCTTGCTGCTCATCCAATTCATTAAATTCCACAGGCAGTTTTCCCATCCAGAGACACTGAGTGCACATTTGGTACGCATTACTCAGGAAATGCCGGAGTATCTTGGTGTCAGGATGACACAGCAGAGAAGTCTGTGGTCTGAATTCATCTAGCAGCAGCAGCAGCCGCAGAAGTTAACTAGCTGTGAACTAGCTACCAACGACTTTGACTCCAGAACATCTCAGCAACCAGGAAATACCATCCAAAAGACCTGACAGGGATTCTGCTACGGTATCCTGCACCTGAATCAGAGAGAGGAACAAAATCGGTGACACTTGATAGCAATAAATGCGGCAGAAGATTTCAAAAATACTGAAATGATTTAATGCCAAAATGAAAAATGACCATCCAGGGGTTAGCCAGTTGTGGAAGGCCGAGTCTCTTCGCCATGTAAACACAGGAAGTGCGACACGTGTCCGTGCTTCTGCTGATTGCTCCTGGTTCTTCTCTGGAAATGCAGGAGAGAACCAGCAGAGGCCTGGAAGCCGAACCCCCGGCGGCGCTCAGCAGAGCCCGAATCTGAGCCACCTCAGACTCACCTCCACCTGAACACACAGAATTTCATGCAAAGGTACTCAGCTAAACGTGTCTATGGCAGCAACCAATGTGACTGATGTGATAAGAGAGGGTTCTCATGGGGAAAAGCTGCAAATAAGAATGTCCTCTTCTTATCCTACCTTTTCCGGGCTCTGCATTGGCTACGTAGATGAAACCATCCACCACCTGGCACACTTGCTGGACCTGAGGAGCAGGGATGTAGATCGGCTGTCCGGAGTCATCTGTTCCTTCCAAAGAAAACAGTTTATTATTGACGCTCTGCTGCTCCAGCCTGGCTCTTTCCCTCTCCGCCCTGCACACACAAACACAAGAAGTTACGTTGAAAGACCGACAATCATATGACGAGAAACATAAATAGCCAAATGCAATTTTTATGTTGACCTACAGGGCGAGGTGCTCACCTATTTGTCGAGTACAGAGTCAGGATATTGAATTTGTGTTGGTTATTGAACAGGTAGCTGATCCCTGAGCCAATACCTAAGATCAGATCAGAGAAAAGTTTGGAATTTGTTTGTTTACATTCTGGGCTGATAGAAACTCATGAGAAAACATCTTTGGGCAAATACTGCCACCTAGTGGTAGGAAAGAAAACCTTACAACAACTCCAACTAATAATGCAACTTTTTAAATAAACGTGTTTCCATGATGTATGCATCATAACAATAGTTTTTATAACATGAGCACTATAGTTTGGGGATAGAGTAATGTAGGATACACATTTTAAAACTGGTTAAAAGGGGAGCTTTAACACTGTTATTGTAATGATAAGAGAGTACCAGGAGAAGTTTGTCCTTTATCCTCATCATCAGTGTTATCTCACCATTTATCTGCCTGTGTGGAGTGCCGGACACTGGAAGCACATCTGGTGCATGCATGAGCCTTCTGACTAAAGAGACATCCAGCTGCTCCATGCCGGGGCCAAACATTGCATAGCGAGGCTCAGCTGAGGCTACCAGAGACTGAAGAAATGAAGTCACGACCGCATACGCCGGGCGAGAGGGAAGCCATTGTTGTCTGCAGGATGGGCAACCTTTCAGGTATCTGATGAGACAGAAACAATGGTTCAAACCGTTTCCATCACATGGCTACCAAATGTTGGACTAAACAATAGATACCTACTCTGACATGTAGTCAAATCTGGATTCCATCCCTTTGTCATCCCCCTCTTCTCTGTCATCTAGGCTCTCATCTGCATTGATTAGGGGTGCGTCCAATATCTCCAGTTGGGGCATGCTCAAATGATCAATGGACGTCCAGTATGGCATGTCCCTGAGCAGGAAGTATCTCCACAGTAACCGATCTCTCACCATCGCCCTCCAGTACTGACTGGTGGCTCCCAGGCGGCAGATGTCAGCAGGAGACAGATATGCCATGATCAGGAACTGCACATCCACCTTAAGAGGAGGGGTGTGATTTGACATGACGGTGATGAGGAATTTCCCCACAATTTCAGATGTTGTGTGTCATAATGTGATATGTCCTCGCTCCAAAAACGATTTGATGTTTAAATGATTCTATGCCCGTTATGTTGTTCTTTTTATTTTTTAAGCAAAGAGACTAAAACAGTTTAAAGCTGAAAGTTGTAAACATACAAAACAAACAGAAGACTCAAAAGCTGTGAAAGAGGTGAAGACAACACCAGTCTATTTATAACTAATAAAAATGTGCAAACATGAAAATAAACGTGTTTAAAAGAAGCTTCAGCATCTCAGATGAAAGATAAGACTTAGAACTTTAAACTTTATGCAAACTCTTTAAACTCTGATGTAAAAAGAAGTATTAACAGTGTTGAATTAATAATCTGATAGTATCAGTTTCTGGGTCTCTGAGTTCAAAGTCAGGGAATATTATATTATTTTATAACTAATGCAATGACACAAAATAGGATATTGCTATTGTTCCAAACTGGAGTAGATAAATCTATATTTGACTGGCATGAACTTGTCCTTCATTACAAGTGAACATAAGTGCAGTGATTTTAAGTGCTGAGTAAAAGCAGGAAGTAAACACGAAGTGGCCAATTAAGGTTCAAAGTCGGTCCTTGAATGCATCTTTTATTTGCCTTTCAATATTTCATTTATTACATGGGACAAATACCCATTCATGATTCGCATATCTTACCGGTAAGCTATCCAGAAATCCAGGTTGAAGCTCATCTCTAGCTTCCACAGACGTCAAATCACTTTTCCCAACAAACCCACTATTTGGAAAGTATCTGTCTCTGAATGTCCGGAGGCTGCGGATCACCACAGACTCGCTGAGCTGCTGAGTCTTACCTGACATGACTTCACATGAAGGAGGATGTGCGAAAAGCTAAAAAAAATGCGGTCAAAATAGACCTTTGAGATGACAACAAAAGTTGACGTTTTCCCTATGAATGTCACACTTCCTTGTTGCTGGCGGCCGTGGTGCATTGTGGGTGTTGCTGTTCTACAGTACCCGCTGAAACTACAACTAAAAACAGCGAGTAGACATGAGATGCAAATGAAGTCTCTTAATTAAAACAACGCGCGTGTTTATTGTCAACGACGACATAAAAAAAGAAAGTGATTTTTCGCAAAAACAACATTGATTCTGTATTAATAGTTGTACTATCAAGATAACGCAAGTGGAAGAAAAATGGAAGTTGCAATAGATGAGAATACAAGTGGTGCATTACAAGCCGGTATGACAAAAAAAATGAACATACTTCAATTATTAATACATCATTGTCAAATAGTTTCTGAACAACTTTCTTTGCCTTTAGAGTTTATATTTTTATGCACACATACATGTATAATGTATATGCAATTATAATATATTAAAAGCATTACAAAATGGCAAAAAAAACAAAACAAAAAAAAAACAATAAATAAAATGTTACTGTGCAATGTCTTATTTCCAGCTGGATTATCTTCAAACTTGTAACAATCTTAAAAAACGAAAAAAGGTCAATTGTATTAATAACCTTTTTTATACTCATATTAATGTTATTATAACACATTCTCAGAGCAAAGTAAGTGCCCCAGTCAACAGTCTGGAATCAGGATGATAACTGCTTTTTTCAGCAGGACATGGCAAACAAACAAAAACAAACAGAAAGAAAAAAAACAACCAACACCCTTCTCTGCAGCCCCTGCCAGTTTTACACCACCTATCTTATACTTTTCATATTCGCCTGCTTTGGCCTGTGCCGTTTGGCAAGGGATGAGGTTGCCTGTAGACACTGATCCATAGACTCTTTTTCATCACATACTCTTCCTATCCGTGCCTCCCCTTAACCTTCCACAACTTTACACCCCTCCTGATAGGCTCCATTTTTATTTGGGGTTGACACACACTTGAATACTGAACTTAGATCTGTGCCTGAGGGCAACTACAACACAGCAGCAGTTAGCTTCACTGTAAAATACTAAGGATTTCCTTGGCATTTTCTGTGTTCCAGCCCTGGCCCTGCAGCGGGCCCTCACAGGCGAGCACGTATTTGTTGAGGATCTGAGTGCCAATGTCCCGAAACTGAAGGCGATCTTCTTTGCGATCCATTGTGTCAGCGCTGCAATCCTCATACTTGACCGCCCAGAAACACATTTCCCCGATGTACATCATCGTCAACAGGTGTGTGTCAGAGAAGATGCCTGATTAAAAAAACGGAGGTAGAAAGCGAGAATCATTATTGGCTCAGTCTAAAAGCGTTCTCCTAATTTAACTATAAAGTCACAACAAAACATGTTCTGCTATTATGAGAAAGGTGAAAACATTTTTACCTTCAGATAAGAAGCTTGCTGTAGCAGGGTCGTGGAGCACCACCCCATCGTTGAGCTTCACAGAGTTTCTCACCTGCAGCATCCGCATCAGGTAGCGCACACCTTCCTGAATACACTGGATTAAAATATACAAAACAAACTTGTTTCAGAATCAGTCAAGTCCACATGAACACAAATGCAATTTACAGATATGCCTTGGATCTGTTTTTATAGTGTGGTACCTTAAGGAATGTGTCCTTGTTTTTCTTGATCCACTGTTTTCGTTGGTGAAGGGTGTGGCAGTACATGTACAGCACAGCTCCCCGTCTCCAATAGAGGCATTCTAACAGCTCCAAGCCCAACACAGACTGCACCTGTAAGTTACAAAAATGATATGTTTAGTCCTGTCATATATGACATGGATGTGCGAGTGTGTTTTACAAAGCCAGAAACAACAGAGAAAACTAAAGTGGAATCAACCATTTACTAGAAATGGTAACAAACAAGAAGATGAGAGCAAACAAAAAGGGTCTTATCGATTGTAAGAAACTGATACTGACTATTTATCTTTCATACATACACTCTTCTCCATTCAAATATGGAACAACGCACATCATGAAACAGATAAAAACACTGTGAAAAATAGTTTAATAACCCATAACACATATACTCACTTCTTGTGCTGGTGCTAGCCTCCCTGCCAAAACTTCTGGCTCGGTCAGGTCTTGCAGCAGCTGCTGGATTTTAAATGGTGAACAGTCCTCAGGAAACTCCTGATCCACCAGCTTATTCTCTTCATAAAATGTGATGTCTAGGATCACCTGCAATGTAAAAATTAAAACACATACCCACACTATATTTTAATATAAAAGCCAAGAACATTTTGTCAGACTTTCCCACTAAAAAAAAAAAAACAGTTTGTCCTGAAACCTCTGCTCAAGAAACTACTAAAAAATGTTCTTCAATATAAGTTACACCAAAACAAAAATTAAACTGCCAAAAAACTGTAGTCACAACATTAGGCTTTCTCCAAAATTAATTCATATTTAAACCCTTCCCTAAAAGCTAAATAGCGATCCAATGGTCCTCTCATACATTGGAATAACTTCTCCTAAAGAAAGTCACATCTTAAACAATCGTTAGAAATGTCGATTGCAGCTTGCAGACAATGTAATGGACTTTGATGTAAAGCAGTACCTGTGTGTAATCCTGCAGCACCTTTGAAAGGTTGCCACTCTCCCCTCCATGCCTGTAGTAGCTTTTCAATTTGTCTAGTATGGCAGACGCATTCTGTAAATAATCATCATCTGTGGAAAAAAGGAAAAGTTTACATGTAAAAAAAAAACACAAGAAAAATATCCTTTGTATAAAATTAAAGCAAAATACACAAAATGCCAAAGCAGAACCTTTGACTGACGATTTAATAAAACAAGTTATCACGTTTTTTAAAACAAATGTAACGAACGGATAGAATATAGAATAGATGTTTATTGCCATTTGCACAGGTACAAGACAGTACAGGTACAAAAAAGTAAAAATTATATATAAAATAGACTAGCATTGTAAGAAAAAAAGAAAGACTACAAAAAAGTAAAAATAAATAAGTTGTATTAACAGCTAAGTAAATTAAAACAAACTGTGCAGAGGTTATACACTGTATTAAAGCAAAGATATAATACAAAATAAATAAAAATAAGAAGGGGAACACTGTACAATGGCCATAGATGGACAACATTGTAACAAGAAATGTGTCTATACTAACATCTACAGGCGATTGGCTATAATGATAGGATGTGACAGTTACAACAATAAACACTAAAACGTCACCTCATACAGTATCAACATTAATGGCCCGCAGCGTCATGTTTGTAGTCCAGCTGATCGTTTGTCAACAAAACATTTAAGCTAACACTAGCGAAATTACGCTAGCCGTGAACTCCCAACAAATAACCGCACAGTGACGACACGCAACCGTAAAGTAATTAAGTACACATTTCACCGCACGTTTGATAACAGCGACGTTTGGCATTGCATGTCACCGTTCAACATTTCATTATAGACTACTAGCTGTTGTTATGGCAGCGAGATAATTTTTTTTTTTCACAACGTAAGCTAGGTTGCTAAAAACAAAAATCAAGCCGTGACGCAATCGAAGTGGAAAAGAAGGTCGCCGGACACGATAGGGGGAAAAGTCAACTCAATACCTTGTTTTTCAGCTCTGAGGCTTGAACACTTGATGTCTAACTCAAATATCCTTCTCTCCAACTCGAAACCTTGTCGCCTGTACTCGTCGGCCATGACTGAAACTATTCGTCACGTGACCCGGGGATTACTCACGTGCTCATTGAATGTCACTTTTGTTTCCATGACATCCAAAACATCAAAAGAAAAGACCGACTATCAAACCCTACAATTTTGTTTTTAAATCACGTTTATGATATAGAAACCTAGTGCATTTTAAAAGTGCGGTTGTTCTAATTCTAGTATATTAGAATAGAATAGATTAGAATAAAATAGAATTACTTTATTGATCCCAAACTGGGAAATTGTGGCGTTACAGCAGCAGGTTATCCAACACACAATATGAGTTAAAAAAAAACCACAATGTTAGCAAATCTAAACACAATATAATATTAACTACAAAGTAAATAAGTACTAAAAGATATCAAAAATAAGAATGTGAATATATACAACCAGGATTTCACTAAGCATTACTAGTCTTAAATAGGAAGATTAAATATGAAAGATTAAATGTAAATGTGCAAAAACAGAGTCGTAAATGGCTGTAAATTAAATATGAAAGATTAAATGTAAATGTGCAAAAACAGAGTAGTAAATGGACAGTATTGACATAAGTTAAAGTGCATGAGTGTAGACATGTTATAAGCAGAAACTATACAATATAACGGCGAGTAGACAGACAAATGAAGTGAACATAAGTGCAGGGATAATTTGTAAATTTAACATGTGCAGAACAGATTACAGTATGGAGAGACAGATATTATCATGAGTTATGGCCTTCCATGACCACCCTCTAACCATTATCTAAAATATAATTAGACACTAACGTTATGAACATCCATTGTTAGAAACCCAGTTAGCTTAAGCTCTAAAAAAGATTCAAACTGCTCTTTATTTTGCTTTTCTTATTGCCTTATGCCTCAGTCTCTTTATTTCCACTCTTCAAATATAATGTGCTTTTATTTTGAAAAACTGAGCAAAGGGGACTTCCGCTACATCGTAAAGATAAAGATAAACTTTTTGACATTTTTGTGTTACAACAGCTCTAGAAAACAGGAAGCAGGAATATAATTATTAAAAATAACAAGAAGTTAAAAATCAAACATATTTACATCCGTTAAATAAAGGGTGAAAAAAAATACAATAATAGAATAATACAAGGCATTTACACTTCCACTTGTGGAAAGAGTTATTGTTATTAAAATTAAAGTTAGGGGAGTAAATAAATACAGCTAAAAGAACAACCAAGAGGAGAAAATGTGGATTTATCTTGCTCTGACTCAGCCAGTGATGAGTGACATGAGGATTATTGCTAAATGCACGTAACTTTACAATTTTTTTTAATTTTATTTATCCTTTATTTTAGCAGGGAGGACCCACTGAGAGCGAGGTCTCTTTTCCAGGGGTGCCCTGCAGCGATACAAAAATAGAAACAGCACAAATATAAACATATTAACAGCTAACAATAATCCAGACACTGAAACACATATTCACACATGTAAACCATGTCCATTTAAAAATGAATTCACATTGTGAAGCAGTTGTAATTTCCTTCCTGAGGTAGTTTGGACTTTAAAACCATGCTTCAACTGTAACCAAACAGCTACGATTGGCTTAATTGCCACTTAATAAATCTTACTTGACCAATAGATTTTCATCAATGACTCCACTGGTAAAAAGTCAAAAAGTGTGGGGGATGAAATTACGTTTCAGTGAGACGCGCCTGCATGACAAGTGTTTAGTAGTGAAGGGGTTACATTTAAATGAGTCCGCCGAGCCTCTCTGTTTCCATTTGAGCCAGCCCACTGAGAAACCAGCCAATGTCAACGTAGCGCTGACTTTTCGCTGTGTGTGTGTGTGTGTGTGTGCTAGTCGCCACATTTTGCGTCCTCAGACTGCCTCATCTGTGGTTCACCGGCTGCAGCTATCTCATACCCCGCGTGTGTTTGTGTGTGTGTGTGTACTGTGTGTATCTCCTAAACATGGCGGCACTCAAAGCTTTGTGCAGAGCGGAGAATTTATTCTACAAAAACCTCTCAGGTCCCTTCACAACAAAATTAAACGTCGCCCATCTCCAATTAAGCAAGGTCGGTATTAAACAGTCATTAGCTGTAAAACTACCAAGGTTGACTTTAGATGGTTTGCCATGGCTGTGCAAGATTAAAAGGTCATATTATTATGGAGATTTGTATTCCTTTAGTCGTCCTTTAAATCGAAATAAGATGATTCAGGTTAAGGTGATGTAACAATATTGAATTATTTTTTTTTAATGTTTAATTTATGAGTTTACTTTTCGATGATTGCTACTGACTGATCTGACCTCAAACCGCAGCCTACATTTCTGCCGGGGATTCTTAGTATTGTCGTTTTTAAGCTTATATATCATAGACCAGTGACTTATACAACATGATTTAGAATCATTTATAAAAAATTAATCAAACTAGCAGGAGCAAGATATTTATACATCCAGCGTTAACACGTGTGCGTGTTTGTGCAGATGGTGATGACACGCGAGTGCATTGCCCAGTTTTTTTACCAGCATAGATTCACACTCAAAGTTGTGTTTTTATTTTAGTCGGTACCCATAGTCTGGACATTAATCACGGTGCTCCTGTCTATAAATAGAGCAGAATGATTTCAGACATCGATGTGACGTCTGAGTTTACAACCAATGAGGAAAGGAAATGCTTTGAGGAACATGCCCTGATGTGCGTTTCCTCTCCTATTAAAGTTATGATGAATCAATGCTATGATCTTAAAGGGGTAAAAAATCAAATCTGACTTTTTGATTTTTTTATTTTTTTTTTAATGAACAAGCAGATCAAGCAAGCAACAACTTTGAGCAAGAAAAGAGACAGAAGGCAGAGATATAGAGTTTAATGTATGTAGGAGCACAAGTAACTTCCCACTTAACATTTTAGACTACTGTATGTGTTTTCAAAACTTTCACTCCATAACCTTATGTTACTACAGTTAATATTGTAGCTAAACCTTTAGAGCTGTCTTCTTTTTTTCCCCACACAGAACACTATCATTCATCTGTATTATGATGAATAAACGTTATTTATTAAAACAAGCTTTGAGTTACAATAAGTGATACATGTGCACCTGATTTCTAGATAATGGGGAAAATGTGTTTTTTTGTAAACAATCAAATCCTGGCAAAAACACCGAAAATATATCACACACAATAGTACATTAAAGAGTCTGATCGCCACATTTACAATTGCACTTGCAGAGGACGTGGAAGGTTTTAAACTGGGTCTTTAGGAAGCTATATTTGGTTGGGTCTCCTCACTCTGAGTTTCCCTAATCTCCAGTCCTTTTGTGGTAGGATTTGTGCAGCAGTTTTGCTTATTTTTCCCCTTCTCAACTGGATGAGCCTTTCGAAAACTACACAAACATATCGTCTGCCTTCAGGCACATTGCAATATATTTAAGCAAGCAATGTCATGTGTTTGACAGCGCTATACCATTATGTGTTGTTTTTTTCAATAATCACTAACATGTTTTGTCAAATACTATTTCCTTTTTACTTTCCTACAGGCATCCAGCTGTTACTTCTCCACCTCCTGCCAAAGAAGTTCACAGTTCTACTCAGATCCTGCAGAGGCAGTCAAAGATATCCCAGATGGAGCTACTCTTTTAGTCGGAGGTAAGATACACGAGGCTTTTATGACTCCAAGATAGCAGGATGACCACAATCGCACCTTAATGACGCTGCTGATTAGTTATCTCAGTTTTTAACTGAATGCAAACAGCACTTGCATGTGAGCCTAAACTCTGTGTGACAAGGTGGTTGATAAGTATTCACACACACACACACACACACACACACACACACACACACACACACACACACACACACACACAGAGCACACACAAGTTCCACAGCTCTTATTTATAGTCAAGTTCAGAGTGACATTGTTAAACATTTTCCACTCTGTCACACTTCAATGTGATGGAAAAAGAGTAACCTGCCTTGTTCAGAGTTATATTAGAAATGTGGTCCCATGCCATGTGACAAGGACTGGAATTACGTGCATTGATCCAGGGTTAGAGCTGAACAGATCCTCTACTTCCTGTACCAGTCTGCTTCGTTACTTAACCAATATGTGAAACATTTGACAAATGTTTTGAAAATGTTTTCCCTAATTTTCAATGCTTCCTTGCTCGTCTGTGTTTTGTTTTTAATGCATTGGCTTCTTCATTTGCTTCCAACACAGGCTTTGGATTATGTGGTATCCCAGAGAATCTTATCAACAGTTTACTGAAGACCGGCGTGAAGGGTCTCACAGCAGTCAGCAACAATGCGGGGTAAGTTTGTTTATGTATGTGTGGAGGGGAGGAAGCATGTGTTTTCTGTTCATCCATTACTCGCATGCAGGTGCCTGCATAGAAATGTATGCTTAAACCATGCAGTGTGTATTCCGTGGTGGTGCTTGATTTTGATTCTTAGTTAACACGTTCAACATCCCTACAAAATCCCATGCTGGTTTACAACAGAGATGAGTTTGTTAATCCACTGATAGTTGGAGCCAGTTTCACATTCGGATCTGGAAATGTTTGTAGTGAAATCCTTAGTTATCTGACTTTCAACTCTTTCGCTAGTCCTTGAGGTAAACATATTGTTGACAATTGCATGATTAAAGTCTCAAGTTCAAATAAGTTACTAGCAGTTGGACTAGTTCTTCGTTCAGATGTCTTGCAAGGTCAATCAATCAGTCTTAATTAGTGTAGCACCAATTCATAGCAAATGTTATCTCAAGACACTTGACAAAAACAGCAGGTCTTGACCATACCCTTGGTTATAATTCAAAAATGTCCCTCAATTTAAGAAGTGCTGTACAACACATACCCAGACAGAGATTTGTACATTGTGAATCCTTCTCCCCATGTCAACATCAAAGTCCTACTTTTTGCCTCTAAAAAATATAGAACAGGACTCTGAGTTGGACATTCCCCTGGTTAATATCTCGCCCTTCTGTGTAGCACTCGAGCTACTGAAATTGGGAATTAGGAGTTGAAAACACTATCTTATAACCTTTTTTTTTTTTTTAAATTCCCTGCAGAGCTGTTAGTAACCTTGTCATTATGTATATGTTCAAGCTGGCAGCATTGACCTGTCATAAACAGGTACCACTGACCTGCAGGATGTCCATAAGTAAGCATCTCAAAGGAGGACAGAGGTCAGAGGAGCAGGCACAAGGGAAAGGCTGTTGTTGGTGGTATAGTATGTGACGAGTGACTTTGCTCTCAGCAGAATAGACTCTACTCCCTTAAACAAAAACCTCTTCCAGCGACACTGTGAGGCCTCTGTTACACCTCGCCTTTCTGTGTAAAAGCTACAGAGGCAGAATGATTGTTGTGTTGTTTGTTGACTGGTCAGATTCCTTAACGCCGTGTAGAACCACACACACTATGGCAGCATTATGACGGCACTTCATGGTTTTGGTTTAAATATACAAAGGTGGAGTAATGGCTGAGCTCGGTCAGAGGCTTCCTTTGTGGCACATGACAGCTGCTGCCCTAAATTCCTTTTTTTTTATGTACTGTATCTTTTTATTGCATTCCTAGATGTGTGGTATCTCAATCTAGAGATGTAATAAACTATTTTGCTGAACCCTGAGTTTATGGCTCAGAATTGTTGAAAAAATCTTAATGGCAATAACAAAAGGAAGAAAAGGACTGTGTAATGTTGACCATAGAAGTTTAAAACATACAGGTAGATAGCTGTCTTTTGAGACATAAATGCAACACTGCCACCTTAGCTTTTTACTGAAAGTTCCCAGAGCATTGTTCAACGTAGTTTTTTTCCCCTCTTTTGCAGTCTTGGAAACAGCCTGTTGCCATGATGCATTCTTTCTCTGTAATTGAATCCCAATGGACCGTCACACAAGAAACAAAGTTTTATCCTCATTGTTGACAGAGCAACACTGAAATGCGAGATGGCGCCCAAACCTGATCTTATCTGCTAAAATATTGAACAGATCCTGAGTATATTACAATTTTTTTACTCTGGTGTTGACTACAATTTAAGACCATACATTTACAAAAATCACATACACAATAATATGTGTTTGTAGCACTCTATTTGAACATGCATACAAAACCAAACATACTTATCCTACAAGTAATTTGCTAATAATATGTTATTCTCTGACTCATTTAATTTGTTGCACTTGGTTCCTTTTTGGTGATAAAGCTTAGTACAAGATGCAGATTTGCAGCCTGTCTTTGGAAGAGTACTCTGTGGAAGTCTGTTCATCTATTATAGAAACTACTCACTCCTTAAACTCGCAGAATATTGATCCTGCCATATACAGTTAGCCCAAACTCATGGGTTACTTTACCAGATACAACAATCAAATTGCAGGCGCCAAATATAATTTTTTTAATTAAAAAAATGTTTGCCCTCCAAACAAATTTCCTCTGGCATCATGGCTCATCACATCTCCACTTCAAGACTCCATGGTGGTGTCACTGATGACATTACCGGGGGTTACCTGAATGGAAGTTAAATTGGCCATAGAAGAAGTTGACAGCGGGATAAAGGAAGAAGTAGAAGCAGACAGTGGAATAATGTTGGATTATAAGATGGTTATCAGAGCTGGAAAAGACAACATAATACAGAAGTTAAATATATTCATCCTGCGCGTGACCTTTTCTTTAGGGGTGTTTCGTATTCTTCAGCAAACCAAATACTGTGCTCGTGATATTACCATAAAATCCAGAGTACAAAACGCTATTTTAATACTTTGTTTTTTCATCTAAAAATTTGGCTGCGTCATCTATGGGTGCGACCTGAGACGATTGAAAATTCATCCCCATTCATTGTGTATTGTAAGCTGACAGATGGTATTCAAAGAGCAACAAGCCTGAACAGAAATTTCACTTTGTAGATTTCACTGAACACAATCCAAATCGTCCAACAGGAAGACAGTGAAAATGTACTGTATTGTGAGTTACTCTGGGATTCCTAGCCCTACTTTATGGACCCGCTCCTGTCCTTGCAGTGTAGAACTTTTATTAAAGTGCATCCTAAAAACTGTTAAGAATTGTCTACACTAGTTATTACTGAAAGACTTTTGTCACACAGTGATAATTTACTATTATCAGAAGTGTAGGACGATGAGAAAGTCACTCTGGATTTTGAATCCATTTTTCTGAGTTATTTTAACCTGAAAAACACAAACCTTTTTAAAGTGTGCGTTAGTGTACTACCCAGAGGTTTCTTTCCACTAGACTTTTGCGATGGACTTTGATTTTTGGGAATATTGATTCTTGGAACAGGTGCACGAAATGTTTGTTTGAGCCAGGCCATTCGTCTGTACACTCTTGGCTCCACTTAATATTTCCCCTCTGCAGGCACTAGTTTTTGGGGGGAGGGTGATACCACTTTCCAAAAGTGTACAGAATGTCTCTTTTGTGTTGTTCCTAAAAAGTCTAACATAGTGAAACTTTTTAAAAATCTATACTACATGTCTGCATGAAGTTTTGCTTGTGTCTTGTACGTGCAGTGCCCTAGTACATGTCTTCCCTTCATTGTCTTTGAGAATACTAGTTTGATTTTGAGCTTATGGACAGAGAGATGCATTCATCCGAGTTTTCAACAAAGAGAGGGAAGTGGAGTGAAAAATAAATTTACATTTGCAGGAATTGTGCAATCCATGTGTCTTGGATTGTACTTGTTTTATAAAAGCTTCCAGGCCTGTGTGCTGTAGACGTCCAAAGTTTTCTTGACCAGCACAGATGAATCTTGTTTAAGCTTCCTGGCAGTCCTCCTCAGTGAAACCTGCTAAACAAGTAGTACAGTTCGTGTTCATTCTCAGAAGACGAGTAACGTGCAGTTGTATTTACACGAACCTTACAAGAAGAAAAAGTTTATAAATGGCTATCATTTGAATTCCAGTATCTGAAGTAATGTTTGTTCCTCTAATGCTGAAAAATGCTATCAGGTAGAGAAGTTTGAATCCTTACAGGACAAGAAACAGTGTACAGAGACTCTGCTATTTCACTTTGTAGGACACAGAGACACACTGAGCTCTTTATTCCCTGTAACATGAGCTGAGAGGGATTCAGCTGAGCGCAGGAAGAGCTGTGACCAAACTGCACTCCCTGCAGCACTTATATGTTTCATGAAATAAACTGCTTCAGGAAGGTCAAACCAAAAAAAATCTGATCAACTTAAAGTGAAAAGTGACAAATGAATTGAGAAGACAGGACTTTAGTCCTCTAACAAACACAGAAGACTCACTAAAGTTACACACACAAGAGAGTGTGTGTGAGTGACAGGGTGCCGTATCAGTCATCTGTTTTTAGTATTCTGAGTCCACATGGCCTAGATATCTTGTCAGCTGACTTGAGGTTAGAGTGGAGCGCTAAACAAAGAGAGACCACTCTTTGCAGATCTCCCCTTTCCCCTTGTCCTGTTGGCTCTGATTTGCACGAGAGAGTGAGAGACGGAGCATTTGGTAGAGACTAGAGAGACTCTATTCTGGAGTAAATGATTTGAGAGTAACATAAAATAAACATTTAAAAATGCTGTAAGGTTTTTCATTGGCATTAACTTCATTAAATACACAGAAAAAAGTTCATAACAAGCGATGGAGGGAAATATGTTAACTCATAGCACATGACAGTACCTCCTTTAAAACAGTTTTATAGGTGTTATACATTTTATGATGACAATTCCTTTTATTGGTTAATAAGTGACTAACATCACACCACACAGTCATTCCTCTCATAGCTGCAGGCTCATTTTATGATTCACTTCATGCATGAAGTTAAAAGAAAAAAAAAAAAAAGCAGTGTGACGTGTTGTCCAAGTTTGGTCTTCCAAATCTCAATAAGTGACATCCAATCGTATCAGGTGGAGAATGTGTAACTAACACTAAAGGGCGAGATGAAACATTGTCTGCAATTTATCATCTGACGACACCTCGCAGTCATTTTACTTTTATTAGCCTTTGAATTATCCAGAGACAAAAAGCTGAAATGTTTTTACTGTGTCACTCTGTTTAGCCGAGTTATAACCTTGAATAACCCCGTAATGGGAATGTCACTGAATGTGAGCTGTTACAAATTGTTAGCTAGCACCCTGACTGCGAGTGTTTGTGTGTGTGACAGTGTGTGTGTGTGTGTGTCCTTAAAGGCGCTGATGGCCTCTATGTTAGGACATTGACTGTATTTAATTCCACAGCCTGTCTTACTCTTTAAGCCCTTTTTAAAATCATATTTTAATTGTTTCTTATTTTTTGTTTTCTGTTTATTATGGTTGTACGTTTGTGTTAATGCTTTGGTATCTTCGCGTTATTTGCTGTCATGCCAGAAAACCCTCATAAATACAATTGAACAGAAGTGCATTGATTAGGGAAACATCCAAGAGTTTTACAGGGAAGTGAGTTATGTTGAATCCCAGCCTAAGAATTTTTTTATTGTCTGTTTAATGTATATTTACGGCAGTATTTGCCTTATGTATACTGTGTACAGTCACGAGCAGCTTATAGGTGTTTGTAGATCACACAAAGATGCTGGTCTGTTTCAATTAAATGTCCTCTGTTTTACACGACCTCTGCTGCACTGTTTCTCTTGCATAACACTTTACCTATTGCTTCTTTCGCACTTGAAGTTTCACAAAACTCCTGAAAACTTCCCGAAAGTTTCAGAGTGAGCTGCATGTGTGAACGCAAACGGCTGAATTTTTCCCCCCGTCTTTATCTGGAGTTCTACCAAAAATGTTTGTAATATTCCGCTTCTTGCATATCACCCCAGTCCAATGGAACAACGTGTCATTTCACTGTGTACGTCTATTCGGTTGAAATGACAACAAAGAAAAGTTGACCTGACGTATTGGTTTATTTTTGGCACAGATGAACAGAAAACATATTTAAATGTCCGATTGATGACACATTTCTACAACTGACCAAATATGAAACATCAAAAAGTTGATTTTCTGTAAGAGGGTTTGTAGTCCAGTCCCTTTTGACATCCTGTTGTTTGATTCTGATAACATCTAAACACTTCAATCCCCCCCCTCCCTTTCTTCCTAGTAACAATTGCTCAAGCTTTAATATGCAACATGGGGGGAATGAGTGAACAGCAGAACCTGCATAACATGGACTAATAATTAACCTTCATAATATATTAACTTACTGTTAGTTCAGTATATCATGACCTCATTGATCCGTTTGAAGTCGTTAATACTGTGTGTGTATGTTTACTTCAGGGTGGATAACTTTGGCCTGGGTCTGCTGCTCCAGACTAAGCAGATCAAGAGGATGATCTCTTCGTACGTCGGGGAGAACGCAGAGTTTGAGAGACAGTATCTGACAGGAGAGCTGGAAGTTGAGCTGACGCCGCAGGTTGGTCAGAAAACACACGGAGCAGTTAACGCATAATCGTTCCACACAAATAAGAACGAGAAACCTGAAAATACACATGAGAAAAACCAAGCTCAAACCAGACATGATGTCTTGACATATTATTTTAGATAATTGATTTCTCTATTGTAAGCATGACATTAACAAATACATGCAAATGGCATTGATCTGAGTACTACTTTTTAATCCGTCACCTTCTCCCCCACAGGGTACTCTAGCAGAGAGGATCAGGGCAGGGGGTGCTGGGATTCCAGCCTTCTTCACAGCCACCGGCTATGGCACGCTAATCCAAGAGGGAGGCTCTCCTATTAAGTACAACAAAGATGGCACCATTGCCATTGCTAGCGAGAAGAGACCGGTGAGAGTGCTGTGATACGTGTTGTGGCTGTCAAGCTTGAGATGACTGCAGATGTGCCAAGAGTTTGTTTTGTTGGCTGTCAAGCTGTGATCAAACTTCAGTGCAGGGCACAGACGTTGTCTCGAGTGGTCTTTGCTTTGAAGAGTACACTTAAAAGCGGACAGGCCACTGCAGAGAGAAGCCCAGTAAAAGATCTCATGTCTTTGGAACGCCTTCAATGTTCTCCATAAAAAAAGACTTGTTGGACTGGTTTGATATTAGTGTTGTAGGTGGCGCCAATCATTTCATTTCATATTTGATTTATTTGCTGATTTCAGTGTGTGGTTTCAACACAACAACAAAAATATTTTCTCATAATACTGAAACACTGTTCATGAGCAAACAGGAGCAGGAAGAAGAAATCATTCTTTATATGCAGGTTAAAAAATGCTTTTCACAGATGAAACATGTGGCGTAATGCATGGACGTTTATCAAATTCTAATCCAGTTCTGAACCATAGGCATATGTGCCATGTCTCAATATGCTGTAAAACCGGTCCGTGCATTCAATGTACCTCACTCCTTGGATTGTGTTTTTTTTTTGTACAGGTGCAGGAGTTCAATGGCAGGTGCTACATCATGGAAAAGGCCATCACTGGAGACTTTGCACTAATCAAAGCATGGAAAGCTGACAGGGCTGGAAACATTGTTTTCAGGTAACTGGTGAAATGAGCAGGAGCTAACTCACTAAACAGGAATGTCAACAGACCCCACATCATTAGTCCAGGCCTGCTGTATGATGTCGGTGCCAGTATTTATCTTGTAAAGAATCAGCTTCTCCCTGCCTTTAAAGCATGTCAGACTCGATATGAATCACCTTGGTTGTGTTTGCACAACAGTCAGATCACGAGCAGCCCCGTGTCATGTGGAAATATTGAAACAGGAGTTCAAGAAGAGTAAACTGATTTATTTTCCAGCATTTGTCTTTGATTGACCTTGACTTCAATTGTGATTGAATCTTTGGGAATGAACTGTATGAACTTTTTTTTACTAGCAGATGTTCAGTTTGTATTAATGACGCAGTTGTTGTTGTTGTTTTTCTGAGTTTAAAACAAACTATTGTACTGACACAAGCCTCCATATGATGAATCATTCAGACAGCACACTTAGGAAAAAAGTTCTAATGTAATTGCAGTTCAACAATGTCCAAGGAAGCTGCACAAACTCAGAGAACTCACAATAAGATGTCAATATTAAACTGGTTTGTGGTTATCCTGAATATTTATAGCTAACCTTAAACAAGGTAAAGGTTGTCAGTTGAATAACAGTATATGTATGTGATTAAAATTATTAGATGTAGTAACATTTTTGTCCACAAGAGGGCAGTGTCTCCAAGTTAACTGTTGACAGCATATATAAGAGATGACACTGAGAGTTCCTGAAACTTCCTGCGTATCTTTGTGTATTTTTTGTTGTTACCTTAAATTTGTTTGAATATCAATTCCTTTTTTTCTATTTTTCTTTCAGGAAAACAGCCAGGAACTTCAACCAACCTATGTGCAAGGCAGCCAAAACCACAATAGTTGAGGTATGCATCGCCAAACTCACAGTCTAAATCACCAACTGTTCTTAAGAAGAAATGTGTTTTGTGCAATTTTTAAGAAGATCCTGACAATCACCACTTAGTTTTCTTATCTGAGATTTGTTCTTGGTTTAGAACAAAACTTGAGAACACTCAAGAGCACTCTTATGCACATTTAAGTGCTGATGTGTCAGAGCAAAATTACATGTTATTGTGTTGTTCTTAATGGTCCAATCGGTAAGATATCTACTGAACTAAATCATAAAAAGACCTTACTATATAACGTGACATTAAGGAAACATGCATTGTTGAAATACTAGCTTCACACAACAATGCAGCAGTCCTCCTTTTAAGTTTTGATTCGGGTGTGGGATGTTCTGCATTTGTTTTGACCAGAGAAAGAAGGCGGTTTTAATTCACCCCCACACGGCCGTTGTGGACGCCTCTCAGTTTGCCAATCCTAACCCTAAATTATGTTAACTGTCATAAATGAAGAAAATAAGAGGAATAAAAACAAACCGTTTTTTTTTTTTTATCTAAACCACTCAAAAGCATCCTGTAGGCGTTAAGCATAAAAACAAAGTTGCAATGTCTGGTAGATGCTGGAGTGTGTAATTACCTTGTGATGACGAGCTAGAAAACGAGAGGAAGTTCATTTTATTAACATACGTTCATTTTATTAACACTCGAGGTCAGAAGAAGAAATTGCAAACAAGAATCTTACAGTTGAAAGACTTTTTTTTTTGGTCGTGGGCTGAAAGGACTAAGAGTGAAAACCTCCACTATAATGTGCAGATTCAGAGTTAAATGATCTTTACTTCTATCAGTCTGGGTCAAACATGCTCTATCTATGTCCTTGGTCCGCCTGTGTCATTCTAACTGTCTGGTTACCCCCCTGTCCAGCATTTGTCAGTCCTAAAATGTGATTGCCTTTATCCTCCTTATGTTTATTTGTACTCGTATGTGTCTCTCTCTCTCTCTCTCTCTCTCTCTCTCTCTCCATCTCTCCAACTCACAAACAACTTCTTCACACCTCTCATATAGACACTGTTTGATTCAGAGAGCAGAAGGGAGGAAAAACTGCGCGTGTGAACACCATAAAACACAGGCGCCTTCTGAAAATAAATCAGTAGCAAAAAGAGTCCCTCATAAATCTAATGGGGTTCTACAAAGCACATTTTCAATTATCCCACGGTTGCTGGACCTAAAGATGTAGTCGCCTGTTGATTAGAAATGTCTGGAACTAAATTGGGAGAGTAAATTTCCCCACCAGAGATTGTGTGTGGAGGCATCATGGTTGGCTGATCACTAAAACTAGTTTTATGGTGGTACATAACGGAGGTATTGATGAGTTTTTAGGCAGCAGCAGTCTGCACACCTAGATAGAGCAAATACATTCAGTCATTTTGCACAATGCATGTTCGACATCAATCAAACTCTAAACCGGTGATGACTGTTGTAGATATTCTTCAGGGATAATGAGACTAGTCGCACTGACGTCAGTGATGCCTCCAAAACGCTGTGTGTGTGTGAAGTCTGCTGGTGTTGTGACGTTGACTGTAGTGACATGAATAACAATGCTGCTTTGTAAACAAATACTTCATGAGATGCATCATTTGTTGGATTGTGTCTTCAACTGTCTGCTTCAACTTTTGTGCACTCTTCATGTTCTGCTCAGGGTGTTTTTTTATGGTGAGTGGAGAGAATAAAACAAAAGGTAACTGATTGAGGGAACAAGGCTGAATTTGGACTGTGGAACAGAAGTGCTTTTGATTTCCCTGTTTTTTTTTTGTGTTTGTTTTTCTGGCAATTTTGCTTGCATACACTTAACTGCGATGTGATTCTGTGAGATTTACCTGGAATTCCAGATTTTCTGACCTGAAAGTTGACCCAGAAGACTTTAATTATCCATGACAGTGTTTCCCACCCATAGACTGTACCGGGGTGTGCTGCTGCAACTGCCATTGTTATTCTGCACTCTTTTATAATATCTATTTGTATAAAGCTACAGCTATAGATATTCTGCAGGGCTAAAATAGTGCACAAACACAAGAAGGCAAGGCAAGGCGAGTTTATTTCTATAGCACATTTCTACAACAAGGCAATTCAAAGTGATTCACACAAGACATGAAAAGCATCATGACAGAGGAAAAAAAGAAGAACCTTTAAAGTCTTGGAGAGTCAGGAAATGTTGGGAGGAGAGAGTAGGGGACGACATGCAGCAAAGTGTCCCCACAGCCGCTGCGACGAGGACTATAGTCTCTGTACATGGGGCGCGCGACAGAACCACGAGGCGATCGGCACTCCCGAAAATGTGCCTGTTGAACAGAACACTAAAAGAGATTTAAAAAAAAAAAAAAAAAAAGAGGACATATGACAAAATCACAATTTCATAAAAGGCAAAAATCGATGCAGAAATTCATCAGAATGCAGGAAAAGAAATGTTTGGTTAAAACTTTTTTCGATCCCTTCTTACCTGATTGTGCCAATAGAAAATATTTAACTTTTTGGGGCATTGACCAACAGGTAGTTGAGGAAGACAAAGACACATTTTAAACATACTTCACTTGTTGGCACAGTCATTTTAACATTGAAAGATCTGTGCTGTACATATGTAGGGGTATTTTCCTACTTTTTTCATCTCTTCCCCCATCACATCCCTGAGTTAAGATCGGCAGGAATGATTAGAAAGAGAGGAGGAAGAAGAGGTGGCATGAGTTGGCAGCATGGTGAAGATCCCCCATAGCTGCTAGCGCACAACGCACACACTTCAATTAACAAGGGATTAGAGGAGTGATGTACACAAACAGACTCTGCAAACTCTCAAGGATTCAAAATAATTGCTTGACTTGAATTTACAAACAAGGCCTCGGTGTATTCAGCCTTTTTTTAATCACACTCTACACAAATATGTAGAAATGTTATTAGAAAAGCCTATTTCTTTTTAAAAAATGAACGTCACATCCTAAGTAATTAACCTCACTCAAAACTCATTCAACAGCCTGACGCGAATCATGTCATATATGTTCCCTGTCAGGACCAGATCCCCTGCTCTGTGAACATTTCGCATGTTAGTCCTTTTTCATGTCATGTTCTAAGAACAAATATTACCTTTCAGACACGTGTCAACCGCACATCAGAGAAATGTGTCATGCTTGTCAGGGATTTCATTGTAAACCGGGCTGCAGTCTCACAAGTGGGCTAATTTCAGACCGGATTTTCAGACATTGAATTGGAATTGATAATATTTAAAAAAAAACAAAAAAACTGACTTCTGAAAACTGTTACTACAGCAATGAAAAACCTGAGAAGAGAACTTGTCTTTGCAGGTCTTTAGAATAAAGAAACATGTGTCCTAAGGCAGAATATATAATCTCTTTATGTATCTCTTTTAAAAACAAATATTTATTTCCCATGTTTATTTGGAATCACATTCATTGGCTGTGTTTTAGTACCTGTGATCCTGTTCTCGCTGATTGATCACTTTGCTTTATCGTCCTACCCGACAATTTGTCACATTGTGTCTTCCAATTTTTTTTTATGGTGCCTTTTTTTTTTATGGTGTGCGGGTAAACGCATGAACATTATCTAAGACAAGCCTACTTACTAGTGTCAATAAAGTGATAGGCCCCGTATTAGAAAACCCATTAAGAAGCTTTTATCTCTGACACTGACGCAATTACCCCCCTCCCTCTGATAATAAATGTATCTTTAGGAGTCAGTGCATGCTCAGTCATAAATCTGCGGATGTTCTGTCAATATTAACCCTGCTGTCTTGGTGCACTGGTTGAGGAACAGATGGGGTCTGGTGGTGTTTTTTTTTAAGCTATTCATTTCACTTTTCATTCAGCTTGGCAGCTCAGGCTAGTGTGTGTGATATTAAGTCCCCCTTAGGGTCATGTAAACCCCCAAATCTGTTAAAAAAAAAAAAAAGATATGAATCATTACAATATGGGTTATTATTTTATTAATTCATTAAAACAATGAAGTGTTTCTCAATGATTTTCTCAAATTCTGATGAGCTTCCCCTTGACACGCTGCAGAAGCTGGTGCTCATTAGCCTCTTGAATACAATTTTGTTTAGCCAACCCACGCCTTACTAATGGCTGTTTGAATTACCTGTGCTTGAACTGTTAACTTGCAGAATGAGGCGGTTCCAGTTCTGTAAGTATTTAGGTAAATCTGGCTGATTTTCAGATGCACTTCTGGCCGCAATGTCATACATGCATCCAGAAAAAGCAGATTTAATAATGTATAAATATTTCATATCCTTAAATCTATGTCATTTAAGAAAACATCCATTTAGTTGGAATTCTGAGCAACTGCATCCCCCTGGTGTGTGTGTGTGTGTGTGTGTGTGTGTGTGTGTGTGTGTGTGTGTGTGTGTGTGTGTGTGTGTGTGTGTGTGTGTGTGTGTGTGTGTGTGTGTGTGTGTGTGTGTGTGTGTGTGTGTGTGTGTGTGTGTGTGTGTGTGTGTGTGTGTGTGTGTGTGTGTGTGTGTGTGTGTGTGTGTGTGTGTGTGTGTGTGTGTGTGTGTGTGTGTGTGTGTGTGTGTGTGTGTGTGTGTGTGTGTGTGTGTGTGTGTGTGTGTGTGTGTGTGTGTGTGTGTGTGTGTGTGTGTGTGTGTGTGTGTGTGTGTGTGATGCTGCTGCTGCACAGTCCTTAGGGGCTGACAGATGTGTAGATATGTAACCCGGTGACTACACGTCTGTCACACATTAATGGAAATTCTGGGAAGCAAATTCGAATCATGTCCCAGTAGTGTATGAGTAACCCTGCAGTTCCTTTCCTCTTTTCTAATCATGCTAAGCCCCCTTTTGTCTCCCATGTGCCATTGTTAAGAGAGTCAACTTTGAAGATAGCTATAGCTACTTCATTGCCTCGGGGCAGTGGTCACTGGCATTGTAGTCCCTGTTCCTATTTTGAAGCATGTATCTACTTTTTATTCAAACTGAATTTGAACTACAAGAGGCAGGACGGGTGTCGGAGAACGAGATTACACAAAGCACTTTGAGAATGACCAGATCATCACCAGCTTCTGCCGTGGTTGCTAGGCAACCAAACCCTGCTCTCCAATTGTTGAATGTTCCACAGTGTCCAGCTGGACCAGTTATGCCCTTATCGCAGGTACAGTGAAAGGCCCGAGACCAGAGACTAAATCAAAAGTAGTGGGTTCTGCTGCTGTTCGACCATCAGTCACAGTAAATAACTCAACTGTATTCTCTCACCGTGGCAGGGCTGTGTAGATGTGTGGGTGTTTGTATGCACACTGAAACAGGCAGTCATGCATGCATGAGTTGAATGAATGTATGAGTGAGTGAGTGTGATTTGTCCTTTTAACCGGGCTAGGAGCCTAATTGGACATAAACGTAAAGGACCTGTCATGAAATGATTCAGACTCAGCCTTTAACTTAATTTGTGTTGAAAGCAAAATGGCAACAAAAACCTAGTGACGTGTCAGTTTAAGCCATGAAATGAGAACTTTAGCAAGGTGAAGGTTTAAGTATGAGTTCAACGTTTGGCCATGGAATTGTACTATAATAACCCAGTGAGCCTTTCCATGGTACACAATGTCGTGTTAATAATGTCACTGTCCTGGTTTTTTGAAAATTTTAATTAATCCGTTGTTTCCTGCTATTTTACAGCACTTATCATGCCTTGTTGAGTTTTCTTGCCTTGATCATGACTTTTGCCCCTGACTAACTCCATTACTCAAGCTACTATTGGCAAATCATTATAAATCCTCTCATTTTCCACATCATTTAACCAGCCTAAAGAGTTTAATGAATAGCTTTTCTGTGCTTAAGATGTGCGATGAATGACTAAATTACCTTCACCAAGAAGGGGATGTTTTCACTGCCAGTTGTCAGCAGTGTTATAGAAAAGGTACACTTTTCGATGTCGCGACACATGCTGGGATGGTACGACACGGGCCGAGAAGGAAGCCGTTACATTTTGTGCCAAAATTGAGTTACAGGCAAACACTAATGTAGTGTAGATTGAAACACCTTCTGTCTAAATAAAAGCAGATCAGACAAACGAACAACTAGGAATGTCTTCCTCTTGAACACAGCTTTCCAGTAAAAGTGTTTTGATAACAAACTCCAGCGTGCAGATGTTGTATTGATCTAAGAATTTAGAAAAAGGAGGTCGTTTTACACAGGTGCAGAGTGCTACAAAAACAGCAGACTGAGGAAGAAGATATGTCCGCACACTCGTTCAAATGCCACTGAAAGTTTCAATTTATCACAATCACACGTTTCAATCAGAGGTGTTATTCAGGTGATCGTTTAAAAAAATACACATAAATCACCTGAAGAAGACCTCTGGTTGAAATCCTTGATCAAAGAATTTAACATTTTATACACATGCTACTAAAATATTTTCTGCTTTTGACAAATGTATGTTAACTATGTGAAATATCTCCAATTTAGAAGCACATGTCAAAAACCCAGACTCAGTGCTCTGGACAAAGAGGGAGACCTCACACTTTAAAAAAAAAAGATTTAAACAATAACTTGCTTATAGATTTAATAATAACTTAAATCAAGGCAAAACATTCGAGTCATGAAGGAACATGCTGTCTGTAAATCAGTGAGGATTGCAATGATGATTGTCTAGTGTGATGGAGGAAAAACAAACACACACCAAGTAGGTGATGGCGAGAGAGAGAGAGAGAGAGAGAGAGAGACAAAAAAAAGCTTTAAATAACCCAGGCCCAGCGTGCACAGGTGCATGAAATCAAATGAACTGGCTCCGCCCCTTTTCATAAGACAACCTGGAATGGGAGAGGGCAGAAGGAGCACTGACACAGTCAGGGGTGGAAACACACATCCTAAATTCACAGTTTAGAGGAACACCCATCAGCTAGGCACAACCTTAGTGTGACATAATCCTTAAAGCTGTAGACATTCTGTACATTCAAACATTATCACTGGAGATGTGCTCTTCAAAGAACACTTGACAGAGCCTTGGTGGAGCTCTGCATTGTCCAAGTGCCCTTCTTGTTTCTGTCTGTCTGTTATACAAGCTGTTTTTTTGTCTAGGTTAGTATGTTCTTTTAAGGCCTTAGCAAATGTAAAGCAAAAGAATAGTTCACTTGAGAGAAAAAAAAAAGCCACAGTGGATCGGCGGGTATTTGCTTCATGTTAGTAAATGGCTTTTTTTTTTCCTATGAATGATTGCATCCCTATCCAAAGAGCACCTCAAATCTGCACTCTTTCTTTATTCCAGGTAGTGCTCCTTTCTACATTTTTTAAAAATAGTTCACTTGGGCAGCTCCTGTGCAAATTGCAGTCATTGCAGGACTACCACTACAACAATTTGCTGTATTTCAAATGGCCAGGTGGCCATGAGAGCCTTTGGAAAAAAAAAGTGTCCCTCCTTCATTGATGTGTACTTCAGGGAAGGTTTATTTTCATGCAACTTTGAGTAGAAGTGGAGTTACAATAACACTGATGACATTGAAAATGTCATTTAAACTTGAGACTACAAATCAATTCATTCAGGAATAAAACGCCTTGTTATTAAAAATCACGTATAGTAGCCTTGAAAGAAGCACTCTTAATATCGAGGTTAGCTCATGAATGAACTCTTATCTTGTACGGTAAGCCAAGGAATAGATTTTAAAAGAAATTTCACTTTACTACTCTTGAGCTTGTTGAGAGAAATAATGACCCAGTAATATTTCTGTGATGTAAGATAGTTGCCCAGGGTCTTTTTTTTTTTTTGTCATGTTCCATCTATAAAATGGAGCAGTGCATCACATAAGTTGTCTTATTTAAGTTCATATGGAAGGCTGACATTTACAGACGGAGACAGAGTGCAGAGCATAGGTTGAATAATCAGCTGTAGGTCACTGTGGAAGTGGTAGAAAAAAGAGAGACAGAGACTATAGAGATTATTGGAGCTCTGACAGGTTTGCTGAACATATGCACAAACTGAATATTTTAAATAGCCAATTTGCATTTTATACGCTCTGACTATTAAGTTCAAAGGTCTGTGAAGACTGCAAATCATCTGAATGTTGAAGCACATCGCATAGCGGCATATGTGTTCTTTGAAATGTAAACATTATGCTTGGAGTGGAGCTATCCATATGCAGTATGTATTATGTGTCATTTGAAAAAATATGTATTTTTAGTAACGGTAACGGTGTCAGGGTTTTTGCACCGGGTGGCTGTCTCTCATATTCTGGATACCATAAAGGCTGTCATAGTGGATGCATTCTTCCACTGAGAGGAAACAGATCGCCCATGTTTTGAGTGTTCTGGGTTAGAGGATAAAGCCAGAGCTGAGCCTCGAAAGTAGCCACCATGGCCAAGTGCCCACATACAATCGCACAGGAGCACACACGCACACACACACACACACACACACACACACACACACACACACACACACACACACACACACTGGGAGGAAGATGGAGAGGCTATAAATACACAGGGTAATGAGAGTGTGGTGTTACTGTCATCCTCATGCTCTGTCGTCTGTAGCCACACCATCTTTCCCCTGACTGTTGCTTCTCAGTACAAGTGGTTTTTGTAGTCTATCCTTCAATAATCTTACTAAAGTTGAAATTAAAGATTGAAATCGAAGAGTATAGACTCTGAATTTGTATAGAATTTTTTTGTTTTATCGTCTTTTTTTTCCCCCCCATTCCGTTAACTTTTAATACACAATTGAGTGTGTAGACCGTTGTGTAATACGTGGTCGTGCATAAGAGTGACATTTTTAAAACTTTGAAGAACAAGAAGAAAAGTTGAAACTCAAGCAGATAATTCCTTAATGATTTGGCACTTATCACCGCCACCAGGCCACTTTACAATTAATAACAACGAGATAAACTTTATTTATGTTGAAAAAAGGTTTTTTACTTTGAAGAAATATTTGGCTTGTACCTTTTTTGTTTTTTGTCAACCTGCAGACTAGATGGTGATTTATTTTGGGCTGCTGGTGTCGATTAGCATCAGTGATCAATGCACATCTTGGTTTGATCTATATATCACTTTTTTATTATTAGATTTTTTAGTTTGATAAGGTGTAAGGTGACCATCAGAAATAACTAATCTCATTCATACACATTTATACGCCGCTGACGGAGCAGCGGGAGCAACTTAAAGTGTCTTGCCCAAGGACACATCGGACATGTAGCTGCAGGAGCTCGGGATCGAACCCCCAACCTTCCAGTTGAGCCACGGCCGCCCCATATCTTGCAGAACCACCAGAAAAAAAGAGAGGATTGCTCTTTTATGATTATTCATATCCCAAACATGGTCATAAAAACGATTAAGGTTTCTGATCATCGGTCGTACTGTCTCACAATTTCAGTCACATTTTTCTGTTTTGCACCAACAGAGAGTTTTGAAACCTTGATAAGGTGTTTACAGGCACCAGTAATCTGGGGTCTTGGGTACTATAGGTAGAACTTGCACAGATTTTGGAAACCACAATATTTACGTGCACAGCACATATTTGGTATTCCTCAAAAATCGAATGATAACGGACACTAATAGCATGTAATCAATATTGTCCATCCTCTCAGTCCATTGCTTTAGTCATTCAGGGTGTAATGAACAAAGTAGAATGTACCACCCTTTGGCTCACTTAACACTTAGTTTGAAATTATAGAAATATGATATGAGTGTAATATGACAACACAAACACACAACTTTCTTTGCTGATTTGCTGATTCTGATGAAGGCCACATGGTTGATATGGGTGCAGGCAGCTACAGTGTGGTTGTTTATTAAGAGAGCGTTGAGTTCTGGTTCCAACAGGCTGTGTCTGTCTGAATTAATACCTGACAGCGAATTGGTGTGTTTTCCTATTTACTGATCATCATTTTTTGTTCCATCTACTTTTAAATATGCTCAAACTCTTACTGTGGCACTGTTTGTTTTGTATTTAGACTTGAGTAAACATCAGTGGGGGAAAAAATGGCATACTTTCAGCCTTTTTCTGTTTAATAATAACTGCAGAGGAAGCACTGTACGCAACGACATCATTGGTGGTTTATTCCAGGAATGTGATAGTTTGTGTCCAATCAATTTGAGATTAACAAGATTCGACAAGGCTCACAGCCTTAAAAAAAAAAGAAAAGAAACAGCATCGTGTGTCCCCTGAGGGCACTTTGATTCCCTCTATCCTCGTGCCAGCTCACTTCATGCCTTGCTCAGCTTTCATTGATGTGAAAATCGTTCTACAGATACGGGAATATCAATGTGTGTGTGTCTCATCGTGTGCCTGTTTGCCTGCTTCACACACCTGCTCATTTGTGTGTGTGTGTGTGTGTGTGTGTGTGTGTGTGTGTGTGTTCATTTGTGTGTTTTTATCATTTTATTTTAATGCTTGATCCGTCCCCGTCCGTTGAACATCCTGTCTGAACTGCATCTGAGCGCCAGTGCAGCCAGGACACAGCACCTAGATGAAAGGAACGGAACGCTTTTTTTTTTTTTTTTATGTACACAGCACATTTAAATTGCATGAGCGTGTCATTGTGCTGTTACTTAGCTTTGGAAGGCTAATTGAAAATGTAATACAGGGTTTGTTTGCATGTGTGCGAGAGACAAACAAACGGATATGGAGGAACCCATCTCTGAGGGAAGAGACAAAATTAGGGATTGATACGGTTAATCGAATTCAAACACTAGAAGTCTTGTTTTTCATGCCCTATTGCATATTTTCCATATTTCATTGCTGCTACTGTTTCATAATGTGATGAGCCTCATCTTGCCTGATGAAGATGTCTATGGAAATCATCACTCTCACAAAAGACACATGCAGCCCCCAGAGAAAAGTGTGGGTGGATGTGTGGGACTGCTGTATCAAATCTCTCGCGTTACCAAACTCATCGTGCATGGCCTCGTTTTTTTTTTTTTTTTTTCCGCTGGCGAGCATCAGAGATTCACCAGAACCTGACTGCAGGAGAACCAGAAAAAGATTCTAAAATCACTTTACAGTCCTGAGTGGCCCCTGCTCACCGCAGACCAAAGCCCGCGTATCCATGACAACGCCAAGACGGGATCCACTCTCTGCCATTGACTCCTCTCAGTCAGCGCTGAGTGCTGAGGGAGGAAGTGGAGATAAGGAGAGATTCAATTCAATTTGTTCTGAACGGTTGCTTGCCCCTCATGTAAATGGGATAAATGGGTTACTCTCTGAGCCGCACAGGAGGGAAGCAGAAACATAAAAAAGGAGAATTATGCTGTCACGGTTAAGCCCCCTTTAAGACCCCGAGAGATATAACGATAACTCTGGTGTGCGCGCTCTTTTTTTCGCCCCCTTTTAATTTAATGTCTCTTCAAGTGCTTATCCCTTTTTGAAGAATCTTCAAGAAGAAAGAAACTGCACCTCCTCCCTCTTGAAGCCTCTTCTGTTTGAAAAAGGAAAGTCACTTCTTGAAAGAAAGCCTTCTGCAGATCCCTTTTAAAGTTCAGCTCGATTCTTTGGTTGACTTAAAATGCCAGGAACCACAGCCTAACATAAATATGAAATTAACTCGTGAGTTTGAGGAGCTTGAACACTCTGAAAAGGGCAGCAAGATTAAATGGAGTCAACACACGCTTTACAGCAAGTGGAAGAGGGGAAAAATGTGTTCTACAAGCAGTTCACCTAAGGATGAGAGTGCAGGTGCGTTCATTCTGGGTTTCTTATCTCAGTTATATATACACCCAGCTTCGCTTAAATCAATAGACATCTCCATCTGTGTCTTGTTAGAGAGATATAACTCTATATGCTGCTCGACATTTGGTGGTGAACCTCTGTGTGGGAGCCGTGAATATATTGTTTGGTGTTATTTTGAGACCCGTGCCTTTCTCCTTTACACCCCGAAAGAACCAAACGACGGTCAAAGAGATAAAACCATGAAGGGTTCTTGATTGCCTCGTCTCTAAAACATGTGTCACTGTGACTTATTCAATAATTCACTCTCATTTCTTCCATTTCTCTTGACATTGTTTCCATTCCATCTCCTCGTGATGGCCTTTTTTTTTTTTTTTTCAGGCATGCTAACAAGATTTTCAACAAACAGCCGGCCCCTCTTAATGCAGTACCTGCTGTCATATTACCAGAGTAGAGTACCTTACATGACATGGGTAAATCATAGCCCAGATTTTAGTTTATACCCAAACAAACGTTGCCCCAAAACTCCCAGAGAAAGCAAAGATACGACCCATATCTTTTTTCTTTCGCTGGCAGAGGAAGGAAGTTAAAGTTAGATGAAGTATTTAGACCAAGTCAGTGGTCAGTGTTTAAGCCGCCCCTCTGAGATCTTGAGCTGAAATGTAAACCTTGTATGAGAGTCCTGAGGCAGAGCTTACGGATATTACCTAAGGATAAAACAAAGTAGCCAAACATTGCGGTCCACAATGGGGAGTCCAAAGTATTAGCCTCGTTTGACCTTTCCTGTTTCAGTTTCACCAAAGTCCACTCGGCGCCAAATATGTATCCTCCATGCGCCCCTTCTTCTCCCCTCCGCCTTTGATCCCAGGATCAAGCTGTGAGCCCTGTGCATGCTGTGTCAGACGAGCCTCTTGTGTTTACCGACAGCCGAGCTTGGCTTTGGCTGCACACATGGCCTACAATGCACTCTGTGGCTAAAATAAAAAATAAATGCAACACTTTCTCCCACAAATATTTACCCTCACTTTGATGTGAAAGACATGGCAGAAGCAGACTTTTTTTTTTTTTTTTTTAAACTGTGAGACCATATTTGGAAAACAAATATGTGCTTGTGCGTCAGCCTCCCTGCTGTTGGACGTTCATTCAGAGTGTAGAATCAGACAGGGTTTTAAAAAGTCTGTTGTTTGTCTTAAAATAATGGTAAGTGTTTCTTTGGATTTTAGGAATTTCTTTGGATTCAGGAATGTCCCAATGTCTTAAAAAATGTATATCCTAAGATGATCCTTTAGATAAGCAAAATAAATGTGCTGGTCTTTATCGGACAATCTTAAATTTCACACTGGGTGGGCAGAGGTTATTTCCTGGTTGTGCAGTTCCATCAGCGCACAGTTTTACTTATCTAAGCTTTAATCTCAAGGGTTTGGGAGATATTTGTCATCTGAACGTGGAGCTTATCTCTCTGTGTTTCTGTGTAGGTGGAGGAGGTGGTGGATGTTGGGACCTTTGCTGAAGAGGACATCCACATCCCCAGCATCTACGTCCACAGGGTCGTCCAGGGAGCCAGCTTCGAGAAAAGGATTGAGGTAAAAAAAAAATAAAAAAAAATTGAGGCCTTTCAGATTTTGCACAGATGGAGAAATCAATATTGAAAGCAATCAAATTGCATTTGTTTTCTCTGTTTATTCTTGATGATTTTATTACGTGAGAATCTTTTATTCTTTATGTGTTGCATGGATCCTTCCCTTTTTTCTGGTTTTCGTCACTGCATTGGAAGTAGTGTTTCATTCAACAACTGCTTACATTTAAATTGTTTAGAAGAATCCTGTAACAATGAAGAGTTAACCCTTTCTGACTTATCCATTGTAGCTGAGGTTTTGCCTTATAATCACTGTTCAGAGACACACATACTCATGTTTCCCATTCATATGTGTCTGTGTGGTCAGCCAGAAATGGCCTTCATAGATGCTCTCTTTCCTTTCCTTGAATACCTCTGTATTGTTCCAGAAACGCACAGTGAAGAAAAGCCAAGCAGATAAACCCAAACCGAAGAAGGACTCAGACATAGTCCGTGAAAGGATCATTCGCAGGGCTGCGTTGGAGTTTGAGGATGGGATGTACGGTATCCTTTTCAACAAAGTCAAGCAGGCTTCCTATTAGGGTTGTCAAGGTACCAGATGTATAAAATGTTATATAATTTTAGACAAAATCCAATGATGTGGATACCTGTTTCAATACTGAGGCACCCAATCTTGTGTCGTTTCTTTTTTTGAGTACTAAATAATGCAAGGAAACTCCTGCACGCTGTTTAAACTGTACAAATACGTTGGCGATGTTTCGATACAAAAGCGTTGCCAACGTAATTGTGTTCAGAAAGTGCTTTCCTTTTTTTTGCTCAAGCCAGTGTTATGTTTAAAGATATGACTGACAATCTGTAGTTTTTGTTAAGGTTCAGCACTTTTGGATACAACCTATCATTAAAATAACTGAGATTGTAACTTTTTAAAACATTTGGTATTGGGACACCGGTGGCCTAGCGGTTAGAGCGCAGTCCCCGTGTACAGAGGCGGAAATCTCTCTCCGACCTGTGGCTCCTTTCTGGCATAACGTTCCCCACTCTCTTTCCCCAGCTTCTGACTCTTTCCACTGCCCTATCTCTAAAATAAAAGCATAAAAAGCCCTAAAATAAATGTAAAAAATTAATTGTTATTGAAAAGTATTGAAGTACTGGAAATGTTGACAACCTCACTTCCTTTCACACCTACTAAATACTCTGTGCCTGCAACAAAAAAAATGGAAAGCTGTTCCTTAGCTTTCTTTCTTTAAAAAAAAGCCTATTTTAGCTTTAGCATCATTTTTTTGTACAGGAAAATCATCCACATAATCCTTTTTGAATCAGTATCTCACATATATATTGTACTGTGTTAACCTTTGCTTTAGGTTTTATAAGACGGATCTGTAGTTAGTGCCGGTATATCTAATTCAGTATGACAGTTTCCAAGTGGCACCTTGGAAATGTTAAGATTTTAAAATGCTGTGGGTTGAGTCTTGTCCAGATGACATTTTTTTTTCCCCCAGCTTATTTACATAACATCATAGTTGCAATGAGTCAGCAACAACGATGGATGAATAGGAGGGTTTGTGTTGGTGTGTGGTATTCTGCATTTCTTAATGTCTGAGATTCATTGAATGCTTTAAAAAAAAAAAAAAGTGGTCGTGATCATCTTTAACAAAGAACCAACCAGCCAACCTTGGTATCGGTATCCCCATGCTGGCCAGCAACTTTATGAAACCAGACATCACTGTACACCTTCAAAGTGAAAACGGAATTTTGGGACTGGTAAGACGTCTACAGAGAGCTTGAATTTCCCTTTTTTAGCTTCCAGTGCTTTGAATTTCAACAAAACAGGCTAACAAGCGGCATGTTTTCATGTTGTTTTTTTGAAGCAGCAGTAAATGCTTTTAAACTAAATTGCTCCGTGCACAGGAAGCAAGATGAATAGTCGTTCATTTGAGTGGTAGCATTCCCAGTCAGGGCCATTATTTGTAATGTGTTGGGTGTGTTATGTAACAAATTCTCTGCCATTATTTTCTTTCTCACCATCATTATTCGAAGGCTGAGACTCCAACAAAGACCGCTGTTTTGGAACGACTAGCCAATCAGTTGTGTTGACAGGAGCATATAGACCTCTATGCTAAGGAATTATTTGTCAAGGTTTCTTTTAATTACTATTGCCAATGTTAAAGAGATTGTGCTCCCTCCTCTCTTGTGCTCTCTCCGCTCTCCTTTCCTGTCTGTCTAACAGGATTGCTCCCTCTGTTGAACACAGAGAAAATCAATGTCTCATCTAATCAGAAAAAAATGTGATTGTGTCTGTCCACCTCTTGAAAGAGCATGACTGGTCAAGCTCATTGATGTGTGAGTGTGTGACTGCCCAGCTGTGTGCATGGTCTTGTTTAAAATCATCCTTCCTTCACAGGGCCCGTACCCAACTGAAGAAGCAGTAGATGCAGACTTGATTAATGCTGGTGAGTGTTCTCTTAATCAAAACCTCCCAATTTAAAATTTGTGTAAAACAAATTAAAACTGTGTAAACATTATTTTATCTTATTGTAAAGGTCACATATTATACGTCCTTTTTGTGCAAGTTTAAAGAAGTTTCAGGGGTCAACAAAGCATGTCTTTGAATGTTCTTGCTCAAAATCGTCTGTCCTTTCTTTTATAATGACTATAAACCCCTCTGTTTCAGCCCTGCTCAGAACAGGCTGTTTCAGTGTCTGTAGCTTTAAATGCGAATGAGCTGTGTCTGGCCACGCCCCCTCTAGACGGGTTTGGGCGGCTTGGGCTTTCTTTCACCATGCTCATTTGTCTCCGGTGAAAAGTCAGACTCGGATGGCAGAACAAACACCTAGCTGTGGGAGTGTCACCCACCTGGGGGAGGGGTTGCTGCCCTTTGTGATGAAGGGAAAATCTCCAAATGGCCTGTTTGAGCACACATTTATTGAAAAGTGGGGCAGGCAAAAGAAGGAGAGGATGGACTTTTCACATTATTGGGGGGTTTGTCGACAGGCTAAGGACATATGTTATTGTCAGAAAGAACACTGTGAAGTGCATTTTCATACTATGTGACCTTTTAAGTTAAAAATACAGAGCTTTTCAACTATACAGTCAGAAGTAATGTTGTGATTCCATACAAAACTATAAACTATACACAATCTGAAGGGAAATGTGCCCTTTACTTAAATGATCACATGTTTCTGTCTCTGCAGTAAAACGAATAACTAAGTGTAGCTGAATACACGCTTTTTAAACACAGACTGAAGTAATGCTGTGGTGATCATACGTCTCAAGACACCGTTTAAAGAGATTAACCTGTCGACATACGACAGCTTTAGCACCTCAGACTCATTAACACTAAATGATTGCACATTCAATATCATTGATGCACTGTTCATTTGGCAAATTTAGTTACCGGTAATCATTTTCGAAAACTGTTTCAACATTTGTTGTTGTATTTCACCAAATAAATCAAATGTGCCAACTCTGTGTTCTACAGGGAAGGAGACGGTCACTGTGCTCCCCGGGGCTGCCTATTTCTCCAGTGATGAGTCGTTTGCCATGATCCGAGGGTAAGATCAGAAAACAAGAGCTTTGAAAACGTGTAATCTGATTATGAGATAGATATGCCTGATGTTTCTGGGTTTAGTCTTAGAAAGCTTATAAACACTTCATTTATTTACTTATTTAATTCTAGGTAGGACAGTAGAGAGAGAGTAGGAAGTTGAAACCAGGGCTCCCTGCTTCATGGACTATGGCGTCTTTACATGGGGCGTGCAATGTTACTGCTAGGCTACACAGGGCCCCAAGCTTATTAACCCTTCAAATAATTTTCATAAATCATGTCTAGAAACTTCTTAGTGTGGCTTATCCATAACACAAGAAAAAGGATGTACCGGTACTTATATGCACACCACGTAGGTGCAGGGAAGTGCAAAAACAGCAGACTGAGGAAGAAGACAAGCCGGCACACATAAAACAAATCAGCAAACAGACTTCAACAATCTCCTCATTGTATTTTAATTCAGTTGCTTTTCACTTGCACCATAAGCCAGCTATATCCACTGAGCCAGACTGTAACACAGGACACACTCATGATTTGTAATACTGGATATTAACACATAGCTACTGTCACCAGTAGACTGGTGTACGACTGCAGCCGTTCCAATACTCCCAAGGTCCCTGCTTCTTATTGATTCACCAGCTGTCTGAGATTGCCCACCCGCACTCCCTTCAGCATCAGTTCTGTTTGTCCACCCAGAGGAAATCCAATAGTGCTCATAAATAGTGCTGTCCAGTCACTGGCGGGGGCAAAATGGAACCATGCTGTGTGTGTGTGTGTGTGTGTGTGTGTGTGTGTGTGTGTGTGTGTGTGTGTGTGTGTGTGTGTGTGTGTGTGTGTGTGTGTGTGTGTGTGTGTGTGTGTGTGTGTGTGTGTGTGTGTGTGTGTGTGTGTGTGTGTGTGTGTGTGTGTGTGTGTGTGTGTGTGTGTGTGTGTGTGTGTGTGTGTGTGTGTGTGTGTGTGTGTGTGTGTGTGTGTGTGTGTGTGTGTGTGTGTGTGTGTGTGTGTGTGTGTGTGTGTGTGTGTGTGTGTGTGTGTGTGTGTGTGTGTGTCCAGATAAAACAGAGAAACAATCATAACCAACATGCTAATTGTTTAACTGAGGAAAGCAGTGCCATAGATTCATGTTTAAAGCTATGCAGAGGCAAGCATCCTCATCATCACTCTTATCTGCTCCAGAGGCACTGCTGGGTTTCTTTCTGGTAACTTTGACCTAAAAGTTTTGTAGAAACAGAAGGAAACTTCTCTCTTTGGACACATTAATAGAGTGATTAAATTACTAGGGTTGAAATTAGCATTGATTTCTTCTGCTAAAACAGCAAATTGATATGCAGCAGACATTTCTTGTGGAGGCTGAAGTTTATCACCATACCAATACCAGCAAAATTCATATTGTGTTTGAGGGAAAAAAAAACACTTAACTCAGAAGGAACAACAGTTTATAAACAGATCAATCCATCTGTATTTGTATAGTTCAGAAAAAACATTCTTATTAGTCTTCTACCAAAGAGAGGTCCTGTAACCATAGCAGTAGCTCACTAATGTCACACTAAGACAACGTGCTGTTCTGTATAGAGGCATGAAGATGTGGACTGATCTTCCATCAGACATTACCAGTCTAACCAGTAAAACAGTTTTTAAAAAGAGTTTAAAGACATTTCTCATGGCACAGAGACTCTGTTGAACTTATCAACTGCTGCATAATATCAATATGTGATCATTAATGTAGAATCTCTTGGTCATTTTTAAGTATATATACAATAATAATAAGATTTGTCCAACACTGTATTTTATTGATTACATATATATTATATTATATATTATATTGTTGGCAGATGTGATATAACCTTTCAAGGTTCAAGGTATCTTTATTATCCCAGAGGGGCAATTTGATGTACAGCCAGCAGTACATGATTTACAATCGCTTCATCTTTGTCTTCTTGCTTTGTACTCTGCCTGTTATTGTGTTGTGTTGTTATTACTTCTATTTTTGACTTCTTCGGTTCTGCCCTGGACAGTTAATGATGTCATTTGTGTGGATTTTGATTTTCATATTTGTATGAGATGACTCCAGGAAGAGTAGCTGCTACTTAGTAGTGGCTCATTAGCCAAATGAATAAATAAGCAAATAGCCGTTGTGGGAGGAAGTTATTATGATGAAGAACAATTCCTTCAGTCTTAAAAATTAAACCAGGCAATAAATTCAGATTCTGGTTTGTCTTCAAAAAAAAGTCTGAAGTTTCTTTATTTTATTTTCAGAACATCTGTGCAGTGGACTGGTGAGTTCATAAGTATAACTGATTCTGAAGCTGACAGCTGTCTTCCTCTGTCATGTCATTCTCTGCAGAGGTCACGTCAACCTGACCATGCTTGGAGCCATGCAGGTGTCTAAACACGGAGATCTAGCCAACTGGATGATCCCGGTAAGTTTAGCGTTGGTGGCACACATCACATCTGTTTTCTGTTTTCTGTTTTTCACATGCTTGCGTCCTGCTCTGTCTGCTGTGTATATAACATGACATCACCTGTACCAGGTCACTCTGAAGGCTTCCTGTGCTCTCTTATTGATTCACCTGTATTTACTGACTTGCATATTGTGTCATCAAGGACACACACTGGGACATGTTGTGTCCTTTGAGTTTTGCAATCAACTCTTGTTTTAGACTGCTAACTGTATCACGTCTGAAACTTTAAACGTGTCAGTTCCTGCATATTACTCATATTTTTTTATATTTTCTCAGATTTTATGACGAACATAATGAGGACTTGTCGATGAAGACAAAATAAATTCATGCAACTAACTGCTTTCCTTCACTAAAGACCAATGCATTGTTTATTCTCTCCAATAATCATTTTCAGTTATTGCAATCTAATAACCAAAGTCACATCTTCAGTAGATATACACTGCTTTGCTTACAAGTTCCCATATTTTTAGAATGTACCTCAAACATTGTCTGCAAAAGAGGAATTTATAGAGGAAGCAATGAAAAGTGATCATGTAACATGAAACGTGCACATTTCTAAGATGTAACAACAGTCAAAGCTGTAAACAGATTTTTTTCAAATGAAAAAGATCAAAATATCCTTTAAGATTTTACCTCCAGTCCTGCAATAATTCCAATGACAGTTCTTCTCCAGCCATGAGGCTGCTTAAATTAATATCCCATGTTCAGCTTTGATCTTTTTTTTTTTTCGTTGATTGAGGAAACTGAAGAAAAAACCTGTCACAGGTAGGATGTGACCAAAAGAGAGGCGTGTGGTTCTCTTCTTTACCCACGTGTACAGAAGAAGCAGAGGGCGAGACATGACTCGTCTTATTTACCAATCTTTGTTTTAGAAGTTATGACGTCTGGTGCAGATTCATCGTTATAAGCCTAATGTTTACTTGAAGTCCTCTTACAAAATTCACAATACTTTGCTGTGCTGTCCTCTCCCCCATCACACTCTCCCCCCCCCCTTGGGGCATCGGCCTGACTTTGGGAATCACTGGTGTAATGTCTTTTTCACCATAATCAAGTTTCTGCATATTGACTTGTTGAAATGAGAATTTGGAATGACGGGGTTGTTGAGGGTTCAAATATTTGTTCTCTTCTCTTCTGCGACAGTATTCATCTTTTGCTCAGTAAGATATGATTGTATTCTCTTGATAATTTCACACATGGTCGCTTTTGGCATTTCGTAAATATGACATGTCTTTGTTGAAGCAGATTCATTCGGCACACAGATATGCTTGTAAGGGGAGCAAGGTGTGTGAGCCCCCGGTGTAATGGGTGTCCAACGTCATGGCTAGATGTTTGATCAGGTCAATTTATCTTAAGTCCACAGTTGACACAGTCGTCCTCTTTGATTACTAAGGTCAAGAACCCATTAAGAGCCTGACTACAATACGGCAGAGCTTGGTCAGAATGGCCTCTGGCACATGGCTGCTTTCAGCCTGACTGCAGTGCACAGTCTAGGTTGATTCAGCAAAAGCATTTTCTTCTAGATGCTTCTTTTCTATGCAGCCTAGTGGATACAAAGTGTGTGTTGAAGATGTTAACATACAGAGACCTTGATAATCTAACACTGTCTGCACATTATGTAAGTTAGCATTGTGCACAGGAATACTGTAAGTGATGGTGAGCTGTAATTAATTTTCTCTTTACATTACCAGTTGCACTTGTTTGTCGAGGTGATTGCTAATTAACCAGCGCTTGATGAAGCGGAGGACGCTATGTGGGTATTGAAGACCTGCACTGGAGCTGATAATTCATTAGCAGGGGGGGGTTTATCTCATTTGGCCATTTAGGTGTTAGGCAGTTTTAAAGCAGAATTTTACAGCAGCACAGGCACACGTACCTCTGCCCCTACCTACGCTTCCATCTTCATTGTTCCTCTCTTACAAAAGGATGGATGAAGAGAATCACATGTCCCACCTTCTCTGACAATGAAAATGATCCACTATCTATAGATCGGTACGAAGCGTGAAATTGGAAAGGTTACGTAGGAGTCGGGCATGCAGCATTCTCAGCGTGATTATGTTGCTTTTGAACGCTTTTAATATGCAAAGTGCAGATGAACATTTTCCAGTTGAGGGCTTTGAAATGCTTTTACATCTCCACTCGGCCTGAAATATCAGGGAGAACAATATTGGGAGAAGGGATAATAGAATAAAGCATTGTATTTTGGATTTGGTCCACTGTTTTATTCGTAAGCTGCTGTCGGAGCTTTGTGAAGCCGTCATACAAGCCTTGCACCCAGCTGTTCTCAGGAGATACAGATGCTGATGTTTCCTCCCACATGTTCCTCTGCTCAGATTTCAAGACCGGAGACACATAAACCTTTCATAAAGACATATTTTACTTTTATGATTGGATTTCTGCTTCTTTGTTTTCACTTGCCTTGTCAAATCTGAGAAGCTCAATCAGATCTGGTAAATTCAGGGACACTAAATACGTTCAGGTTTACAGAAGTAATAACTATGTATCTGGTCAATTACAACAAGAGAATTCAGTGTAAAAGTTGTTGACTTTAATCAGAGAAAACAAGAGCTACATGTGTTATATTCCCAAACCCCTGTAGGCTCAGTGTAACAGCAGCTCAAGTGCCGCAGTCCCCCGAGCTACTGACTATTAAAATGCAGTTTGTGACTGAAGTGCACATGATAAGTAATAATAACATCTTAAAACAACTGTATTCACTATCCTACTGTATGGTGGCCACGGATCTGATAGTTTAGTCAAGGTGTGTGCTTCCACTGGCTCCGCTGCGCTGCGTCTCAGCTCCGGCAGTCCAGAGCCCTCCGCAACATATATACGCAAGGCTTCTATTTTTGCCGGATGCCGAAGCACGTCACATCAATTTACCACAGAAAGGATCGAGCGGTGACGGAAGTCCGACGCCGAAACAACATTAAAACATCCGGCTTTATTTTCAGAATGAAACACTCCATTTTGACAGTCCTGAAAATTGACCGTACGTGTGTTTGTTATTCGTGTTTTATACCACATACATCGTAATATTTCGCGCTGTTGCTAGTTAATCTGTAAAATTACCGCTTAAATTCCTTTGTCTCGGCCCTCCAGCTTTCCGGCTGTACTCTCCGCGCTGCGCACAGAGAACGCAGCCTATAATGTTACATATTTCTATTTGTACAAACAATCCGGTGCTGTGTCTGTACATTTAATACATGCGTTTTTAATCTCCTATGTACCCTTTGAACTGAGCTCCATTGTACTTTGGAAGTAAAATTTGTTTTCTTGTGTTTCTAGAAATATTAAGACTAATTGCTACATATCAGTTGTCGCTATTGCAGGTCAAAAATGTAAAAAATCAAAACATACAATGAATGTGTTTATCATTCATTATTGGATTGATCCTGTACTGGCCACATTATGACCTGTTTGGTTAGAAGTTCCCACTGAAATGTGTATAAAGTTCATTAGTCACTGTTGGAAAACAAAGTGTTGGTTGTAATTCCTCCATCTGCCGTACACTAAAAAACAGAAATGTTTTCCAATCACTTTGAACACGATTTCTATTGTCTCCCTGTCACATAACGTGTCTCCCTCTGATTCTTGTCATTAGTTGTCGGGGTAACGAAGGCTTGTGGCGGTCCGTCGCTATGTTATTAAATGGCGAGTCATTCGTGTCAGACAGCGGAGACTGTCAGAGAATTTGAAGGGGAGAGAAAGGAAGCCAGTCGGTTTGTGGGAACTCTTGGATTGTGAAGGGGGTCATTTTCTGTGCTGTGTCTGCCACTGAGCGGAAAGTGTACACTTGCAAAACAAATGAGGGTTTTCTGTCGCCATGGCAACAAAAAAAAAAAGAGCAAACCACTATGTCTGTAAAGACAAATAAAGCACGAGTCAAAGCATGCTTCCCGTGACGCTGAGCTCATGTTTTAGTGCAACAGTAGAATCATTTAGAAGACGAAGAGCACAGTGTGTCATAGAAAAGATTATCTTCTGAATCTTCTTATCAGCCCCTTACAGTGTAGAGGATGTATGCACCTTCATATAAAAAGGCTGCTTTCAAAGAATTCACAGACTTTGAATCACTATACGTGTTTCCCTGTTGTACAGAGAATCATTGTGTGAAAGATTATGAATCCAGTTTTTGTAGCCGTTCCATTCGTGCTCTTCTAAAAGCCTTTTTAAGTCTTATATAAAAAAAAAACCTTTGCCTTTTTGCCGTTGGCATCTCACTGAGAAAGCCTTGTTGGTGGTGTGAGACTGACTGTGTCATTGTCTCCACCCTCCTGTGTTATGATAGGTGTCATCTCAGCAGAGCTTTGACTTAAGATGTCTAATGCTATCTGGGTTCTGCACCACTGATACTGCCTCCTGCAGGCCCCCCACACTATCTCTCTCTTAAGAAGCCGTTATATGACTGGATGCTCCATTACGTAGATCCTCTCTTAACGCCTGTTTAATTAGCATATGGGTAGGCTACAGTAGATCTGCCTCTAGCATGGATTATTTTCATACTTGTATGAGGGGTAAAAAAAAAAAACAAGTGAATGTTTTATGAGGGGGGAAAAGACCACCTGTGGGAACCAGTGCTAACAGACGTTGTCATTACCTGCTCCAATGTGAAGATGTGAAATTAAAAACTACAAAGCTAACACTGAAGTTCCTTTGAATCCTCCTACTTGCTGTACCTAATCCTTTTCGCAAACCTGCAATTAATGAGGTTTTCTGTAATGCATTACGAAAAACAATGGGTAAATTGATATTTCCCTGTGATTCTATTTGAGCATCTGAACAATTCTTCTGAGGGTCAAATTAGCACTAAAGCCGTTTCATGTTTCTACGGCTCCTGCTAATGAAATGTGTCAAGATACAAAGGTTCAGGTGTCCTACTGCCCCCATGGTGCCAAGATTACAGCATGCAAATTGACATTTCCACAGTGAGGAAATTAAAAAATGTTTGGGGCTTTCTGTCAGACCTGGAAGGTTAAAATCATCAAAGCTGTATTAATTAAATGACTTAATTGCCCACAATGTTTTTTTTTTTTTTTTTTTTTGGTGTAATATGCAGAGGATATTTCCTCACATGAATCCCATTTAAGTGAAGTCAAGCAGTTTGTTTGGGTACAAAGCAGCATGCTCTGACTGTCTAGATCCATTTGAAATAATAGTCCTCTCTTAATCTAGGAGGCAGAATGTAACAGGTTTTCAACACCTTCCTTTCTAACTTTGTAACATATTCCTCTGTCATACATACAAAACAAGTTCTTTGTTCCACCTTGCAAGTCTTATGTATGCACTGATTACAGAGAGTTCTTTTATGTTGAGGTGCCTTATGAAAATGTGACTCCTTACGTTCACTAATTGTGTGTTAATCTTGCGTGTGTATGTGTGGGACGTATCTTTGTGTGCAGGCATACATAGACTTGTGCCTTATAAGCGTGTGATTCATCTTATTAGAGAAGTGTGTTGTTATAATATGTAGTGTATTCCATTTTTTGTTGTTTAACAGTTTGCACATTCTGCAGCTCTGATCATAGCAGCCTAGACAACCACTTGCTAAGCTGTCAATCAGAGGAAAGCAATTACCAATGCTCTCAGCAATTCAGGTCACTGACAAGCAGGGGAGCCAATGCGTGTCATCAGGTGTTCACAATATTGTTATTATAGTGTTATCTAAGTAACAAGGTCATGAGCATTAGTGAGACATTTGACCATGTGCACATGCACACATACTCAGGGAATGAACTCGATTGCTTGTTCCTGTAGCTTGACTGTCACTAGGATGCTACAAAGGCGCTGTAGCTGTCTCATTTCAATTGCTTGTACTGGATGTAATTTCCTTTAAATGCTCACTGTTGTTTTGACTCTTGTTGATCATAATGAGTGGTAATGTACTATGGATGTTTGTTTTTTTCAAGTTGTTCTCTGGTTTTCTTACAGCTACCTACCAGCTGAATGGTATATGTGTTTGGCTCACTACACCAGGTCAAAGAGTGCTTTCTTTCTGGCGCACCTGAACACACCACCTAGCACTCGCATACTTAAAATGTAATCAACGTTGATTGTATGAAAAGGTGATTGCCATTTTCTTTCTGACCACTGAAGGAATAAAAGATGGTGAATTGTGTTAAAAGGTTTAAAGCCAAAGTGGACAGTACTTTAATAAAAGATAGAAGCTGTTTTAGTTTGGGATGTTATATGAGCTGTTACAGTAAGCCACTCTCGATTAGTGTTTTAGATGATAAAAGTTAATTAAAAAGCAGCCTCTCCCATATCCTCAGCTTGTGCTTTTCCTTACTTCCTCTACCCCGCCTCTCCTCTCCCAGCCCTCCTTCCGTTCTCTGTTGATATCTTCTCCACCCAGCTGGCCTCCCCGGAGGCAGACAGCATCCTTATGATGCACCACACTCGGCATATATATCCTCTGGTTATCGAGCACAGAGCAAAGCAGGCCCTTCACATGATTGATGAGCAAATGGGATTTTAATTCAGTTACTCAGCCGTCACCCTGTGGCCATATCTGCATGTCAGTTGTCCATATTTGGAAACCTTCTTTATTCGGGACAATGAGAGACTGGGAGCCAATTTTTCAAACGCCCAGCAGTTCTTTTACTTGTTATTTTAAAAAAGTTGTTCCTTTGGTCCCTTTAAAAATTCTAATAAACGCTCAAAACTTTACATTTTGTAAAATAATATATACATGCAAGTCGATTGTATCCACTCCAAAATACTGGACGACATTGGAATTGCTTGTTATGAGCATAAGGAACATTCAACCCCAGTTCTATATCTCTACTATCACCGATAACATGAGGAAAGAAGGAGAAATATTAAGGAAAATATGACCACAAAAGAAGCTGTCTTAGCTGCCACAATATTATTGTTAATGCAATGAAACAATTATTTATAGTCAAGGATATCATGTTACTCATTTTATGATAGTGATTATTCCTCTAGAGATTAAATCTTTTATTATTTTTACACACACACACACATTAACATCTCACCAACACAACTTAATGAACCCTGATTTGTTTTGAAAGAATGCTCTATTAACTGCTCTGTACTAATTGTAATTGTCTTTTCTATGTTATCGTTAAAGTGTTTTGTCTTGAGCCTTGGGCGCAGAATCACCTTTTTATTCCGTCTTAAGTATAACCATATTTAACTCTGCTTTCAATTTAAGGCCATTAGCAGTTACAACAAAAAACCGAGACCTCGCAGTCAACCTCTGTTTACACCCCGCTATCTCCTTTTATCATACAGCCGCGAATGGCTCCACTGAAAACACCAAGATGGCTTCTGTCATGATACTAAACTCATCTGAACGCTGAAGTACTGTTGCTGCCGCATCTTGCTGTGACCTTTAATAGCTTTAGCCATTAAATTCCAAGTCAAAATGCCACTGCCTGCCTGAATTGTATCAAGATTGCTGAGCTTTTGAGGACTCGTGACTCATATGCCTTAAGGTTTGGTTCACACAATTACAAAAAGCATAATTTCTTTTTCGCCTCTGTTGGTATCTTTTCGTGCAGATTGCTCAGGTTTAATTTGCTCAGGTTTGGAGACAGCTGTCAGTGACGTGATACAAAGGCGGTGAATGTAATTTAGTCTGAGGGGCTCACAGCATGAAAAAACCTGCATTAAGAAAACTGAAGAGCAGCATATTTTCTTCCCAGAAAAAGGCTTGCTACAGTTTTAAGTGGACATACTATTTCTGTTAAGTTCTGCTATGCATTGATGATGACATTATGTCTACTACACCCTTGGTATGTTCACTATCGTATGAAACAACAAAGTCACAGGTGCTCCTCACCATATTGAAAACAAAAGTGTGTGTGGGGAGGGGGGGGAGAATACATATTTCACTTGTGTGATTTCAGCTTTTGTAGTGCTGCCTCTCTTAACAAACCACATTTTTCTAATGCACAAGATCCTTTTTAATTTCTTCCTCCTGTTCTTTGTCTCATTGTGTGAAGCTTCTCAAGCTCTAATTTGTAAAGGGTAAAACAAAGCTGTACAAGGCACAGAGCTTTAGAAGATATCCTTGCATTGAATAGACAAAGCCACAGAGCTGATTTATAGACTTGTATGTCTTTTTTTCTTTAAAGAAGGAGGAGGAGGAGTTGTGTTTGGGAGAGCTTTCTACTCATATAGGAGCGGTACAAAGAAAAACATGTTTTTATAATTTCCTTCTAGCCTTCTAAATAAATGCTTTTCGTTGGTATGGGTTTTCTTTGTTGAACTTTGTGATATCTTTTTGGCGCCATACTTCAGACAGGTTAAGGTTTTAATGTTTCAGTGGTTCCTCTTGTTTTATAAATAGGATGGTCATGAACTCAACATTTTTTTTTTTTATAATTTTCGTTCATAGGGTAAGATGGTGAAAGGAATGGGGGGAGCCATGGACTTGGTGGCTAGCGCTGGGACCAAGGTGGTGGTCACCATGGAGCACTCAGCTAAGGTCTGTATACATGTAGGAGTGAGTGCGTGTGCGTGTGTGTGTGTGTGTGTGCTTTTATCATGCAACATTAACATTACAAATTACCCCTAAAGACCCGTCTCAGGGAAATCAGGACTATTAGATTGCCAATTTTCTATTCCTGTGTAGAACCTTCCCCAGTGCACTTGTAGCTGCTTCCACGGTAATGACTGAGTGTTATGACTGATTAAGGATAATTCTGTTAATGGATCGCTTAATGCCTCTTTACCAGAGAGCGCCAACTCATCCTGATGAGGTTTTGTGCACAAACCGTCTTTGGATGATTTAAATACAAGTCTAGAATTGGACTCGGGAACAGTTGATTAGTTAGACTTGTGCTGCAGCTACAGCTGAATAACCACACTCGGCTTAATCCGACAAAAGCAACAGAAAAAAACTATCCAAACGAATGGGTTTACAGTTAGAAAACTCAAACTGCTATGATGCAAGGACAGTGTAACATTCAGCGTTCACAGAAGCATGCTGTTTTGTCCTAATGGGAGTCTGTCTGGCGCCCAGCTATGTTCCAGATGGTGCAGCAGGTGAGCATAAATCTACTGCCCTGAAGCCTGTTTTCTTCATGATGGGGAGGGAGGGGTGTGTGATGTATGATGTGTGTTTCTCAGACAGCATCAGAGGCATTTGGATATGTGCCTTTTGTTAAAGGTGACTGGCGGGGATACTGAGACACGCGTAAATGTAGAGAATATATATATTTCCTTTTGGGCAAAGCATGAGTACACATAACAAACTGTTTCCCAGGATATGTTTTGTAAAATGTAAGATAAATCCCTGCACCTCTAAACACTTTAAGAAGAGACTGATTCCTTTATGTTAACCAACTACCTGTTTCTCTCTTAGGGGGGGAAACACAAGATATTGGAGAAATGCATCCTGCCTCTGACAGGAAAGCAGTGTGTGGACCGGATCATCACAGAAAAGGTGTGTTGATCTGTTTTTGAATGTATATTTTAGTAGACAGTACGAATGCATTCTTTTTATGTACTAATACAGTATGTCTCAGTCATCCCTCATTTGAATAGAAGTGGTTGGATAGACAAGACATGCATGAATGGATGGGTGAGCCATTAGTCATAAACTTCCACTGCATACTAAAAGATGCTGCACAGTCAGAACCAGTGAGTAAGCCATGGCCGTGCAGTATGCATGTCCTGGTTTTCAGGACCATTAAAGGTGTAGTAGTTCTGTATGTTGCAACAGAGTAGCATGGTTAGCTGGAAATTACATTTATTGAATTAACCCTAATTGAATCAGTTGATTTGTGTGAGGAGGCCTGGTATTGATTTTCTTATGTTGTGTGTTTTTTTCCCTCATAGTAGGGTTTGTGTTTCCCTTCATGAATGTATATGATGAACATAGGTTCATAACTTCCAAAAAATGGCTTATCAGTCACTCCCTGCTTTGTGCTAAGGCTAGCTCTTTAACTCAGTACAATGCCAAATAGAGCAGCAAGAAATCCAGGCAGTCTCTCAGAGGACTGGAGTAGATCCTGAAATATGTTCTAATTCAAAAATAGACTTTGAATCATGAATCCAGAATCATTTTGAATCGAAAATAGATTCTGAATCGAATCGTGACCCCAAGTATCAATATCGTATGTAATCGTATTGTTAGACACCCAAAGATTCCCAGCCCTAGTGGATGGATATGATTTAAAGTGTTGTGTTTGAAATACCTGTTTTAACTGAAATGTAAAACTTTCTAAGCATCTGTTTCTGAAAGTAGCTGAAGTCCATGCTGTTCTCACTTGACTTCAATATTTGGAACCTCAGTATGAGATGGAAAACAGACGGACTAAGACCATGAGTAAGACTGTAATTAAAAAAAAACAAGCTAACAATTTTAAAATGTAAACAGTTCAAACTTACTAAATGCAAATGATTCCTGTGCACAGAAACTTGTTCTTGAAAGTTTTGCAGCGTCTTCAGCAACCTGAAGATTTAGAAATATATTACTGGTGGAAATGGAATTAAAATAACCACGTCTCCATTCTTGTTTTAACAAACTTCCCATTAAATACTGACTTCACCATTACCAAGAAGTTTAATAGACTTATCCATAAAACTCATTTCAAAAAGGAGATACAGTGTTTCCCCTAGGTTTACAGCGTTGGGGGGGGCGGGGGGACACGCCGACACAAACACTTGAAGGAATCTTGGTGTTCATGGGTTACTTTTAATGACAGCTGTCCTTTTCTATCAGAAAGGTATCCTTATATGACTTCTTTCCCTGATTACGGACTCTATCCACTATCCTATCTCTACAATAAAGGCACAAAAAGCCCAAAAACAAATCCACAAGGCCGCCCCCCTAATATAATGGTAGGGGAAACACTGAGATAGGTACTTTGCAGCCATGCAGCTATACAATATTGCCACCCAAATATCCTGATATCTTGCTCTATAGACACCCCATACCACCCCATACCACCCCATACCACCCCCTTTAGGTCAGACTGTTCCTAGCTACACAGAGACCTCCTGATCTCAATGTATGACATTTTTACAAACCCCTGAAGCAACCTTCCCTTCGTGTAGGAAATCCAGGAGGTCTTAAAGCTTGTAAAGAAATGGTTCATAATAGATCACTTTTTGATGATGCATGTATTACACTTGGGGACGTGCCCTATGGAGCAGAAGGGGGTACGATTCCCATTTTCAAAAACCGGGCGCACTCTCGAAAAAGCTTACAGCTCAATCTCTTTCAAAAAGCGTATGAAACTAAGCCTGCAGGCAAATCTCCAACGTCTTCTTTTAAGCGTGAAGAGCTTTGTTTCTGCTCTGCATTTGAATTTCATCAGCACCCCATGGTTTGAGATCTGCACGTATGAAGGCATGAAAAGCATTCGTAACCATTTTGAATACAGCCCTCATGTACAGCCATATGTTGTCATGTCTCAGCACATATGATGAAAGGAGGAGGAGGGGCCCTAGCTGTGAACCAGAATGATTAATGTGTTATCATTAACATCCCTCTGCTGCTGGAAATCATTTGAGCAAGCAGGATACGCCACAAGTGTCTGAATGGTGCCAGGGCAGAGTTTTCTTTTTAGAAGGTGAATAAGCAGACCGTAAGCAGGAGCCCATGGTTGAATAAAAGAAAGAAAAGTGAGGATGGAGGAGAGGTCAAAAGAGCAGGTAGAAATGCTGACCGGGAAAAAAAAAAAAAAGTGAAGAGAGTGAAGAGCTTTGTGTGTTCTCTGGTTAACATCATGCAAGTCTCTGGTGGTTACTCTCTTTGGAACCGGCTCATTGAAAACCTGACCTCTCAGGAGAAAAAGTCCTGTTGTGTCTCGTGATTTATTCCCCCCCTTCATTTTCCTCCTGTTCTTTTTACTCTGCTGGTATTTGTTGTTTTTGTATCACATCCCTCACCCAGCGGAATTCTGTCAATATTTATGAAGGTTAAAGCTCTTTCTACTGACTTGCAAACACAGGTACCACCTCCTCAATCCTTCCTGCTGTTCCTTCTCCTTCTCTTTCTCCTTCTCCCTCTCCATCAGTTAGCTATCTCCTCTGTTTGTTTTGCATCTTCCTTTATTTTTTAATTCATTGGCAATTACTTGAAGTCTTAATTTCCTTCTTTTATAACCTCCTCATTTCCTTTCCTCTCTATCAACACATTATTCATCTTTTCCTCTGTGCTGTTACTCTGACCTCAGCATCCCTGCTCCTTTATTCATTCTTTTGGTGCCATGGCTGTTGCTCTGTGAATACAATTTAGAAATGTCTCTCTCCTCTACATGACCATCATATCCAAACCAAAAGGGTATTGTACTTTTTCCAAACACTGTTCTTCTTTCCAATGCTCCTTTGACAATAAATACCAGTCTCTGTTTGTTGTTTCAAATGGAAAAACTGAACCTTTTAAAAAAATGCTGACGTACTTTATGTCTCTCGGACTCTCAGATACTGTCAAAATAATTCATCTTGGTATCAATTTTAGAAGACAAACTTTTGGTTGCCACAGGCTCTTGCTGCGATTGCTTGTGGAAAATCAATAAACACACTGAAGGTGTTTCCATGTTGAAATTGTTTTTCTGTTTCAGTCAAGGAGCACAAATCTAAAGTGCAGGGATTTGATTTTGTCACTGCAGCAGCTTCAGAATTATTACTGTTAGCTTGGTTAGCTGCAAGCTCGCAATACAGATGACTACATTAGAACTTTCTCTACTCAGGAGCCATAGAAGAAAATGGAAATTTAGATCATATTGAGTATGTGGCTTAAGAGAAAGACAACTAAAGGAACGCAGACCACTCAAGGTGTCACAGCATTTTTCTCAAACTGTCATCTTGTGCCAAACACCAGATCTGAATTCCCTCAGGCCTTCTTTCTTGAAGCTTCTCTCAAAAATTGTTTGTGATTGACGTTTTCCTCGCTCAAATACCCGAGGGCAGCCGAAATTCACATCGTGTGAGAAACACAATTTGCCCCGATCAGCGGGAATTTTAAACGATGTAAGTATCCTCTAGAGTGTATGTGTGATCATGTTGTGTATCAATTGACTTTGATCAATAAGAAAACAGAAAAGTCAGCACACTCAATTTTCTTTAACGCTTTATTATATGGGTAGAGCAGCAGCGTAAAGATCAACTACAGACGTGTTTCAGCATAAAGCCTTCATCAGGGTTGCAGACAATGATACGGTACGATACATTTTATTGTCCCCTTGGGGAAATTTGTCTTGGACTCCCAAGTGTTGCCGAACATTCAGCTGCTTCCACTAGAATCAATTCATAAAAATAATAGAAAAACACATCCACAGTGAGCAGAAATGTCCCTTATTTACAAGAAGTCTTGACCACTCCGGGTATTTTCACACAAACGATGGGCTGCTCTGTCGAACTGGAAAACAGACCAACACATTAATAAATATGGACACCTAGAAAAATATGAACATCTTTACAAACGCTAATAAAAGAAGAGATGAGCCGGGATGTAATTATAATAATGCATATGCCAGTGGACGTTTGTTTAAAAAAGGTGACCACTCTTGAAGATATTGAATCAGTAGTCTGCCTCTCAACTCCAAATAAGAAGAAGGAGATATAATTAATTTATCCTGCGAGGGGAAATTAAATTTGAGACTGTTGTTGAACATGCTACCCACACAGGCTGAAATATGCACACTGCACCAAAATACAGATCCTATGGACACGCACTAATGGGAAGATGTCAGAGTGAGGGGTCTGCCCACAGCGAGAGCTCCTGAGCTGGTGGGAGTTCAGTGGCCTACTCGACTGAAGTGAATTGGCGCCTCTCCAATTACCAGACCAATTTCCAAATTTGGTACGCACCAAGACTTGAACCAGCGACCCTCCGGTTCCCAACTCAAGTCCCTATAGATTAAGCCACCCCTTGCGTATATACAGCTTCAGTCACAACCTAAAGGTCTTTGTATCATTATTTCCACGTTCCCAGTAGGGGCCGGCTTACAATCGCATGACGTCCGCTTGTAGCACGGGGCCCCCAGTGTAGCCACACTGTCTATAGCTACGCCCCTTGGGTATAATTGAACCAGCGATTCATCAGAAAGAAGATCAACAGTCTGCCCTGCCACTGTGTTTCTCTAAAGCAACTGTGAAAAGAATGATTTTCCTGTGATCGATGGTAAACGCAGATCAATTAAGTTAGCTGTTAATTTACAGCCTAAATTTACCCATGATAAACGGATCCCTTACAGTCGTTAATAATATTACATGACGTGGAAGGAGGATAAAAACCAAACATCAACGTGCTAACCAGTCAATACAATGAAGTGTTTGGCAATAATTTCAGCTAATATGAATACACTGGACAGCAAACCAATGTGGATTTAATGTGGGAAGTGAAATGAAAACTCTTAATTCAGAATCATTTGCAGAGATGAATAACACACAACAGCTTAACAATATAACACCTTTTATCAGTGTATCCAATAACACGAGGTTTGAAAGACTTGTGGGCTATGATAACATTTTCATTGTTGTGATCACTCGGGGAAACTTGGAGGAAGCCGTAGAAAACAAGGACTTCCAAACCCCAAAGCAAACACAGCCTTAAATAAGCTTGATAAGATAAGATAATCCTTTATTTAACCCACAATGGGGAAATTTACAGCAGCAAAGAGCAAAGATAATTATAACGGTTATCCTCAAGTAAATCTTTACATAATTAAATGTATATTTCCAAAATAAAAGAAGAAGCTGGGGCCTTCCAAACCCTCCCCTGAAATGTTCTTTCCATTTCCAAAGGTGACCTAAACAAACACAACATCCCCTTTTTTCATGGTGGGAAGAAAGGATGCTCCTCTGAGTGTTTTCCTTAACAGTGCTGCAGTGATTTGAGACTGAGGGTGGTAGAAAAACCTGTTGCCTCAGGCAGGTCTCTTCTGCTTCTCTGTATGTTTGGACCTTTTATTTACTAGGACACCATTTCTTGTCTCTTATCCACAGCTGCCTTGTTTACAAGCCTGCTGGCTTGGAGCATTGCCATCGAAATGATGGATTGCTCTATATTTTGGTTCACAATATGAGCATCAAGTAAATTGGCCGTAGTGCTTTTCTGCAACGACTGAGATCTGCATAAAAAAGTATTTCTGTATGTTCTCCTTTCAACTCATTCAGGGGATTATTTAAGGGGAGGGGAAGCACTCACTCATTTACAAATGAAGCAGAACTACTGGTGAATTATTCAATCATCATAATGGGCCCAGAAAAGTATGGCATGGCAGTTTCCGTAATGAAAGCAGCGCCACTGACAGCAATTATAATTGCAGCAACCAAATTGAAACTCCTTTTATGGTCCTACTGTGAGTTTTTGTCTGAAATGACAACAACAACTATAAAAACGGCCCCTTGTACAGTAATTGCTGAAATGCATTGACAGGATGCAGAGCAAGCTGGTGAGGTGTATTTGTTTGAGGGTAAATGTTAATTTTCAAGTCCTCTCTCTATTGTATTCAAATTTGTCAACGAGTGGGCTGGACGATGGTGGCTTTTTTTGTTGTTGCTGTTACACAACATTCAGCCCACCTCTCGCTAGACATCACATGGGTCGGACTAGCAGCTTTTTAGTGACTAACTGGCATCAGTCTGGTTAATGCTGGTGGTGACTCTGAAGACCTTAAAAAAAAAACTCTGCAGTTTTACAACAAAAGGCTGCTTTGCGAAACACAGCTTGTTTTTTTTTATATCCAAGTGTGATTTCAGAAACCAGGTCAGTCAATAGTTAATTACTTTTAAATGTACTGACTGAGACCCTTTTGTGTCTTGTGCATTTATAGCTAGGTTGGTCAAACTACGAGCACCAATTCATATTACTCAGATCTGCACAGTGATGTAGCACCTACATTCACCACCCTCGGGAACACTTTGACGAATCCTAAATTATCCTTAATCACTAGCGACATGTGTCTCGATTAGGGATGCATTTCAGCTTTTGTGTCGTACGCAGACGCTATTTCAATGTGACATTCCATCTGTCTTGCTATATTGGAGTGAGATATCTGCCTCCTGCCCCGTCGCTGTGTGTGCGTGGTCCTAATGAGCCGAGAGTCCTGGCGGGCTTCGTCGGGATGTGACTGTGGCTCAGCCTGTCAGTCCCTGCTGAGAGACGCAACAGGAATCAGCTGTGTGTGTGTGTGTGTGTGTGTGTGTGTGTGTGTGTGTGTGTGTGTGTGTGTGTGTGTGTGTGTGTGTGTGTGTGTGTGTGTGTGTGTGTGTGTGTGTGTGTGTGTGTGTGTGTGTGTGTGTGTGTGTGTGTGTGTGTGTGTGTGTGTGTGTGTGTGTGTGTGTGTGTGTGTGTGTGTGTGTGTGTGTGTGTGTGTGTGTGTGTGTGTGTGTGTGTGTCTGTGTGTCTGTGTGTCTGTGTGTGTGTGTGTGTGTGTGCCTGGCCTGTCTGCACAGAGTATTTTCTGCATCGTGTGCATAAATAGATATAATGATATTGACCCAGATTCAGTCTAAAGGCGTATTGTATAAGCTGTTCTGTATGTTCATCTTGCTTATTTGTTATGACAGACGTGTGTTGAGGAAAACGGCGTCTGTAAACTGAAGATAACGGATTCAGTTTGAGACTTTGACTTATGTCCTTGGCAATCTTCAGCAAGGTTATGATTTAATTTCTGATGGTTAAAGGAGTCAGCTGCAGCAGGCACCTGGGAGTTACATTGTCCTGTTAAGACTTACAATTAGCATTACAAAACTTGCCAATCCGACACTTCTACAGAATGAATAATTTTGAGAACACCCTTGATACAACGTCTACTCCTGTAGGGTAAAATACCTCCAAGGCTGTCCAAGTATAAAGATATACTTTATTGTCCCCTTGGCGAAATCTTCCTTGGACTCCGTCCGGCTGCAGTGTCCAAACCGTACAGAATACAGAACAGTAAAGTAAGGTGTTTTTACCTTCTGAAGATAGAGTTGGCAGTGTTTGGGGATATTAAAGACCAAAGAAAACGAGCCAAAGCTAAAATGTGTTTGAGACAAGATGACAAACGTTAGAACTGTGAAGTCCCAAACACAGAAATAGCAAACTAATTACTTTGGCCCATAAAAGATGGCTTACAAAGGCCTGCTGCCTGGAGGTACTCAACACGCATTAATTAGTGTTTCAGGTAGTGTGTGTTTTTTTTTTCTTCTTTTTTGCTACCTTTTAAAAAACAGTAAATGACTTCTTCTTTAAATCCTTCTTCTACCTTCTTTCTTCTTTAAGTCCTTCTTAAGGTTGTTTATCCTTCAGTGTAAATAGTTTAGCACAATGCTTCACAGTGATTTACAACAGAGTTTCCACTTTTCTGTCTCAATGCCTTTGGCTTTTTGCAGTATGTCATTTCTCTTGAGAGACCTACAAATCCCCATTTATAGATGGTAGAGTAGTACTAATATCGGCCAATATTAGCATATCCAGTAACTATTGTATCGGCTAATTTTGACGCAGATATGAGCTGATATAACTGGATTTATTCACCAGCATTTCATTTGAGTATCGCTGTATTACACTAGCAGTTCTCTTTCACCAGCAGAGGGCGCTACATGGATTATAACGAGCATCATCACTCTTCAGAGTATCAAGTGGTGACGCACAAACAGGCGCAGTTACTTTCCAGTTGAGTGACCATCTTGTCTTCATTATACATCTTTTCCACACGTATTTAATAACTGCATTTGAGGGATCAACACAATACACGTGTACATCTATATCTATCTAACTCAGGGATGTCAGAGTTCTATTGGGTCGGGGGCCGGATTTGTTCAAATGAGACCTCAAGTGGGCCGGACTAATTTTGCCAACATCACTATAACTCAACACATGGATATATAGGCTAATGTATGATTGTATGAGAGAGAGAGAGAGAGAGAGAGAGACTTTAGATGTGTGTGTGTCAGGCCACAGCACAGTTTGCACTCGTTAAGGTTCATTACAGATAAAACCTGCTCACCTGAATAAGTTGTCACAAACAAACAGAGTGTCTTTGATGCATCTTCGGGTTTTTGGATAAGAATGAAATGTTCAGTTATAGTTATATATTTACAGTCTGATGAAAGCTGGTGATAAAGTCGCAACAACAGTCTACTACATTTAGAAGTGATGTCGTGCTGAAACTTTTAGGTGATCAACACAACATGTTCACCTCTGGATGACCTAAAAATGAACCATCTGTAATTAAAATAAGTTAATATTCATTTTAATTTACTGTTTTTACAATAACCAGAGGTATAACTAGTCGGGATATGCATCAGGCTCAACGCCGGTGTCCGCAACCTACACTTAGTCTGGATGTGTGGAGACGGTCTGGGCCGTTACGCATTGGCGGAGATTTTTTTTATTATTATTTGCACGAGCTGCTCTTTGTGGCTCACTCCATAGGAAGCTTTGTTATTATCAGCCAAAAGTTTTGTTTTACATCAGTGAAGACAGGAGAAACTGGTAAGAAGACCGTCATGATGCGCACGCAGTGCAGCGGTTAAGTCCAGTAGCTTTGATGAAATTCTGGCAACTTGTGAGCAAATAAAACTAAAGAAATATCGCTCCTTCGATCTCTCTTGAAATTGCATTCTGTGTCACCTCTCTCAGGTGTTCAGTCTGTTTTCTGATGTGATGCATTACCAGCGTAATGCAGGAGCAGCTCGTGATACTCCCTGCTGAGAAGATAGTTCAAAGTGCCCCGTTTAATTAATATTCGTATCATGATATCAACCTTTACGTTGCTCATTTTACAAAGGTTTTAATACAATTCGGGGAAAATACGTATTACAAATATTTAATTTATAAGAAATCTCAAAATATTTTTCAATACATTTCCTCCTCCTTCCCAAAACGTCTCGCGGGCCGGATGAAACCTGCTGTCTGACATCCCTGATCTAACTCTACAGACTGAACCCAGATCTAAGAAAGATATCGGCCGAAATATCGGCATCTGATTTCTTCTCTCCCCAATATCGGTATCGGCCCCAAAAATTGCATATTGGTCAGGCCATAATAGATGTGTGTTTTTTTTGGGTAAATATATACTCATCTGGGTGTGAATCGTATCTGCTCATTTCAGCTTTGTAAACGTTTGCATTTTTGGAACAACTCCTCACCGTACTTGTGCACAAACCCACAAATGAGCCGTGGAAACTCACAGATTTATTCAGTGGTGGATGTTGTGGCTGAAGAGATGCTTCACCCTCTTGTCGCTACGGCTTTTTTTTTTTTTTGAACAGTCAAGTGGTGCAACAATTAAACTATGATTGCCCATTATTGTATAGTAGCCCTGGTATTCAAGTATCATCCTTTGAATTGAAGCTCTGTAACTGATGTGTCACCAATGATTGCAGTGGGTTTTTTTTTTTAACGCCCGTGGATGACACTGAAGTGGTACTCTGCCCATTCTGCCTGTGGCGGGGATTTTATTTGGGGTGTTTTGCTCTTTAAGGCCACTTTGATGATTAAGGCCCCCCTCATCCTTGTCCATAACCGCAGTAGCCTTACATCATAGGGTTCAAACCCATCTGTGATCCAAATACTCTCACTGTTACGATTGTGTGTCTTATCATCCGCCTCCATCTGCCTCTACTTTAACATCTCGTCCTTTTTGTTCCCTCCCTGCCTCCCTCTCTTTCTGCCCTGTTTCTGTTCACCAGGCTGTGTTTGATGTGGATAAGACAAAAGGCCTGACACTGATAGAAGTGTGGGAGGGGCTCACTCCTGAGGATATCAAGGCATGCACTGGCACTGATTTTGAGGTAAGCAACCAAACAGTTCGGCCACTGGCGCCGTATTTGATTTTCAAACTTCAAGCATCGTAACAGTGAGACATTTTCTTTTTTTCTCCCCTCCCTCTGGTCTGTCCGTCCTGTAGGTGTCACCTAACCTGAGGGCCATGCAGCAGATCTAGAAGAGCTTTAAAAGGATCTAAGAAGTGTTTGTGGCTCTCATTTCATTTCTCTGTGCTCCACAGTCGGTGACTTAGCAGCCTGTGACGGGTCAAATAAGCTAGTACAACACAAATGCTTGATTCAGTTTCCTGAACAACAGCATGCAAATATTAGAAGGATTAAGTGCTCACTCATATTCACTGAACTGGATTCAAATGATCTAAAACGCATGACTGTTATATTTTAAAATCTGGTCTGACAAACAAGAGGGAACATTACATTGCTGCCTCTGACACCGTTAAGTTATTAACTGTTTTTTTCCACTGTTTGTACAGCTATTACTAAATAATGCCATCAGAAAAATGACATGAAATTTCGTCCAGTCTGTAACTTTAGTAATCATATGAAGATAAGGGATGCAAACATTTGAAAGTGAATCATATTCACTGTAGACTGATGTGTTACTGTACCACGCTTTACAGAGCTGAAAAGTTCTGAAGTAAGATATTTTTAAAAAGCGTGCTGTAGTTCAGGGGATTTTATATTCAGCGCGTAAGGGACAATGTATGTACGTGTTAACAGAACTGCTGAAGAATGTATGATATCTTTATGTTTCTCTTTGTTTTGGAAAATGAGTCGACATGTAGAAATAACATCGGACTGAAACATGTTTGTAGTAATGACCTCTGCCATACTTTCTGTTTGATGTGTCTTTTCTCTCGGACTCAGTTATATATCAAACCGTTCATTTGAGCCAGGAAACATGAAGCCTTATCATTTTGTGCTCGACATTTTCCGTCCCCTCCCCTTCCCTTTGTACATAAAATAAAAGGCAACCTTGTGTGCTGAGCCGAATCACTGAGACTTTGTTTTTTTTGTTTTTTCTGTCTCAATTTGATAGTTCTGGATTAAAAGCATTTCTAAAAAAAAAAAAAAATCAACTCATAAAGCCACACAATGATAACAAGAAGTAAACAATGACACAATGATAACAAGAAGTAAATGACTGCTCTGAGAGGGATGGCTTCTGACACTGTACAGGTTGGAGCTTTTAATATACGGGACAGTGCTCTTGCATTGACATTCTTGATGTGATTTCTCCACTCGAGTACAGAGAGGGGGGGGCTGCCATTACCTGAGGGCTGTTACGTAACAGCGGAACTCAGCTTGCGGGCTTTTAGGTTCAAGAAGATCAACTGGATTGGGTCATCAAGCAGGAAAATGGAAGAAAGTGACAGGGGCTCTTCCCACCGGCTGTTGGTGCTTCATTCGACAAATTGGAGCGGTACCCTTTAAGCCTCCATTTATTTAACCTGTGTCTAGAGAAGGAATTGTGTAACACTACTGGCTTTTACCTGAAAAAAAAAATACAAGCAAAGCACGACTTATTTCATATTACAGTTGACAACATTTTGACTTCATCCCTTGAAAACGCACAGGCGGTTGATTTAGTATATTTTATGTTATGGACAATAAAGTGCTACCAATCCTCAATATTAGTCTTATTGTACTTTCATTAAGAAGCTCCATTCATTCGAACAGGAATTATTGTTATTTAAGTTTCATCCATGGTTTTACATCCCTACTGCTGAACAGTTTTCTTATTTTGTTAGCGTGAAGAAAAAAGGATTGGCTTTGCTCGTGTCATGATCGCATTACAAAAAGTGTTTTTGACATTTATTGGTAATTGTTCATGCATTCAGTGTGACATCCAATTAGGAACGAAGTGACGATAAACCATCGCGATATCTGCTCAACATCTAGCCAAACATTCTATTTGACAGTCTGTTAATGATTTTTTGGTTATGTGTCGATATTGATCGTGTTCACAGTGGTTAAATACGATCCAACATTTGCTCTCACGTCCACACATACTGCTCACGCGTTCTTTAACCATTATTACAGGCACTGTAGCTAAAAATCTGTCTTATTCATTGTTGTTGTTGCTCTGTTCATCTCTCTCTTTCTGCCTCTCCCTGTATCCACTCTCAACCACTAACCCTAACCCTGGTTCTGCTTGAGGACTCGGCCTGCTAAAATGGACGTTTTCCTCACCACTGTAACTTTGCTAAATGTATGCTTAGTGCTCATGATGGATTAATGTTGGGTCTTCATAAATAATCTATCAAAGAGTACGATCTAGACCTGCCCTTTTTTGTAAAGTGTCTTGAAATAACAATTGTTATGAGTTGTTGCTATACAAATATTGATTGATTGATTGATTGATGTCCCTACTTCTCAAACATGAATACAAAAAAACAACCACAGGGGAAATGGACAAAAAAAAAAAAAGATAAAGCCAACCAGTTTGCTCCAAATGCATGTTTGACATTCTGGCCATAGGCAAAAATCGAGTTATTTGTCAAAAATCAAATATTATGATTGATAAAATGCTGTGTATGGTAAAACCTCCATCTGCTACCACAGTGACCTAGTTTTTCTTATTTCAAGGTGGCCAGCATGCTGATTATTACCACAGTGAATGTCTCAATTATTCACTGTCACTGTCATATTAAGTGCAGTAAAATGAACCACATGCCATAGGGTCCACCTATAGGTCAACAGACGTGAACTTCAGCATTGCTTTAATCTTCTACAAAAAAAACAAAACAACTGATATAGCCTAATGAATAAAAAGATTAAATCTCTACCATCCTGAGGAGAACTGCGATTATGGCTTTCGACTCTTGGCTACTGTAAACAACTTCAACTGGGTGTGTGGAAACATTTCAAAGGATTTTATATCTTTTTCAAAGGGGTGTATTCGAGTGTGCGTCAATGTCAATTTTCCGTATAGGCCAATTTTAATTCTCTCGTATGTTCCTACAATCATTACACTGTTTCTTACTGCACTGCACTGATGGATTTTTTTTTTGATGCCTTTGGAAATTAAAATGAAAACTATAATTTGGCTATATTTTTCATTTTCTATCAATGAAGGTGGCAGTGATACTGAAACACGCTGTCGCTACAGTGCGTATTTATGGAAAGCTTACCACCAAGTGTTGCCATATTAGAATCACTTCAATGAGCAGCATTTTCATAATTGAGCTACCCGCCGACGTGTGCTGCTCGGGGGGGGAGGGGGGGGGGGGGTGGACTAGCTGTTATCAAACTAGTGTATGTGTGTGTGTGTGTGTGTGTGTGTGTGTGTGTGTGTGTGTGTGTGTGTGTGTGTGTGTGTGTGTGTGTGTGTGTGTGTGTGTGTGTGTGTGTGTGTGTGTGTGTGGCAGAGAGAGGCGGTAACCCATTGCTTGCGAGTGTGTCTGTGTGTGTGGCAGAGAGAGGCGGTAACCCATTGCTTGCGAGTGTGTCTGTGTGTGTGGAGAGAGACAGAGAGCGCACGCTGCAGGTTGGCGCAGGCACCGGTCCGGGTGAACAGAGCGTTGTGCGCGGCGGCAGCATGGCTTCGTCTCACGGGAGGAACGACGTGCGGTTTGCCGACTGGATGGCAAGTTTACCACCGAGCATGCACACCATCCCGCTCACCAACTTGGCCATTCCCGGTAGGTGTTTCTTTACGATACCGCTGGGTAATCGGGTGTGGAAGCGTGCCCATGCTTTCATTATCCGCGCGCAATGCATGCATCTGCAGATGACAAGTAGCACTGTGTTTCAGCTTTATTAGTTTTCACACTTGGTGTTGAAGTGCTTTGCAATTGTGGACGTTTTACTTTGCACCCTGTGCATTTCTGCGACTTTAGTTTCCCTGTCCCTCGTTGCAACAAAGGGTAAGACCTGTTGCGCAACGTAAGAAGTGGCCATGTATTTGAAACTCTTCCATCTTTCACTTGTTTCAGTCCGCTTACTTAAGGTCACAAATACCAACAAGAGAATTTCAGGCGTACCCATCTAATATTTTACATGATCAGAAAACCTGAAAAAGCGAATAACGTCATATGGAGCTACATCAGAGATCCAGAAATGACAGCTGTACCAGCTGCTCTGTGTTAGCCCTTTGGCTTAAGTGTGTTCTTGGGTGGTGGCCACAATGAGGAAGAGACAGACATAGAGAGGGATTCAGTCCCTTCACTCTGATGATCGCTCTCCTTCCCATAAATGAGCTGTTGGACCTGTAGCCAATCATTGCGCAGGTCTCCTTCAACTCCATTCAAATTGGAAAGTGTGGTTGTAAAGCACACCACTGATCCGACTGATGGAATTGCTTATTAGCAGCCAGTTAATTCCATATCTGCTGCCTGGTGATAATCACACCTCCACACAAAGCGCTCTCATTCTTCATTTTTATTCCTGCGTATCTAATCCTTTGCACTCATCCCTCTCTTTTCCCTCTTTCCAAATTCTCTCTCTCTCTATCTCTCCCTCTCTCTCTCTCCCTCTGTCTCTTACCACCTTGAATTTGATACCTGGTGTGTTCAGGGTTGGCATCTGATATTGTGGCATTTCAAATGCAGATGGCTTTGAGTTTAGTGTCCAACATGACGTATTATCAGCACTGACCACTGTGTTTTATGGAGCCCAAGACACGTGCCATTCATCACAGGTCTAATCAAGTAAGAACTGATGGACAGTCACACCACGGCCTATATGTTTTGCTGGATCACGTATGTGCTTGTGTTCAATGCCAAGGCAACATGCTCTGTTCCATTTAATTAGGCATCATTACTTCTCGTTGGCCCTGCTCCCTCAAGCTCAGCTGAGTTGATCCTCCATTTGGCAGCAGACTCTGTAAACATCCCCTGATTCTCTGCACTTTGTTTTGTTTGTGTCTCGCACAATTGGCAAGATAAATGTCATGATCTGCAGGATTTTATGCACTGACTATTCAGCACTGACCATGTGTTCTTCTGCAAATGTGTGTATGATTTTTTTTTTTAAAGTGTGTCCACCTATCACATCTTTTGTTTTACTTTGCAATGTAGCGTTAAAATGATTTTCATTTCCTAAATGAGTTTTGCACTACCACTGAATGCAGTTGGACAAGGATAATAACACACTATCATTTTAGATTCTTCATGATGTAAAACCCTCAACATGCAGCCTCTGTGGCCTGTGATTCAGTAATGCTATTTGTTTTTCAGGGAGGGAAAAAAGCCGTATCACCAGGCGACAGCCTCATTGATCCAGTCCAAGGTGTTTTGACAATTTGGAGCACTCTACCATTGCTGGGGTGATGTGATGGTATGGTGCTCTGCTGTTGCCAAAAACATAAACAGTCCCCACTGAGACTGGGCTGCCAATGTTGGACAGCTGTACTCATTATAGTACATAACCTTGAATATGACTGCCAATGATTTGTTGAAGGTTTTATAATGACTGTGAAGACTTAACTTGTATGATTATAGATTATGGAGGTTCACAGAGGTCACTCCTCAGGCACAGAAAGCTAGATGGCTAAAGGAAAATCTAATTAATTAACCTGGGTTTCACTTTAGTAGCATGTATTTGGTATATTTGGTATATTTTGCTCATTTGTATTGGCTAAATTAGTTTGAAATTCTTTTGCTAACAATTTGATAATCCACAGAACACGTTATAAAGTCATAAATGAGCATTTGTGTTTAACAGACAACAAGTATCTACTAATGTGCTGCTGTTGCTGTTACCTCTGGCTTAGATCTACCAAGCTTGGCATTTTCAAGGTGAAAACAAATTAGAAAACCACAGCACACATAATAATGTGCATGCTGATCACCGCTGGTGCAAATCCTTGGTCAAGATGATTACATTTTTTGTCTGTTTCGGTTTCTTAGTTTATTTGTTACTTTTATTGTGTGTGCAACCGAGGTAGGCAATAAGAACTGATTAAATTTCCCCCACAAAGGGGTTAATAATCCAGAAGAGATGTAGGGGTGCTAACTGTGAAGGTCCCAGTGAATCAGAGCAAAAGCATTTACCTGCACTATGCACTGTATGTAACTATACAATTAATTTAATTTACAGGAAACTTTTTTCATTGCAGAGCCTGCAAAGTAAATAGAGATCTTCATACAGAACATACAGAGAATTTCCATATGAAGACAGTTCCAGTAAAATCATGTAAAACACCATGAAGATATGTTCACAGTCAAAAAGATGAGCAATAAAAGACTTGTAATGAAGGGTAAACTTTCATCGATCTTTGAAAGGTCATGTTTAGTTAGCCTTGGGGGTACTGGGATTTGAAAAGGGATTGAAAAATCGGTCCAAAATATCTAAGAGGCCTTGAAGTGAATTTGTACACGTGGTTTTTTCATGCTGTCATTTTTAAATAAAAGCCTTCAAAACAATTCTGGATTTAATTGAAAGCCAATAAAGGGAAGCCAGTACAGACGAGAGGATGGTCTCTCATCTTGACGAGTGTTGCTTTTTTATTTATGCTGCAAAAGCTGCAGGCGAGACAAGGTCGACTGGCTGACTCCCACAGACAGAAAGCTACAGTAATCAATAGGGAAGCAAATAAAGGCATGTCTCCTGATGCTTGCGTGAGAGAAAATGTTTAGATCTACAAGATAGAAAAATCTATCTCTTAGGACAGAATTGGAATACGTTTGTTTGAGCTACAGACACGTTTAGCAAGTTAGCTTCTTAAATCCTCAAGAAATTGTTTTATAACAATAGCAAATGCACACATGGTGCAGCGGTATTTCATTAGTGTTGGCAAAATGAGCAATTTAACAAAGTGTTTTTTAAAATTGAATCCACTGAAACATATTTCCTGAGTAATGAACAGGCTCTAACATAGAGCCCTGTGGCGCACCAAAGGTCTTTTCCACAAATGCTTTTAAGAGTTGCCCTTTCACACATGTCACACAAGGCGGGAGGTAGTCTGTAAGAGATTATCTCAGATGCATTTACAATATCAACATAAGAGTGACAAATGAAATACAGACAAGCAGAAAAGAGTATGAGGAAACTATGCATGCGATTTCAAAGATGTCATCAACAAGGTATTTTGCTTGCGGTATATGCTTTAAAAAGTACCTGGCCTGTTCACACACCACTTCAATAAGATAATACACAGACATAGAGGACTAGCATGCAAGTCCCTATGATGTCTGGTTCAAGTGATTTGGCAATTTGTGTTCCGACATGCAGCTCCTCGAAGCAATGTCAGAGCAGGTTAAAGAGTGAAGTGCTTGTGGGAAAGAAGATGGATGCAGAGGTATACAAAAAGTTACCATTTCCATCCTTAACAATCATTTTTGTAGTTAAGAGAGAAAAACCACCGCAAGGCCAAATCCTTAATTAAAAAAAACAACATGGTTGAGAAAATGAACGATTCTAATGATCGATTTTGTCAAGAGCAGCCGCTGAGGTCCAACTGAATTAAAATTGCATGATTCTCAGAGTCCAAAGATGCCAATAAATTATTTGTCACTCTGAGGAGAGCTGACTCAGAGCTGTTGTGAAACCTAAATGAAATTTGTCCAAAAAAGGAAAAGAGCTGTGAAAAGACACCATAGGTAATTTTTTTAAATTTAAAAACACTTCAGAGACAAGAGGTTATTGAGGACTGTCAGAATAAGATTGGGTTTTCTTATCACGACGCAGCATGGAACATAGTGAGTTGTTTATTTAGGAGTTGAAACAGAGTTACAGAGTTCTTCATTATGCTGTGATTCATTATATTATGCAGTAGCCAAGGCAGTGTGGTTATTATATAAGGATAATACATATTTTCATTAGCATAATCCTGCCAGTCCTCTGTTGGTCAAAAGTACATTGTTTGTGCGATAAGAACATGGTAGCGTTCAGACATGACTCAGCTCTCTGTGTCGGCCTAACATGCCTCTTTGGCCTCACACCGTGCCAACCAATCAGGTTCAGTCGGATGACTTGTTCCTGTTCTACTGTGCAGCAAACAGTGGACGGGGTGAGGTTGTGATAGCAGATTAAAGGTGGAGGTCAAACAAGGAGGAAAACGTTACAAGTTTCCTTTCCTAAAATCAGTGGGAGACATGGTGGGCTGTTTTTTTTTTTCTGTGGCTATTGTTAGATCACCTAGGTGAGCGCTGCAGACTGCCTAGCTGCAGGTTCCTCTGAATGAGGTAGTCAGCAAAGCGGGGCTGCCAGAGGTACTGTGAACTGGTTTCTCTGTGGTTCTGTTACAATAAAATCAGACTTTCAAAATTCAGGAAAGGGGTAATGGCTGTCAGAATTTCAGTGCTATTAAAACTATGACTGACTACTAACTGTCATTATCAAATATTGCAATCATTTGTTCAAGATATAATCAGCATCTCCTTTGTTGTTTTAATCTTCAAATTAAATAGTATCAGAAAAACACGAGTGGCTTTTATCTAGTTAAGTGTTTGGGAAAATTAGATTTTGTTTGATTTCATCGCTGCAGGACAACTTCTCGAAGGGATAAAAGACCTCAGAAATACTAGAAACCAAAGTGTTAGATATTCATGGCTCACGGGAGGCATACTTAACCTCTCCAATAGCTGGCTGTGACTGCTTAAGGATTTATTCAGAGGTAAGAAATGAATACCATTCCTCAGGCAAGGGAGACGACAATTGTATTAAGTTGAGACGACCTTGCAGGCGATAAGATCAAATCCAATGCAAAAGAGGCGTCTCCATTCTTGTCAGCTCCATCGGGACGAGAAGGCCAGCCACGGACTTCTGGCTGTAAATCTTTCAATCAGTCACTTCACTAGTTCATGTGCTGCCACACTACTCCCTGAACAAGAAGGATGAATTGCACTAGGAATAAACACTGGGAGTGTAGCAGGATGTTTGAAGGGCAGGAGATCAGCCAGAAATGATTGGAAAATCAGAGGATGTGAAACTGAAATCAAACAAAGGAGGAGGAAATACTTTGATTGTGTTAGAAACAATATCCGTCCCAGACACATTAGGCAAATGGTTCGTAAAGAGGTTGGAATTGTATGGATACTTTAGTAATTTCATAATCCATCCATATTCATTTTAGCTCAACTTGGACTTGATCAGATTAGTGTTCCCATTTGAATTTGTGTGATTGAGCGATAATTTTGGTGCATGTGTGATCTCCATCCTTAACCTGCTGCTGTTTAATAATGAGGAGAACTGAGCAACTTCGATGTTTAGTAGTGTTTTATTTTCATATTTCTTTCTTTATATCGTACATTTATGTTTTTGGACAATGACACCAATTTACAAGAGCTTTTTTTCTAGCAGTTTTAAATTAAACCAAAGTTCAGCAATTGTATTTTAAGAACAAGACTATAGCAATCATTTTTATTAGAAGCTGTTTCAGAAAGTATTCTGTCAAAACATTACAAAGATTACCGTAAAGACATGGCTCAGTATGGATTGATATGAACTTCTCACAGGGTGGCTGTGGCTCAGTTGGTAGAGTCGTCGCCTCTCAACCAGAAGGTGGAGGGTTCGATCCCCAGCTGAGCAACATGTCCGATGTGTCCTCGGGCAAGACACTTAACCCTGAATTGCTCCCGCTGCTTCAGTGGCAGTGTATGAATGGGATTAGTTACTTGTGATGGATGATACTACTACCATGAGTGTGTGAATGGGTGGTTGTGACATGCAGTGCAGAAGACTAGAAAAGCACTATATAATCTCAAGTCCGTTTACCATTTACAAGGCTGATTACTGCTGGTGTTCTGTAAAATTGTGCTTCTTTGTCAAAATGTGCTGCTATTGCACAAATCGATAACAGAGGCTATCAGTATCCCCTATCAACTAACTCTCCGAGGACACAATAACTTCATATAACACCACTACTCACTCGCATTGTCAGAGTACGAGGAGCATGTTTTGACCCTATTACAAAACCTTTGTTCAAGATCTTAGAAGAAGCAAATCTCAATAGAAGAATCATTTTTTATGTCATCATCAGTCGCTGAATTTGCTCTGTACAATAAAGAGAAGCATGTTTCATGGACGTGGTGCCCAATGATTCACTGATCCAACTTTTTGAGCAGCTTTGGGTAGCTGCTTACTGATCCAATGATATCCGAACAATAACCAGTGTTACATTAATAACCAGTACTCCTCACTTTGAGGAGGAGACTGGGAATTGTTTCTTCTTAGTATGTCGGGGTGGTGTTTGAACTTGTCATTTAAACTCCATCCTTTGAATCATTCGCTTTGCAGAAATTGCAAGAAGTTGGATGCATTAACAAGTGTGAAATGCATCCAAATTGATTTACTTCCTCCATGCTATGTTGACTCCGACTATAGCAAAATGCACAGGAACTACCAGTGCACTGATGACAGTTACACTTACATGATGGGCTTGCTGTAAATAAAGAATAGCATAGCACTGAAGTGAGTGGAGGCCTCACATAGGCCTCATGTGTGGGTCCCCTGGACTTGCCCAGTGTTACAAATACCCGATCTAGCTATTTAAGTCAGTACTGGACCGATATGATACCAGGATTGGCTCGGCACATCCTTAGTGGTGACAAGAACTACAGGTCTTTTCTCTGCGCATGCACAGAAATTAGCATCTCTACAAGATTCGATTGCTCCCCTGAAACAGAAGGTTGTCAAGCGGCGGAGAGTGGCTCCATGGTTCAACTCAGAAACCCGTACTCTGAAACAATCATCACGGAATTTTGAAAGAATATGGCGTTCGACCAAAACGGTAGAATCTCGTTTTTTCTGGCAGGATAGTCATAGAAGATATATGAAGGCTCTACGTCACGCCCGAGCTGCCTACTACTCCTCTCTAATCGAGGAAAACAAAGGCAATCCTAGATACCTTTTCAGCACTGTAGCCAGGCTGACAGAGAGTCATGGCTCCATTGAGCCTTGTATTCCTCTAGCCCTCAGCAGTAATGATTTCCTTAGCTTTTTCAACAACAAAGTTCTAGACATCAGAGACAAAATTGGTAACCTCCTGCCCTTACCTGGTGCAGATACGTCTGTTACGGCAGAGACAGTTCCAGGACCAGATATTAGTCTCGACTGTTTTTCTCCAATCGACCTTTCAGAGCTACATTCCATTTTTTCTGCATCGAAACCGTCAACCTGTATTTTGGACCCAATCCCAACCAAGCTGTTTAAGGAAGTCTTTCCCTTAGTTAGCAACTCCATATTAGATATGATCAATATGTCTTTACTGGTAGGCTATGTACCACAGACATTTAAAGTAGCGGTAATCAAACCTCTACTTAAAAAGCCTACTCTGGACTCAGGAACTCTGGCTAACTACAGACCTATATCCAACCTTCCTTTTATCTCGAAGATCCTGGAGAAGGTGGTAGCTAAACAGCTGTGTGACTTTCTCCATGACAACAGTTTATTTGAAGAGTTCCAGTCAGGATTTAGAGTCCACCATAGCACTGAGACTGCACTAGTTAGAGTTACAAACGATCTACTTCTAGCCTCAGACAGGGGACTTCTGTCTGTGCTCGTCTTGTTAGATCTTAGTGCTGCTTTTGACACCATTGACCATCGGATCCTGTTGTACAGACTGGAGCATTTGCTTGGAATTACAGGGACTGCTTTAAGTTGGTTTGAATCCTACTTATCAGACCGATCTCAGTTTGTACATGTTAATGATGAGTCCTCTATGCACACTAAAGTTTGCCATGGAGTCCCACAAGGTTCAGTGCTTGGACCAATTCTTTTTACATTATATATGCTTCCTCTGGGAAATATTATGAGGAAACACTCCATACAGTTTCATTGTTATGCAGATGATACTCAGCTTTATGTATCAATGAAGCCCGATGGTACCAGTCAGTTATGTCAGCTAGAAACATGCCTTAAGGACGTTAGGACCTGGATGACCAGAAATTTTTTGCTACTTAACTCAGACAAGACTGAAGTTATTGTGCTAGGCCCTAAGAACCTCAGAGAGACTTTTTCTAGTGATGTGACTGTCCTTAATGACATCAGCCTGGCATCTAGCACCACTGTTAGGAATCTAGGAGTTATTTTTGATCAAGATATGTCTTTTAGCTCTACAGCCTACTTTCACCTTCGTAATATATCCAAGATCAGGAATATCCTGTCGCAAAGTGATGCAGAAAAACTAGTTCATGCATTTGTTACCTCCAGACTGGATTATTGTAACTCTCTTTTGTCAGGGTGCTCTGGCAAATCTCTAAAGACTCTTCAACGGGTCCAGAATGCTGCAGCTCGTGTACTGACCAGAACCAGGAAATGGGACCACATTACTCCTGTCCTGGCTTCTCTGCACTGGCTCCCTATACAGTCTAGAATAGAATTCAAGATCCTTCTTCTCACCTACAAAGCTCTAAATGGCCAGGCACCATCTTATCTTAAGGAGCTACTAGTGCCGTACTGTCCCTTGAGAGCGTTGCGGTCCCGGAGTGCAGGCCTGCTGGTGGTACCTACAGTCTCCAAGTGTACTATGGGGGGTAAAGCCTTCAGTTATCGGGCTCCTCTCCTCTGGAACCGCCTTCCAGCCGGGGTCCGGGAGGCAGACACAGTCTGTATTTTTAAGATTAGACTTAAAACTTTCCTTTTTGATAAATCTTATAGTTAGGGCTGGTGCTGGTGTAGACCAGCTCTTAGTTATGCTGCTATAGGCTTAGACTACCGGGGGAACTGGCACCTTGAGCTCCTCTCTCTCTCTCTCTCTCTCTCTCTCTCTCTCTCTCTCTCTCTCTCTCTCTGCATATACAGTACATCATATTACTGCATGTATCTATCTATAAATCTCAGTCACTAACCACCTACTTTCCTGGGAGCTCTTGAGCTCCCCTAGGCTCCTCAAGATCATCGGTTGACGGCTTGCCAGAACAACCCCCACCCCACCACTACCCCCTCCCCACCGGATCGTGGGTTGGCGGCCTGCCAGAACAACCCCCCACACCCCCTCCCCTCCCCACCGGATTGCTGATGGACGGTCTACCTCCCCCCACCCCCTTGCTCTCTATCCCTCTTCCTGCATCTTATCCCATCTCTCCCCCTATCCCTTTCCAAGCCCGGCGCAGTCTAGGCCTGTGAAGACTGTTTCGTCATGAGCCGGGGATCCGGCCGAAGATTTCTGCCTTTTAATAAGGCAGTTTTTTCTTACCACTGTAACTTTTGCTGCTTTGCTAAAGTGCTCATGATGGATAGGCCGGATCTTTGTAACATAGCAATAAGTAAGGTCCTTTACCTGCTTTTTGTAACATAACAATGAGTAAGGTCTTTTTACCTGCTCTTTTGTAATGTTAACAGACAATGAGTAAGGTATTTTACCTGCTTCTTGTAAAGTGTCTCGAGATAACACTTGTTATGAGTTGACGCTATACAAATAAAAGTTGATTGATTGATTGATTGATACAAGGAGCACTCTCTGATAAGACCGAGAAATTAGTAACCTGCAGGAAGACAATTATTTTGATAATCAACAATCAACAAAAGACAACAATTAGCCCCATTGGAGATATAAGTAGTTTGTGCACAATCCACTTGAAAATAATGAAAAAATGCAGTACAAAGTAAGTCTAAAGACTAGAGGGCTGCAACCCTTCTAAAATGACTTTAAAGGCATACAGAAGAAGATCCATGCTGGGAGAGTGTGGAGTGAAGAGGATGGGGAGTGTGAAGCTCATAGCTGTCTTTTCAGACATTCACACTGTCTCTCCTCTCCTCAGCATCCTCAGATGCTTTTTGAAAGTGTCCCTGGTGGGCATTAATGATTTTTCATGAAGAAAAAGGCGTAAACCACCAGTTCTTCTTCTCTGAATGGTCTGCTCTCATTCAGCAGAAATGACTCAGTTAACACAGGTCAGTTATCCAACAGTAACAGTCATAACAGACCACCCCCGTCATGCTCACCCCCCTGATCGTTGTGACCATTAACTGAATCTCTGTGTTATCGTTGTTTCAGCTTGTTTCAGCATTTATCTGTTTTTCTTTTACACTTTGACTCACTCTCTCTCTCTCTCTCTCTCTCTCTCTCTCTCTCTCTCTCTCTCTCTCTTTTCACATTTTCTTTTCCCCAGTAGGACATGAGCTTGCCCTTGTCTGACATGTGACACGAAAAGTTCGCATCCTGCACTCAAGAGAGTTCTGCTCTGGTCTGTGTTTGTGTCAGTCTCTCTGACAAAAGCCATCAAACAGCATGAGGTCAGACAGTTTGGACAAATGACAAACGGCAGGCTGTATGGCCCTTTTTAATCAGTATGATCAGATGAAACTGAAGAACAAATACCACAAGAGAAAGTTTTGTTTGGTGTTGTTTAGGCCACAATGGAAGGAGTGATGTAGGTTTACTTGAGATAGCATAAGTCAAAGACTAGCGTGATCGCTGTATAATTATACACCCATGTATGATAGCACACCACAGCTCGTCTCAGGGCCCGTGTCTGTTGACGGCGCATTTTAAAACCCACGACCTCAGTTTCAGAGTGCTTACTCATTAATTGATGCTAGGGAATTTAACTTCTGCTTCCATCTGTAGTGCTAGGTAGTTTGGTTTAAATAGCTCCATATGCTTAATATTTTCCTTTAGTCAAGGAATATTTACAATAAAAACTTGAAAACAACAATGTAAAGGAATCCTTTCCTGGTTTAAGGAGTACCTCTAAAAGATGAGAGAGATTAGTTTCTCCTCTGCCATTGTTGTTGAAAAAGGCTGATATCAGAAGTAACACCTCTTCTTTATTTTGATTGGTCATTGAGGGAGAAGTAACACTGATGTGCGGAGTGCTGTTCCAAAAGTTCAACCTTTTTCAACTCAGAGCACAGGGGGAGGGCATTTTTTTTGCTCAGTCAATGTTTCTTTTACTGAAAATGGGAGCTGCCCGTGCATTCAAACAGACTTAGTGGACACAGGACACATTTCACTTATGCACTCCTGAACATTTATTGAACATTTCAGGCAGACTGCTCCTGACATCTTCCTGAGTTACAAATTCAAACATGCACCTGATAGCAGGAGACTATCCCTGTCGGACAGGAGCGGGTTGGGGGTCTCAGGAGGCAAGACATGTAACGAGGTTAAATGAAAATGAAATATGTGTAAAGTCTGAGTGAAATGTTTGACTGTTTGCATTCACACATGCAGCTCACCTTGAAGATTTTAGGAAGTTTTTTTGGGGGGAGTTTTGTGCAAGTTTGAAAGGACTATATTAGATTCTACTTTTAAGTCTTATTTCTAGGAATCAAACCGCTGAAGAATGTTAAAACCTTTCGTACATTATACTCTGTCTAATGAATGAGGAGTTTTTTTGTTCTGGTTGACGAGAATGAAAGGGAGATGACTCAGATCCAAGACACAATCATTTGCTGAAATTTGCATGGGCGAGGAAAATTCATCTTCTGCACGGTTGGAGCAAATTGTTTTCCCAATGTAAACAATAATCAATCAATCATTTTTAAAATCCCTGGTAACATGCTGATTTGTTTTCTGGAAGCTCTCTCTGCAGGATCTTATTGATGTTTTGCACACATGGCAGAAAGTCTCTGTTATCCCATAAGGTTGTTTCTCTCTGCTGTTGCCATCATGCATAGGCTTTTTCTGTTATACATATTTAAGGTAGTGCTTGTTAGTAATGCACATGCGAGCTTTACTAGATTTCCTGTGGTGAGACAATGATGTAGTACTATGACACTATAGGGGGCTGTTGAATTAAATATAAGAGCATGCACTTATTTCCCTTACATGTCAAAAATTAAATCAGAAACTTTATAATGAAATGTGCAATGACAGATGCAATCCAATCCAATCCAACTTTATTTATTGAGCACATTTAGCAGAAATGATAGAATGTATTAATTAGACCATCAAAGGAAAAAGAAAATGCAACTTGAGCAAAAACAAATTCGATTGAATACGTGAATGAAAATCCTGCTTTTTCAGAAGCTGACGACACAAAGAGAAGTCTCTTTCTGCAGCAACAGCAGAGGCAGCTGTTGCAACTGGTTAAGGTCAAACTGTGTAACGCACTGACCCCGGTGGTACAGCTCGGCCTGTAGTGATGCTGTTTGCTGCCTTGCCCCAGGGCTCAGCTGTCTGCCCTGCTTATGGTCATTCTCTGGGCCCACCGCAGAGACCTGGCACTGGAGTATTTGCTGAAGGTCAAAGGAGGCCCCTGTGTGTGTGTGTGCGTGCATGTGTGCGTGCATGTGTGTGTGTGTGTGTGTGTGTGTGTGGAGGAGAAATGTATTTTATTGATGACAAAGGGAGGAGGATACCTGAATTACTGTCACACTAATTAGCTTAACATGTGCATACACACACACACACACAGAGAGACACTTTAATCTGTGCTCCCATGAGGGTACGACCCATATCATCTTTATACAAATATATATCATTGTAGTGCCTCTAATAGGACGTTTGTATTGTACTGCGAATTAAAAACTGAAAAATCTCATTTGAAAGGACAGATAATAATTCAACATATAGCTTTTTGAAAAATAATGTTTCTAGTGTACAGTATATACTTTGAGCATTAGGAATGTTTCAGATATCACTGCTCTCTTATTGACAACAGAACAGCAGCATTGAATGGAAATGTGTTTGTGATGCTCAAGGAACTGACAGATGAAGCTTTGAGCCCTGAGAGCTTTAGAGAAACATTTCCAGTTCCTCTGTATGATCCAGTCAATATTTGTATCAGGACTTCTTCTGTACAAGCAATAGATTACAGATATTTTAGTGAGATGACGACGAGCTCCTCAGTGCTTGTTTTAAATACATCTTATCAGTAACTAAAATGAGGAAAGAGCTCTATCCGTACATGAAGTTTTGCTGTGATTTTTTCCATTCAGTATCTAGTGGTAGTGGTTCGAGCCAGGATAATATTATCATTTCCTTCGCAGCAGTTTAAGGATTTGAAACAAATGAGATTTTCTTCCATAGCTCCCTCCAGAATTGCATCAATAATGCAATACAACAACTCTTGTGGTAAATCGACACCAGAATGGCTCGCTTTTCCAATTCCATTACCTCCCGGAATGATTTTAGTTTGGACACGGTGAGGATGTTTCTTCTGCACTTGTTCAATGATGAAGTCGTGAGCCTGACTGTGGATTATTTCGGGACTTATTTGGCCGAGGTCAGACAAAACAGCAACGGGGAACCAATGGCTGACAGAGTTTTCATGTTAACAGTCTTGCTTATATTCTGCTCACAGGTACAGCCTACAAATTCCTTTCCACACTTCTTATAAGCTTGAAGGAAGACATTGCCTTTACTTGAAACTCTCCGACATAAACATTTCTTCAGCCTCAGCAAATCATATTTCCTTTTCAGCTCCTATCCAAATCTGCAGGTATTTGACATATGTTTTACAGCTACACAGACCTAGCAGTAGAATTACCCTATAGGTAGACAACATTAAAATCCTACATTCACGAAAGTTACCGTCATGAATGAATTCATGAAAATGAATACTAACAGACAGTCCCAAAAGATGTGTGTGTCTGTGTGTGTGTGTGGCCTCTGATCAGATTACACTTCCTCCTGCTTACACTTCTTTAACTTCTTTAAAGTCATATTTTGAAGGAAGTTTAAAGTATCTTGTTTTTAATGTCCAGTTGAAATCTTCCCACATTGGAGCATGTGGGAGAGCAACAACCCTCTCTGTTAGAGGTCTATCAAAGTTTGCTTTATAGCATTTGTCCTTAACAGCTGTAGATAGTATACCTGAGATACACAGTGTGTTTAGTCAAAGCTTCAGTCTTTCTTTATTTGTATTTACTTTTCTATCAAATGCTCTCCAAGATGTCAACTGACCCTATAACATCTTAACGATTAAATTGAATTCGACATGTCTAGGACCTTATTCCTCAAACAGGAAGAACAATATAGATGCTTATGTTCTGTTAAACATGTAGAAAAAAGAAGTTTGAGGTGAAATGTTAAAATTGATTCATATGATGTGTATGAAACAAAAAGAGGATCTTATAATCTAAAAGGAATGCCCTATACATTGGCAAATGTGAAATAGAGAAAGCCTCAAAACTGCTGAAATAGCAGTTTTATTTATTGTGAACTTTTTCAGAAAATGTGACATTTGATCAGAGCTTATTACGCAGCTGAATACTGTGTGGTACAAAGGTTGTGAGGCCTCTTTTAGTCCTCATTCTGTACCTCTGGAAGTGAGTTGGCTAAATCCAGGATGTACTGGTCTGTCAGGTAAGAAATGCTGAACATAGGGTTTGTGATGATTACCTTCCGCCTTTCACTTCCACACTTATGTGCCACTAGTAACTAATCAGAAAACTTCAAATAAAAGAGGTTATGAGCTCCAAAACACAGAAGGAGTTTCTGATCAAATTTTAACACATTTTGTGAACAAGTAGAAACGTGTGGCCTCAGCAAGTTCAGCCAATTCAGGGTTTAAATCTAAACACATCTGAAGCCTTAAATTGGAATCACTGATATCACTTTAGAAATTCAGGACTATCACAAAGAATGTGGGGACAGAGGCATGTGGTTGTCTTTCTTGAAAGGCCACTGTGTATTATAAACCTGCTTTAAATTGCATGACTTTCCTGTTGTGTTGTTTAAGTTGTTTTTGTGGTTTTCTTTGTGATTTTGTATGCCAGTTATACCTTGGCCAGGTCTCTGTTGTGAAATATATCTTTGAACCTCACTGGGACTTTAAAATAGAGGTCAAATAGAAAAAAATACAATCCAAACCATCTCAGTTTTAACTGAGCTGGAAGCGTTGGCAACAACAAGTTAGTTTGACCTTGTGATATTGTCAAGTAGCTATTTCCAAGGTCAATAAATTACATTGAATTTCTGTATTTATTTTCACAGTGAGGACCCACTCATACTGAAATGTCGTTTCCACGGGTGTCCTGCGGCACTACAAAACAAACCTACACATCTACACTCAGTGAGATAAAGTACACATATACTTGTAAACCCGTAGCCCTTATTGTATGTGCATGTTTGCATTTTTCCCTCTAGTAGTAGAGCGTTTATTTCTTTCTAAACATTGGCTAATAGTAGCTGGAGGTGTACAACACAGAGATCACCAACTGTCAATTGCATCACAGGATTCTGTATTGAAAAATACATTTACACTGAAAGCTATGAAAGGAGAATGTAAAATATTACGCACAACACTGCTGCTCTCTGGGAGCTCTGCTCTGCCGGAGAAACGCGATGGATGGATGAAACACACACTCATTTCTTTTCAAGTTGCCAGAGTTCATAACTTCAACCCCTGGATGCTTCTGTTTTCTTTTGTCAGTGTTGTTGCCATGGCACCGGGCTGGTTTCTAGCGCTGACCTCACACTCCCAGCTGTGTCCCACCACAGAAATAAAACAGGCAGTGGTTAATACCTGCATGCACACTCATGTTTGTGTTGTGTTTTTCTCCTTCAGGTTCCCATGATTCTTTCAGTTTCTACATCGACGAGGCGTCTCCTGTGGGCCCCGAGCAGCCCGAGACGGTGCAGAACTTTGTTTCTGTTTTTGGCACGGTGGCTAAGAAGCTAATGAGGAAGTGGTTAGCTACGCAGACGATGAACTTCAACAGCCAGCTTGAGGCTGGGGTCCGCTTCTTTGACCTGCGTATCTCCACCAAGCCCCGAGATCCCGACAACGAGCTGTTCTTCGCCCACGGACTCTTCAGCGCCACGGTCAGCTTGGAGCACTGAATTTGGGTGGTTTTTGAAGTGATGAATATTTTGGCATTCTTGTAGTTGCTAAGTGATGTTTTCACATTTCTGTGTATGTGGCAGCTTGTTTATGTGTAATAGCAGCCTGAGAGCTTAGTCATACAAGGTTCTTCATGGATTTAAAGTGCATTAGTTTTATTTTTTATATCATGAGGTGATTTCAGGAATTATGTATTGATGTGTTTTTTTTTATTTGTGTTTTTAAGGTCAGAGAAGGTCTGGAGCAGATCAGTAGTTTCCTGTCCGCTCATGCCAGAGAGGTCGTGTTCCTGGACTTTAACCACTTCTACGGCGTGCAGAACCTGCACCATGAAAAACTTGTGGCCATGTTGAAAGAGGTGTTTGGAGAGAAACTGTGCCCAGTCGTCTTTGCTCAAGAGGTACGGTCAGATTCAGATACGTTTAACACTAATCAGAGCGAAGGATTAAGTGGTGTTAAGAGAGCCAGCAGCTGGCCTCAAACACTCATTCCTGATGCATCCCTATCACCTTTACCACTCTTGATTGAGAGAGGCAAATCACAGGAGCATTTCATTTTTGTCTGTATTTAAAAAGATTCTGATAATTATTGTTTTCTCTTTCTGTGTTTTGGTCACTTCAGATTCTGAATGATGCTTATTACATCCATTCTGTTTGCCCTTTTGTTTAAAAGTCAAGTAGAAAAGTCCTCCATGCTCAGATTTGTCCCCGTGCGACCCTTTTATATTCATCATTGTTTTTCATGCTGAAAGCACTTAGTGCTTCTAGCTGTCTAACAAATAGAATCAACATGTTATTATTTTAACAGTTACTTTCACTTTCCGCTTTAGTGCATCCCAAGTTCCAACTAAAATTGTCAAAAAGGTTGATGCTTCCAAACTTTTATATAACACCTGTTTTAAACCGATACTTTCTATGTTATTTTAATGACAGACAGTATAAAAAAAACTACAGGTCTTGGCAGCGTTGGTCAATTCAAACAGGTCGGTGAATACTGACATTCTCAAACTTTTTTGGAGTCTCATAAGGATGCACAAGTTGAGTTTTATCTCTTACAAACCGACAGAGTGCAGAGGAGGTGACAGCAGAGATGACACAGTCTAAATTGCACAAATATGTTGTCAATGTATTTTTGTAATGTAGACAGTGTGCGGGAGTTTGTTGCAGTTTTTGGGAATTAAAATCAAGAAATTACTCAGGAGTTCTATTTTTCTTGCAGCGGTATCGCATGACTTTCAGTATTCTATCGAAGTATACAAATCACCACCCTCTCTCCCCCCCCCCCCCCCCCGACCTTGAGGTGAGGATGAAGAACCTTGAAGGCATTAGCAACATCAATCACCTTAAAAATTCATCAACCCTTCATCACCTCCCACGCGAAGAGTCCCCGCTCTCAGACTAAAGTCTCCTGTCAGGTGCTGAGGCTTAGTAAGAAATAAAATGTAGAGGAAAGGAAAAGGCCACTAGTGACTGGTGGATTCTGGGAAAATAATGAACTAGCTCTCAGTGATCTATAGAGGGCATCTAGAGTGGTGTTTAAATTTAGAAAAGACAAATGTCAAATTGGAGTTCTGTTTTCCGCAGGTATTATATTCACTCCTCTCTTACCTTTTCCACATTGTTTGAACTACATCTACTCTACTACTCCCTTGTCTCCACTTCAACCTCAGAGTTGCTTTTCACAGACCAAATCTACCTACTGGACAACTTTTCTCCTCCAGCAGAGTTTGGCTTATTTTAAGGGATGATAATAAACCACTGGAAAGTAATCCTCCCCTCAGAGAGAGATTCAAATGAAAAGTCTTGTTTTTTTAACTGCTTTTTACTGTTTAACATGGATACTTTTAACAACTAACAGGGGGAATGTATACTTTTGTGTTTGCTTTTCATAGCTTAGATGATTTAGCTTTACGTTTACACCCAAAAAATATGACAGCAGTGACATAACCATAGAAACAGACAGTACAAGATTCTCCTGTAGAATCGCTGTTGCAGACTAAGCGATTTTTAATTTTATGATTATACAAAGAGACTTCCTTTAGAACAGCACAAACGTATCCCTTTCCCAAAGGAAGTCGTTTCTGTCTTTTTCTGAAATTCTGTGAAATGTATCTACCGTAAAACTTCAAATAAAATCTCATCACAGTTTTAAGGGCCCAGTCCCTTTTACTAGCCTGGTGTAGCCACATGTTTTGGCAAAGAAAGGCAGGTATCAGTTATAGGCCCATATGAATTAAGTGTTGATTAGTTAGCTTTTGAAACATATGGAGAAAGACAGCAAGACACATCTGTCCAAGGAAGACATAATGATGCTGGTATGAAGATCTTGCATCGGGTTGGCATGATATCTTAAAAAACAAAAGCAAATGAGTGATTCTTAACTTCATTTGTTTCTCCACATACAGTATTGGTTTGGAAATAATTAAAGGCCTGTCTCATATTGATACCTGTCCCAAATAAAGGTAGAGTCATTTCATAGACTAGATCAAATAAAAGCCTGAGCTGTTAATTGAAGTTTTACAGTTTTAAAACATGTTGTTTTTCTTTTGGTTAACCTGTAAAATACTTAATTTCAAAGATCATATATATTATTTAAGTTTGAGTTGCCAGTTCTCAAAAACATCAGACTTGAAAATCTCTGATTAAATAAATAAACAAAGCTGCTTTATAACCAGGGGATGCAATTCATCAGGCAATTACTTCTCTTAACTTCCTCTTTACCTCATTCTAATAAAAAAAGCTTACTGAGTAGGTATCCAGGTACTTTTTCAGCTACATGTTCTCATATCCTCCTGCTCCGTTGATCATATTCCTCCCTCCCTCTCCAGGTGAGTCTCCAGTATCTGTGGGAGAAGGAGTTCCAGGTGCTCGTCTTCTACCATCACCCCATGGCCCTGGAGGTGCCCTTCCTGTGGCCGGGTCAGATGATGCCATCTCCCTGGGCCAACACCACCGACCCGGAGAAGCTGGTGCAGTTTCTCCAGGCGTCTGTCACTGATCGCAGGTCAGACTCTACATCTTTTACACCGTGGCCACTCTGTTTCCATCACGCAGGAACTGAAAAGGGATAAAAAATTTGTAAATGCACATTATTGTTTTTTTAGCCCTCAGTTTTGTTGCAGGATCGTTACCTGTGTTCAATGTTTAAAGCTTTACAAATGCCCTTAAGCCAATCATGATTGACCTTTGGAGCATCGCTTTGATTTATTGTCATGGTCCTTTTCATTTTGAGTTCAGGATGTGAGATGTTAGAGGAATTGGTTAGAATTTCACCCATTTGAACATTCAACTGATGCTAATTTTTTTTTTTTTGTCTGACTAGAACATTATTCTGTTTCTGTGTGGGCTGATAAAATAATTCCTTCTAAAGTCAAGTGGGGTTTATAAATATATTAAGTACCACTCTGCTGCAGGTACGATAATGTATTTTATATAAATAATAAAGATCATATGCAAAAAAAAAAAAAAAAACTAACTGAACAGAAAAGACATCCAAAATAAGGAGTCTAAATGCTTGACCTGTCTCCTGCAGGAGGAAGGGGACCTTCTTTGTGTCCCAGGTGGTTCTGACTCCAAAGGCCAGCACAGTGATGAAGGGCGTGGCCAGCGGACTGAGGGAGACCATCACAGAAAGGTGTGTGCACCTGAAAAGAAACGAGTACAAAAGTTTATGTTCAACACTAGGATTGGCAACGATGCAGGGTCAGCACAACTTGATACAAACAGCAGTACTGAATATAAACACAAGCAAAATGTCAGCGACAGAAATGACCTGATTGACCCCAAACACTTGATGGTAGACATTCACTGGCAAGGACTTCATGAGCAAGTCACATTTGCATTTTGTGATTCAATCCAGATGCAGGATCATTTCTATAGATATCCCCAGGCGTTTGACATCACCTAGCTGACTCTCTCTATTATTATTTTTTTGAATGCCACAAACCCAAGGCCCCATTTCTCATGTTCTTATCAGTTCTGGATAAGAACTTTATTTTCCTGGTTCAACCTCAGTTTTGTTTTTCAGCCTTTCTTAATGTCACTCGTTTGGCAAAACAATCAGCGGCAAAACAATCAATTTTCCGTCCATGAATAATTCATTTGATGGCTCCTCTATCAGCCGTTCTCACCAGGCGCTTGGTTACTTTGATATATGCAGTCTTTATTATTCCATCCATTCGTTTTGCCACACTGCGTGTGCAGAAGTCAACGGAGCAGGAAAGCAAAGCATGAGGAAAAGACATTTTATCACACAGAAAGCTGGGCGAGGCTCTGCAGCAGTAACACCCTGCCCTGTTGCACCGATCACATGAACATGACCAGCATCTGTTCAGTGTCATCCACACAGCTGGTGTCTGGCTTGCAGATATCCCACACTGTGCGAAAGAGATCTTTTATCACAGCATGACCCCCCTCTCTGTGTTAAACCAACCAACCATAAATCATCCCCTTTTCCAACCCCATCTATATCTCTCTTGACTTTATTTCCACCTCCTGCTTTTTCACTCTGACGCCCGCGTGTGTGTGCGTGTGTGTGTCTGCGCGTGTGTCTGATGCGTGATCTCTTGCATCCTTTCAGGGCACTGCCGGGCATGATGCAGTGGATCAGGTCACAGAGACCCGGGGAGAGTGGCATCAACATTATCACAGCTGACTTTGTGGAGCTCGGCGAATTCATCAGTGCAGTCATCACCCTCAACTATCACCTGGATGACGAGGACGATGATGCCACCTGAGGGACCAAAAAGGGAGCACAGATACCGGTGGTTTTGGTGTGCGCTCTCACTCTTTTCTCTTTGGCATTTATTTCATGGAGGGAGTCGTGCTGCTCCTTTCATTTTCTTTAGGGCTATAGTGAATTGAGCGATCAAATTGTGAAAGGTGGCTGAGGTGAGAGAAGTTTGGATTTGGAGAAACATCACAGATGTTTGGTCGGAGCACAAAGAGCGATGAGGTTCTGTTTGTTTCCTATTTTGGGGAGATTTTTTTTTTTTTTATTAAGTCTGTGTAACTTCAACCAATCAAAATGTAGGCCTGTGCAGGTAGCTACCATTTGTATTTGTCTTATTTGGAAAATCTAAAAGAAGTTTATTGTTCTAGCAATATGCATCCCTGGTCATTGATTGATTTCTGAACAAAAAAACAAAAACAAGCAGATTGAATGCAGTGAGTGTTTCTTTAAAGTCATTGTGTTAACTCTAAATGTAGACCTGAAAATAATAATTTCCATATGTTTCATCTGCAGTAATCTCTTAAGTAACAGTCAGTAATCGTCTATAACGTCAGCCTTAGACCTAGACGTGGATCGGGCATCTTTGTATATTGTTGAACTTCTGATTCACTTGCTGAAAAAGGCCAGCTTGGCCTGCCGAGAAAAAAATAAACAAATCATGCCATGTGCACTTCATCTTTTTTTGTGCAGATAAATGAAATAGCATTTTTTAACATCGATTTGATTCGGACAGATAGAAATTCAATCAAAGTCATTTGTAATAGCTTGGAATCAAGCGTGACAAATGTATCAGAGAGTGTGGTGGGTGCAGAGTCGTGACAGCCGGGGTATAAAAATACAGTACAGCTGGGTGCTCGAGTCTATCCACTGTCTGTGTCTCCTCCGCAGAATACTTTGCTCCCTATGTGTGCGTCTATAGTTACCACTGCACTGTAGTATACATACATATGAGTCACCTTCAGATGTATCATAGTGTTATGTCTTTCATAATCAGAGGTGATAAAGTTGCTTAACAGTCGTTTAAAAAAAATCTGTTTTATTTCAAGTCAGAAAAGACATCATGATTCTGAGTCAGGATGTGTTGCTGTAACCGCTTTGACACATGGGAAATAATACGAGCTCCAGTCATCGCTCGTTGGCGTCCACTTTATTTGATGTTTTCTAAGTGTTTCATAGTTTTCCAGATTCCTGCTGATGTGATACATTTAGTTCACTTTCATGTTTGATGTCTCTACTGCAGTGGTTCTCATCTGGTCTAGTCTAAGGACCCACCACCAAATCCTTCATGAATCGTGGCCCAAGTTTCTGATCATTTTTCAACCAATCAGATTTATTGAATGTCAGTTTGGACCTCAGATGGTACGAAACATATGACGGAACAAAGAAAAGTAACAAAACCAACATGTTTTAAGAGCGCTTCATAGACTTTTTACACATTTTTTTCCCCCAGTCACATGTTGCGACCCATTGAAAATGGCTCCTCGACCCACCCGGGTGAGAACCGCTTCTCTAATGCATCTTTTCTTTGCCCTACAATGTGTCATATGAGACTGAAACAAACAAAGCATTTCACTTCAAGGTTTTTAAATTGTGTATTAAGCAAAAAACTCACACTGGCCCAAACATCCGCACACCTTCTCAGATCAGTGTGGCGTTTTCTGCAGAGAATGTAATCTGTAGGGACATCGTTTTCTTGTTTGGTCATGTAAAACCAATTTAGAAAAATATCTTCTTTTTTTTTAAATTCGTGAATGTATGTGTCTTGTGAGTAAATGTGACAATTTTTAAAGTCCTGATCAAGTGATTGAGCATCAGCTGGAAAGATATTTTTTGTATTGTATGCTTTAATGTATTAATGAGTTAATGTTTTCAAGTTCAAACTGTACTTCATTCACTTAAGTGTGATTTAATGTCAAATGTTTTATATTGATGAAAGTTTGTACATACTGTAATTGCAAATAGAATAATGCTGATGAATTGTAAATGATTGCAGTCATTGATTACTTTTTTTTTTCTCAGCCTAAACAGCTGTCAGACTGCTTCTTTGTTTTTTTGTGTTGTGGGGAAAAAACTACTTCAATCTTTATGAAACCCATCTAGGTAACTTTCATTTGTGCAGTTGTTACAGTAGTGTCTTTAATTTGATCTGCATTGTTCTAAAGAGCATGGGTTCATCTCAGCTTTAAAATGTTTTGACCCTTTAAGACCCGTCTTCAATCTATTTTCTTTTTTTTTAAATGTTGCACTGCTATTACCCCATACAGAACACACACAAATAAAAGACCAGAAGAGACTTGCAAATTGTGTTGTAAAGACTTTTGTGTCTTCCCTGGTCCAAATTGTTGTCATTGCTTTTTATGTTCTGGTGTAAAAAAAAAAAAAAAGAGACACTTGCTGTTGTAAAACTCAAAAACTTTTGTTCAAATAGGAGTGAGTCTGTTCTAAGTGGAAAACTGCCAATCAAATAAAGCTTCTATGCCTCAAAGGTGACTTCATTATGTGTTATTTTTATGACCACTTTCTGTCTCGATGATTGGTTGATAAGCTGCTCGACTTAAAATGGTAAATGGACTTTTTTTTATTGCGCTTTTCTAGTCTTCTGAGTACTTAAATAACTTTTACACCGCAAGTCACACCTACCCGTTCACACACTGATGGTAGAGGCTGCTATGTAAAGTTTCCATCAGAAGTAACTAATCCCATTCATACACATGTATACGCCGCCGATGAAGCAGCGGGAGCAATTCAGGGTTAAGTGTCTCGCCCAAGGATGTTGCTGCAGGAGCTGGGGATGAAACCCCGAACTTTCAGGTTGAGAGACTGTAGACTCTACCAACTGAGCCGCAGTCGCTCCTAAAACAAGCCTTACAAAATCAACTATATAATAAAACATATTTTTTGATCCGATCTTCAAAAGGTAACACTCTAAATTGCAGCACTAAAGTTAACTTCAGGCTTTTTTTCCCGTATCATTTGAGAGGAGGATCATGATCCAGTTTCCAGAGTAATGAGGATGGAGGTGAGTGGGCAGCCGCATTCAGGGTCACTTTCTAAAAGTCCCTGTTTTGTAACTCAGCATCTGCTATCCTGCAGCCAGGTGTTGCTCATGAGGATGGCACAGAGATGTGTGTGTGTGTGTGTTTTGTGTCAATCTTAATGTAGTAATAATGTGTCATTCATTGATTTAATTTGATCTTCTGTCTAGTGATTTATGCCACGCGTGCATATACAGTAGTTGTTCGGTTTAAAAAAAAAAATAAATGCTTAAAAAAAAAAAAAAAAAGCTCTCATAAAGAGTGTCTATATGACTGCACATATTCACTGTCACAGAAAATATCATGTCATAAACATGAATAGATACTTCCCTTGCGGCTGCTAAAAGGAGCAGCTGTGTTGTGTTGGTAACCACAGGCCATCTGACCGGATAGACGTTCGGGTGCTTTGACTGCTTTGTCTGAACATCACAGTAATACAGCTGAGGGGAAAGCAAAAGAGAAAGCAGTAATTTATGTCCTTGGATTCACTTGAACCAGTCATTTACTGGAGAAGTGAGAAAATGCAAATGCACAGTGTTATTATTGTGTTGTTATTCATGTGTGAGTGTATGTGTTAGTCCGTCTATCTCTCTCTCTCTCTCTGTCACGATCACGCAGGCGGACACACAGTGAAGGAGGAGGAGGAGGAGGAGGAGGAAGAGGTGTAGGAGGAAGAGATGGATGATGGAATTCAGACAGCTTAAAGAGGGGCAGCAACTAAATGCACCGTTTCAGAAAAAAAAAAAAAAATGGTGTGTGAGGAGGAGGAGGAGGAAGAGTCATTTCACCAGAAACTCATGATGGTGCATGACACAGGGTGGCAATTTTGCTGCCAATGAAATCTATGGTACAACAAGCTCAATTTTAATCTTCAGAGAGAGAGAGAGACATAAAAGCAACATTAAATCATACTCTATTATAAATTAAACAAGTGAGGCCAGGATTCACAATTACTCATTAAAAAGCAGTAAAGATTAAAGAAGAGAGGGGGAGGGGTGTAAGGGTTATGATTGGGGGTGGGGGGTGGGGTGGGGTAGTTCAGACGGTCGTGGGAGGTAGCACATTTGGTCTGGTAGGGTAGCTCATTTTGATAGGTATGGCTTATTCTAAAAAAAAGTAGGGTAACCCATTCTGACAGGTAGTGTAGCTGAAACTGTCACAGTTGTTCAATCTGTCAGGCAGGGTTATTGATCAGTTCAGGTACGGTGGATAACTTTGACTGGCAGGGCGGTTCATTCTGTCAGCTAAGATAGCTCAACCTGTCAGGAAGGGTAGCGCGATACAACTCATTTTGTGCCGGTATGGTAGCTAATTTTTAACCATGGAGTAGCTCTTTATCTGATAGAGACAGTTGCTCATTCAGTCCTTCAGGGAAGCTCTTTCTGAAATGTAAGGTAGCTCAAACCTCATTAGATTAATTTGCTACTGGCTTGTTTCTATCTTCTATCTCTTTTGCTCTCGTCTCTTTTATCTCTCTCTGCCACCTGTGATGCCGCCTCGATCATAGCATTAAACACGCTGTGCAGTGAGACCTGAGTGTCATGGAATAGTCCATGTAGGAGTGCAGGAACAGGGGGGGAGGGGTGGGCACCTGAGACATTATTTATAGGGATATTATCCATTCTTCTGATAAGAAATGTTTGCGTATGGGTTTTAAGAAAAACATCATAACTTGCCACAAAGTTTAAAAAATAAAAATCATTCTTAAACATTGGGTTTTTTTTGGGGGGGCCTCTGGAGTTTGGATGCCCGAGGCAATTGCCTATGGCTAATGGTTAACTTAACGCCACTCTGCTCCCGCTTCTCTTAACTCATTACTCTTCATGTGACAGTGATGGAATAAACATTGTAAGCGTGGATGAGCCGCTGTACGTTAATTTTTAATGTTAGGATGTTTGATAGCTTTGTTTTACTGAGTCTTAGCTACTGACAGTGCGTTTGTTCCGAGTAAGATTTCTTCAGACAATGTTTTCTTGTTGCAGTTAACAAGCGAATGCTAGCAAATGTAGCATGCTAATGTAACTTAGGGCTACAATTTAAGTTATTTATTGAGGCAGGGAATCTTTGGGTGTATCCCGATTTCAATTCTGGGGGTCACGATTTGATTCAGAATCTGGATTCATTTGTCGTTTTAAGTTCAAGCTAATTGCTAAGTTAAAACGAAAAAGGGTCAGTATTTACTAAAAAACAAAAGGGGGTCAGAGCTGCCATAACAAGCTGCCGCCCACGCGGCGCCAGAAACTGTCTACTGGTTTTAACCACTAAACTCTTGAGTGTCACACTTAAAAACAAACTCTATGAATATGGTTTGCACTTTAATCTGGGGGGAAGTAAACACACAGTCTGCATATTCATCGACTTCATCTTTCTCCGTCGGAGCCTGACGAACTTGTGTCTCCGGCGGACCAAAATCTGGGGCAGATGGTGATCAAAGATGACCTCTGAACATCCTGAGACCAACAGAAGCAGCACTAATGGAGGGCACGGTCTGGTGGCTTATTGTTGAGCCAACTGTTATTCTAGCCTGCAGTGCCGGGACTCTGCTGCTTACTGATGTACAGTAGCTGAGTCATTTAACATTGGCTGCTCATTTGAAATCGTGATCTCAGTCTATCATGCTTTTAAGTATGCATGACTTGTCTTTTGAAGTGACTCTTTGCTCCAAATAAAAGCATTTCTTTTAGTTTTGTGATAATTAAAAAGCTACCAAGACACCTTCTTGTATGTGAAACATATTGCCCAAAATTAAATAAATCATCAACGCCAAAAAGCACACTGCTGTGAGAAAGCTCTTATTCTGATTGGCTTTTCATAGATGAAAGTCGAGACGAATTCTGCTTTGCCTGAAAAATTCTCTTGAATAAAATGCTCCCCTTGGGGACCTTCACTTATTTCAGAGAATTGGAGCTGAGATTGTAGGCACACAGTTTTTGTTTGTTTGTTAGAAAGATTGTGTTTTCTAAATTCCTCTGAACCTCATTACTGCTGCACGAACTGAAACCTTTTATCTTTTTTTGCAAGTCTTTTGAAATTGAGCCCCAAATGATTTGACATCTGTAACTTGGAGACAGGAATAAATTGTCTTCTGTGTATTGTTTTTACACCGATAAATCACTTTATACTAAAACACATTTCATATTTCACATTCACAACTCAAACATAAACATTTAAAGAAAAAGGTTGAAGTGAGTACTGCACTGTGCAAAAAAAAATGTAGAGGAAGCAGGTGCTCTTCAAGGATAGGGGACGGAGGTCAAAGAGCTAATAAATCAATGACTGTCATATCCTGATGAAGAATAAGTCAAAATGCAGAGGCACTGCTTGTGGGCAACCTACAGGCAACCTATAGGCAACCTCCCTAGGTGGGCCCCATCTGACAACACTCACTCTTGTTGCCCTGATGGGCGTTTCATGCATTGTCGCTGTGATAACCAAAGTTTGTCAATGAAAGTCAACAAAGAAAGATGAAGAGGAATAATTCATCTTCAGGAGAGAAAAAAGAAACAGAGAGAGTAATCGACGGGACCTTGGCAGACATGATGGTGATGAACGCTGGTTGGAGGGGCCCCCAATAGGGCCCCACCAGACTCTAGAATCGCCGAAACGTGTAGACACATCACTGTTTAATAAAGGTTTTTTACACTGCTTCAGAGTGCCTAAGGCTTTCAGTTTAGACTGCCTTTTCTTCATAATGAACTTTTTAATCAGGACAGTGATTTATTTATTAGCTATTAACATTTAAGATTCCTTTCTAAGCTGCCCGTTTGTGAAGGATTTGCACATTATGGCCACATGTTGGGTATGACAGCAGATGGAATAAAATATCATTGTCCACAATTAGATGGAGATGTTGAATCTGCACATATGAGACACACAAAGAATCTTCAGAAGAAATGTCTCCCTGCAGTAACACCGTTCTTCATCGTCCCACGTGTCCATCTCTCACCATGTGTAAAATCTTAATAAACCAATGTTTAAATTATCATTACGTTTGAACACAGCTTACCAGGAAACCTCGTTGCAGGTTTGCTCACAACGTTTCCTCAGCCTTAAAGAGGAAACAGTTCTCAAATCTCTGTTGCCCTCCAGTGTTGGACGGACTAAATCACATCACTATACTCAGGTTTACAACAGGTCAGCTTTCAGTCTCTTTCTCTGCAGTTTATTTAAATGTGTGAAATCCGCAAATCTCTCCTTGAACAAGAAAAAACTAATTGGCAGAGTTTTGTTATGTTAAGAGAAATTATACAAAACTTTCTGTGCCGAACTCATGTATTGCACAAGAGAAGCATTTGGCAAGATGAAGCTTCTTTTTTGGCAAATGTCATTATTTATCTGAGGTATGTGAGGTTTGGCATATTAATGCTTGGCGGTTCCAAATGACCATTGTGCAACATGTCAGGCCGTCTCTGCTTAATGAAATTTAGCTATCAACAATCTGATCATTAACAAATGTGCTTTACCATATTTGACATGTAATATATCTTCCCATGATAAAAGCCCCCCTTTTTTTAAAATCCTGGTGTCATGCAGTATAGCTTTTTTGATTTCTAGCACACCATAAGGGGATATCATGAAATGTGTGCTGTGTCTTTTGGCTGTAGTAAATGGGACTGTTCAGAGTGTTAAAACAGACACAGATTGTCCTCTTGGGAAGTGGGAAATGTTTGCTTTCGGTTTCAGAATGACCCCCTGGAAGAGCTTGGCGCAAGTCAAAATATTTTCCTGTCCTCGGTCCAAAGCATTGACAAGACTTCCATGGAATGACCCCTGAAGACTGAGATTACAGAAAAAGAACAACTTGTAGTATAAATAAGAAGCCTCTGAGACCCTTCAGGACTATGCAGTGTGCTGCTCTGCAATCACCATGAAGGTAAGTAGATTTTACTCTCAATACATCAACTTTATACAGAAAGAGAAATCTGAGTATTTAAAGTTTCTTGTGAAACCTCTTCTCCCCTATATATTCTCCTCTCTGTTTCCTTTATTCCTTTTGTATTTGATCACTCTTCTTTTTGATTCTCCTCTCCTGTACTGTTCTCTCAACTTCTCCAGCATATTACACGACTCTGTTTGGCAGTAGTGCCATGGCTGCTGCTCGTGATCACTCACAAAGGGTAAATCTGTGTTTCTTCACTGTTTCATCCTTAAAAGCAGACCACCGTATGAAAGGAAACAAATGCAGTGATTATTTGGTGGAATTTATTGAACTATTTGATTTACATTTCATGTCAAAGGATTTGTGTACAGAGGGTCGATTGCCAGTGGGGGCCTTTTGGTGATTGGTCAGAGTGTGATGGCTGCACCAAATTACAGGTCATTAGAATTAATTGGTTATTGTCTCTGCTAATGTAATGCTGATGGGCACATCATTAAGTGTAAAAACAAGGAAATGTTTTAATAGATATTTTAATAAATGTGTCTCTGTTTGCATCTGCTCAGGATTCTGTCTGGTTGATTTTTTTTTTTTTTTACAAAGACATTTTTAAAGTTTTATCAGCTTGTCTGTGCTCTTCTTTTAAAATGCATTCGTCACGTTGTGGTTGGTTACAGACCAGAAGCCGAGCCATGGCTGTTTTTGCTCACTTTGGTGGGAATCCCTGCGATGGAGACCGGTCTGAGACCAGGTCATGTGAAACCACAAAAGGCTGCCCCCTTGAGGATGGATGTGGAGACAGGTTTCGCTGTGGATCAGGTGAGTAATGAAACTCAGATATCTAACTCACCTGATCTCCACAAATTAAATTACAATCACTGATTGTCTGTCTGTCTCTTTGACTTTTAGGGAAGTGTGTGAGTCCGTCTTTGTTGTGTAACGGAGATCAGGACTGTGAGGGAGATGGCCTTGACGAACGTGTCTGTGACATTCAAAAGTTCATTGTATGTTCACGATCAGCTCTACCACCCAACATTGACCTCCTAGGACTTGGGTAAGTGAAATATCTTGAAAAGTATAAAGATATGTTCGTGCAAAACCAGTATAAGAACACAAAGACGAAGCGCTTTTTCTTACAAATGGGCACTTTATTGTTCTGTAGGTATGATGTGGTGACAGCGAAAAGGAAGGCCAGTGTAATCAACACCAACAGCTTTGGGGGTCTGTGTAGTAACATCTACAGTGGGGTCCACAACTCTATCTACAGACTGCCTCTCAGTACTATCAAATACTCCTTTGTGGTAGGTGTGGTAACACCTGATGTACAAGAAAATGATTATTCTATTCAGTTAATACTGCAAACATACACTGATGATGATGTTTTATTATATTCATAAACCATAGACCGCATAAAAGAAGTGGATAAAGCCCCTTGTTTCATAAGTTAAGCTCCAGTACTTTAACCTGCATTCTCTCTAATAACCAGCAGGAGGCAACTCCAACGGTTTGCAAAAACCTGACAACTGTAAGAAGTCAGATGAGACAACAATAATCCTTATTTATACATGTTCATTTTATTTCAGTAATCAAGATTCAAGTCTTCTTCAGAACAGGTTTTGATGTTAATTCAATATATAATGGTCAAGCAGCAACCTCCCATGTTGAATAAAGAAGCCGATTTGGAAGTGTTGAAACACTGCAGTTCCTTGAGTTTCCATTTGAGGCTGGCTGCAAAAGCCCTGGAAGTCCCATTAACAAATATTAAAATGCCTATTCTTTTTTTTTTTTACAAGTTATGTTTGGGCCTTTTATTAGATAGGACAGCTGAAGAGAGACAGGAAATGTTGGGAGGAGAGAGTGGGGGGGATGACCTGCAATGAAAAGGGCCGGGGGTTCTTATTTTCCTAAAATGTCCATTCTTATAGCTGAAATAAACATGTTTACAGCCTGGTTTAAAAAACAGTTATTAGTCATTTCTTTATTGGTACACATTGTACAGGGGTTGACATTTTTTTATAATTACTCATGAGTATTAATTATTCTATGGAAAAGAGTTCTGCATAATAAAGGGCTTGGCTGATCTGACTGACAGGGGGCGCATTGTAGCTGTTTGTCAGGAGGCTAAAGTCCTGCTTCAGCTCCCCCTCTTGTTATAAGAATGACTGAAAGTTATTTTGAGACAGCACATCCAATATGGCAGCTGCCATCAATGGGCTTCAAAACTCTGCATCAGAAACCAATGGGTGACATCACTGAGACTACCGCGTTTTATACAGTGTGTAATAATGCTTGATTTTACACTGAATATTATTGCACACACAACATTTGTTCTAGGGAAAGCTGTGGTTGTCAAGCCACTCCCACTGTAGAACTGTTAACCAGGATAACAATTTAACAATACTTATCCACCCTGTAGTCTAAATGTGGTCTTGTCTGATTGTTAAAAAATCTAAGATAGCAACTGAAAAAAAATTGTGTTCAAACAAGGTGTTTATGAAAAAAGTGACATGGAAGCATGGTAGCTACGTATAGGTTTTTTTTTTTTTTTTTTAAATGGTATTAACGCCAGTTCTGTTTATATTTACCATTACACAACAATGCCTTCAATATGAAAATGTTTTCTTCCTTGGACACCTTTTTGAATTCCATAATGGACACATTGACTTTAAGTTTTATATACCGTCCAGAATGTGGTTTTCACACATGCTCCATGGGACCAAAGACTGGTATCTACAACATATGATCCACCTTTGCACTTACTCCTTCTATCAAAAAGCATTCATGTTACTTCAGTTCTGCACCCTTTGTAATTTGGAGGTATATATAAGGTATTTATTTCTCACTTTTGTCAATCATCAGCATGGAATGTATTCATTTTTCAATATGTGCTGTTTCAGGTTAATGTTCAGAATGACTTCAGTGATGAGATGTACTCCAGTAAATGGCACTATGCAAAGGACATTGTGAACAGAGGAACCGTGTCGGGGACCACTAAAGGATATCACAACTATGACTTTCATCAAACAGAGGACAGGACTCAGGTGAAACCCGCGATGTTGTCTCTGTGTCTTGAAAAGCAAATCAAACAATGACAATCCATCCATATTTGAAAAAGGAAAATCAAACCATAAAAATGTACTTCTTCTTGTCTCCTTCCAGACCCGCAAGCTTTTGGTTTTAAAGAACGACATCGAGATAGCTCAGTTCCAAAGTAACTCTCCTCAGTACCTCATCATATCTGAGGAGTTTTGGAAGGAGCTGGCCAAACTCCCGTCAGTCTACGACTACGCCGCCTACAGGAAAGTTCTGGAGAGGTATGGAACACACTACCTGTCCGAGGGAAGCCTGGGAGGCTCCTTCAAAGTCATCGCCAGCCTTAATGAAGAAACTGAAAGACAGACCGGTGAGGATTTGAAAATAATCAGTCAGGTCACTTCATTACTCCCCTAAAACAATTGCTCTTTCACACATGCACTAAACTCCTGAAAATGTCAGAGATTTTCAGCGTGGGGTGTTTGTGTTGCTAACTGTCATTAACTTCTTAATATTTTTGTGTCTTTTCCTCTCAACTTTCCATTGTTTCTCAGTCAGAGAAAGCGAACAGTATAATGAATGTGAAAGGACCAAACGTTGGATTTTAATATTCCCCATCACGTCGGTGAAATGCAAGAGTGGTCAAAGTCAAAGCTCGTCTTCAACTTTCGGTACTTTTTTGGATGTTGACAAACATTTCAGAGCCGATCAGAAACACTTAAAATGTTTGAAGTTCTACCTTTCATTAACTATGAAATCTTTATTATTTTCTCAAGATGTTAGGACCAATGAAGTGAATAAAGTGGATGTGGAGGGTGGAGGCGTCGAACATATCGCAGCACTGAAGAGACTGAATCTGAACGATCCAAACAAGAACTGGGAAATGTACTCAAACTGGGCTGATTCTGTTCGATCGTTTCCAAAGGTCACCAAACAAAAGGTGCGGGACAGTAAAATAGGATCGTTAACTCTAAATGGATTAGCTAAATTTGCATGCCAGTGTCTCATCTTATCAAATAATACAGCCTTCCATACCTCTTGTATTCGCTCTCTTTTTAACTCGTGTTTCTGCAGCTGCGTTATCTGTCAGAGCTGGTGAAGGAGGTTCAGTGTGCAGGTGCGAAGAAGCTTTACCTTCGCAGGGCCATAGAGCAGTACCTCGCTGAGAGCGACCCCTGCCACTGCCGGCCCTGCAGCAACAATGGCCTGGCTGTTATGGACGGAGATGAATGCAAATGCATCTGTAAGCCTGGGACATCGGGACCGGCCTGTGAGCAGGGAACAGAGGCAGAGGGTCAGCAGGGTGGGTGTCACACTTCAGAACAGTTCTTCACTACATCCATCATTTTTGTTTTGCATAATGGTGGTTTGATTGTATGCATAACTCTTTGACTTCATATAATCAAGATGGATAAGTTGTAAAATAAAAATCAGCCACACGGGTTGCCTTCACGATTTCCAGGCTTCATACTAAGCTAAGCTATCCTACTGCTGGCTACAAGAGAATATAATACAGAATGATTCATGTCATGTTTTTTTTTTTTTTCTCTTTTTGCTTATAGGGTAAATATATAACCAAGTAAGTCAGTCTTTATTGAATAATATTGTTCTCTGTTTCTCTGCTCATGAAGGAGTCATCCACGGCAGTTGGGCGTGCTGGTCCACCTGGTCATCGTGCTCTGGTGGTCGAAGATCAAGAAGTCGCTCATGCGCTAACCCCCTTCCTCAGAACGGGGGTCAACACTGCATTGGAGAGTCCACTGAGTCATCTGACTGTGAAGACCAAGAGCTGCAATACTTAAGGTCAGAGCAAGTTTCAGATTAACACTTCTTACGTCAATTCTTTACATTTCAACATGATCCATTTTCACACCACTTCAGGTCGATATGCAGTAATAAAAACGTCCTATTTTCAACTATTTTTCTGCAGAACAATGGAGCCTCAGTGCTTTGATCACACTCTCCCAGCGAGTCAGAGATGTGGAACCCCGCCAGCTCTAGTTAATGGCTACATCCTGGTAAAGATGGAGAATAACTTGAAGCACATTGTGGAGAAATAATTGCAAACATTTTATATTTTACAAAAACACTTAATGCAACTCCTCCAGCATTGTTTCTGGACTTCCCAGAAGGCCACAGTTACTCCTTGCATGATTTGACTCTTTAAGGCTCAATGCCATTAGGTCATATTTATTGTTAAAATTTCAGTCTCCTAATTTCTGAGTTTTTCAAAGAGAGTTCCTTGTATAAATAGGTCAGAATTAAAAACTGGATCGTAATCTTTTTTTACACATATTCTCTCCAGGATCCTAAAGACACCTACCTCGTGGGTAGTCGAGTCAGTTACACCTGCGCTAGTGGTTTCTATCTTATTAGTGGAAGCGACCCAGAATGCACTGCTGATCTAACCTGGTCTCACAGACCTGGAATATGCACACGTAAGTACATAACAGAATAATCATTTTACAATCACAGTAAGTAACAATTATTCTTTGTTAGAGTCTAACTTTTTTTCCTTCCAGACTCAAGATGCACGCTCGAGTCCCTCGCTGATGATGTCATCGCCGAGCCTTTACAACAGAACTATTATTTAGGGGAAGAGGTCATTTTTTCATGCCCTGCAGGGAAACAGCTGATAGGAGTGACAAGGGCTACATGTGACTCCAGTGACAATTTTTCACCTGACCCAGCAAACAGCAAATGCATTCCAGGTAAATTTAACCAAAAGCTCCTCTGAGGAACCTTTATAATAATGTCACTTTTGATGAGTGTCTTATTTCTCTGTGCATGTGTAAGTAGTGTTTTATGACAAAGTATCACGTCCGCCTTTGTTTCAAACGTCTAAAGTGTAACTCTGTGAATCTTTGGTATGGCTGGTGTATACAGTTTTATTATAAACTAAATTTAAAACAATCATAATTTTGTGAATTAGGGACAAATCAGTCATGAATTCAATGTATGGATGAGTGAAGTGCAAACAAAACCAAACCAGCTGGTGGAGGAATGGTACCTTGCATGTTTCAAGTGAGAAGGAAAAATCCAAGAGGCCCAAAAAAACAGTCAATAATGTTTTTGGAAGAACTGGCAACTATCGCCAGCCCATCTGTAAAATCTTACGGGGAACAATGAACAATGGTGTCCTCCAGAACAGAGAGCGAGATTGGCTGAAAATTTGACAGGACAGAAGGGTTTGGAGGGGGGAAAGGATGGATCTGGAACAATTAGTAACTCGATAGTCACCTAGTGCCATTTTCAAAGGATGGCATGTCCTGTAAATGATTGTCATACTCTTTATCATTGCATGCATGGATTTAATTAAGTCTGCAATTTCAAAGAATGATTTCTATGTATCCCACAGTCGTTATGGCACAACAAGTCGTCACTCCCTTTGTGCAATGTAAACCATGGGAGAAGTCCACCAGAGGACAATGTGTTTGCAAAATGCCATATGAGTGCAGGTATGATCCTTTTACGAATAAACAAAATGTCACTGTGACTTTTTTGCAAATTCAACTGATTAGGTTAATGTGTTTGTATCACCAGTTCATCTTTGGAGATGTGTGCCACTTCTCAAGTGACGGGAAAATCTATCCTCCTGAATGTGTGCAAAATACACGCACTGCAGTGTATGGGGAAGAATCACACAATAGCAGAGAACAGCGCCTGCAAGTGGCCTGAACGAAACACAACAGGCTGCGCCAAATGTCGCATGTGGGAGACCTGTGACGGTAGGGACACACAAGGTCAGAAACAATCAATAACACTGCGTTGAAATTTTCAGCCGGTGGTCTCATTTGTCTGTACACTCTCCTTGCAGATCAAACCGACGAGTGCCGCTGTAAAGACTCTGCAGATTGTTCGAGCCCAGGATTAAATGTGTGTGTCCGTGTTGGGGAGGATGAAGCTGCAGCGGCTCAGACCATGAGTGAGTGTGAAGCGGGGCTGCAGAGATGCAAAGGAGAGACGGTGTCCGTTGTCAGTATCCTGCCATGTGGTGCCTGAGGATGGAGTGAGGGCGTTACCTCATGACCTTCTATCTCTAATTATTCCACTTCATCACTTTCCTCTTGTTTCTATTCACTTTCTACTTAAACCGCTTCAACTCATTGTAAAACTATACTGTTGTATGTCTATAACCATGAAGATAAACTGAATAAAAGGAATAAATAACTTCTTCAGCAATGTTGAATTCCTTTTCATTATAGTACTTTTAATGACAGGCTGTCTTGTTAAATGGCAGAAAAGTCTAAATATGTTGCTTTCTAAGAATCTAAATCCATTTGAGTTGAAAAAAAAAAGTTTCCCTAAACTTCTCTCGAGAAAATGTTCTTGACAGATATAGTTTGCTTCCAAAGATGCACCGTGCTTTCTAGACCAGACGGCGCTCAGCCTGCCAAGCAAACCCCTGCTGACAGTCTATTCCTGCTGCTGGCTTGCCGGCTTCACACCTTGTGAGTGCATGTGTATGTGTGTGTGTCTGACTGGCCTATGAAAGTGTGTGAAAACACCAGCTTCTTACTGTCTCCTCACACCATGAAGGTTATTGTGCGGCCCTCAGTTACACCAAAAGCTGGTGGATGAGAGGAAGGTTGCCAGGACAGCACAGGAGACACACGTTTACACTCAGGAAGGGTTGATACACACTTAATGACATACAGACAGAAGTTCATCTCTTGTTTCAAATAATCAGGCATGTACAGGCAGGCTTTCATTCCCCGGGAGCTTTAGACCTTATTCCATCTAAGTAGTGATGTAGTCAGGACCACAGTAACCGAGATCAAGACCAAGGCCATAAATATCAATGACGAATCATCATCTTGTGTGCAGCAGGGGTGTCACTTACTTAAACCGTAACCGGGGGGATGAAAATCGAATTATGAATGAATTGAAACGATGAGTTCTTTTAGAAAGGGGCGTTTTCCTTCGAATCAAAGTGATGACATGGAAAAATAGCTCATCAATGTTGGTCTTAAAATCTGGAATCTGGAGTCTGCCCAGTCTGAGACTGAGATGTAAAAATGCTTTTCCAAGATGAAACCAAGACCTTCAAAAAAGTGGTCTGGAGACCTGCAGTCTTAAGACCAAGACCGATCTCAAGTACTACAAAACTGCATCCAAGGATGGTAAAGTTCAAATCTGCTGATGGGCAGGGCCGCCGTGTGTCTTGCCGGTGTTTGGCTAACCTGCCTTTCCTCATTACAATATACAGATGTTGTTTTTTAAGTTGTTTTACATTTATGAAGGAAAGGTTGTCAGTCACTGATGCTGTAAGCTGAGCAAACTTTAAAGTTCTCATCTTCTGAGGAAAAGACACACTACCCCTTCATATTTACAGTCCAGGCCCGACGGCAGGTATCTCTCTCTCTTTCTTTACCCCTCTACTATTCCTGTTTTAATATAACCAACAGCTGCATTATGAACTCAATAAAAGACAATGTGTCTTCCCCTGGGTTACTCTTTGTATCTATCTCCCAAGGATGAAAATGTTAACTCTTCCAACAGTCTATAAAGATGAACAAACACCAGACTGAACAGTTTGTGATTTCTTTTCTGATAGTTTGTCACCACCCAGTGGACGATTCTGTTCATCTCATGCAAAAAAGAATTGCAGACCAAGAAATAAGTTTCGATAACAAAAGTTTTATTAACAATGTAAAATGACCTATGTCGTTTTGACTACTGTACCTTCTTCGTGCCCTAAACATCAACCACTACCGATAATAAGCAAGACCCATGCTGCCTCCCTGTGTCCTCACAGCTCAGACAGAGGGAGACCCCCCCCCCCCAAACCCTGCTTATACAAACCGACGGAATCTTTTCAAACCAACCCTGACTTTTAATATAATTCAGAGAGCATTGCGTAAAGAGTATGTGTATATACAAGTCTAATGTCTGGATTTATAGATAGATATTGTGTGCAAAGAAGTATTCTTTTTGAGTATTGTATCGTATATTCCATTCTGAAGCTGGAAAAGTTAAAGTTGGGTACAGGTTCTTGGTTTATGGAAGACTAAATTAAGTACATTAAGAAGAGAAAACAGCAAGAAACAGAAAACAGAGACTGTAATACACAACAGACTGACTCTGCACAAACCTGTCATCTCAGCGCAGACAGACGAATGTATAACTTTGTCTTTGCAAGTGCCGTGTGCGAACAATCAGACGGCTTCTATTTGTAAGTTATCACATTATTTCTGACGAAAAACAGACAATAATATTCCCTTTTTAAAACATGAATCCTCATTTCATTCACTCAGGTTTGTGGAAGTATTCAAACACTGACATTTTTTTTTTTTTAAAACGACCTCTCATTCTCTTTTTTCATCGGACGAGCAGATTTCTGACTTCTTTTAGCAAGAAAGGGAACACTTGTTGCAAAATATTTTTAAAATATATGCTCGTGACTTTTGTTTCATTTTTTATCGCGGTTACAATTCTTATTTGTATTACAAAATAAAATTATAAAATGGGCAGCCTTTAAAAAAAAGGGAGAAAGAGACGATTCATCTTGAAAATGGCAGTAATAGATTGGTGGGAGACACAAGTGGTGAAGGACAGTGGGTAATGGTGTCTTTGTTGCCGCCTCCTACCCATGAAGGCAGGGCCCTTAGCTGGTTACCAGGCAACAGAGCCCAAAGAACCGCCTCTTCCTCTGTCGGACCAGCGGGTAGGGAGTCAGGTTCAGCAAACTGCTGTCATCTGGGCACAAGAACACAGCAGACCTCTGCCAAGTCAGACATTTCTGCCAGTGCTAGATATAACGCTTCATCGCAAGAAATCGACAGTATTACATGAGTGAGAAAGGAGATCTAAAGTTTCGTTAATCCGTGGGGTGAAATCTGGGTCATCTCACCTTGGTTCTTCAATGGTAAAGGCATTGTCTCCCTGAGTTTACTGAGAAGGTTCTTCATCTCCCTCATATCCCTGCAACAACACAAATAACAGCTGTTATGTTTTCTACCAATAGTATCTATCGATGAGTATACTTTACAAACACATGCAGAGAGTCCCGTACCACCAGGTTCACAACTTAAGCCATTACTCACTTACTTCATTTTTGCAGCATCATATAGGAGCACATCTTTAATCTTCATTTTAAAAAGCTTTACTGTCTGAATTCAGCAGGAGCTTTAATAAAGACTCAGAACAGGACACCAGGATGCTGCACGAGTGTGTGAAGGCTTGTTCTAGTCCCTACTGATACAACATCTAAAGGACAAATAGGATGTATATTGAATTTTAATACTTGAATTCAGTTGTTTTAATAATCAAAAACAACACAAAAATATTTTTTTTGATCAGCACAGACAAGATGGTTACCAATGGTTGGTAAAAGTCCTTATAAATATCTGGTTTTTTTTCAAGGCCATGCAGCTTACTTAGTCCAAAGATATTGAATAAAAGGTGCAATATTCGTCATATCTTTAAAGACAGAATGTGCGACTGTTTGATCCAGTAGATGTCGCCCCCTTGAGCACCAGCATGAAACCAAAACAAACTTCTGTTTGGCGACACCTCCACTAATTCTGCAGCCTCCGCTCTCCTCCAGCGGCACACCTCGGACTAAACCTCCACTCGCATTCACACGGAGGAGTTATGAAATAGAACGCACCATAATTAAGCACCATTAAGCGCGAGCGGCGGACAAAAAAATTGTTCTTTGCGCGAGCTGCAATAGCCGGTGTCCTGCGTTGTTGTTTTTTAACATGTTTATGTTAGCACACACGGCTTCATATTGAATATTAAATTGACACAAAATGACCGTGATCTGAACACACTTACGTGGCATCCAAATAAGCAGTGTGTCGGCTATGTTATTCTCCTTTCTCCAATCCAAAAAAGATTTATACAAAAGGCCGTCCCGTCGATGTAAACATGATGTAAACACGACTCTGACAACAGTATAACTGTAACTCTCCCTCATTGTAAACAGTCATGACTCAGAGGATATACTTGTTTTTTTTTCTGTATTTATGTGTAAAATGTTGCACATTCTTCCTCTAAAGCACATATTGTTAAGCAATTGAATCTTTATAATAAGATATATTTTAGATCAGTAAAATCTAGAATGGATCAGTTATTACATTATAAATCAGATTGGACTGAAATCTAAAGTGTGAAGCATTTTACAAGAGTGTTCAACAAACGACCATATTTGTGTCCATCTACAATTATTCACGACGTTACACAACACGTTTTCTGTCGACCTACTTTTCTATGTTTTCTATGTCATTGGCCACCAGCCAGCAGAGTTGAGGACAGTCTGTAGGGGAGGAAGAGGTGTCCTCCAGGATGGGGATGTCTGAGCTTTCCTCGGCCTTATTGTCAACTCCAGTGGGAGGAGGGCCACAGGCATCCTTACCTAAAACACACAAGAGAGCAGCCAGCCTTCAACATGTGGCAACAGTGCGTGGATTTAAAGAAAAAGGAAAGGAGAAGAAGCTGACCTAAAATTACCTATTAAATCATAAAACCAGTGTAACCTTTCTCAGACAGGCAATGTCTTGAATGTAATCAGCTGTTTACAGCCGGCTGATGATGCTAAAATGGGAAAAGTTGAAGGGATAATCTAGATTCAAAACTATGGTTGGAAACGGACACTATAAAGTTAATCTATGCATACATTTTAAAATGAACGATTATCATGCTTTCTCTGACATTGCTCTTGAAGTCAGATTCCTTGTATGTCTACTTGGCAGTAAATCTAGTTTAAATCTTTTGTATTGAGGAAGCAATAATAAAGCATTAAATAAATTTAAATTAATTAAACAAACAACAGGTAAAAAACAATAAAATAAACAAACAAAGATCACAAAATAATTCACAAAATATCCCCTTACCCGCCTTCCCTGGGACTTCAAAAGAGACCACTAATGTTACTGAAGTTATCAGTTATTTAGTTCAGTTTGTTTCTTCAATATATTGAAGAAGAGGATCCCAAGTCTTGTTGCGATGCCTCATTTTATTTGACAGCTAGAGTCGAATTCTCTCCATATAAGAGAGATTTACCATTTCTTCTAACTGTAATTTACTGCTACTTTCTGCTTTTTTACAAAACATTTAGATAAGTTTTAAGTAAAAGGGACAAAATAAATAAAAGGTGGCGCACTTAAAAAGGACTTTACTGTAGCAGTAGTAGTAATTAATAAATGTCACTTTATTGTGAGTGAACAACGTGTTTCGCCTGTAGCTTCCTCAGGTTTTTTTCTTTGTACGTTCCTGCAGCTGAACAGCACCTGAGAACGAAGGTCGGCTGTGCACGGGGTATCCTGTTTGTCATTTATATTAAGAAAGTAAAATGATTATATATAAGCCAGTGGATATACTCACACACTACACACACACTTGAAAGTTAGTTCGAAGTTATGCCATGAGGTTTACCCAAATGTTCACCTTTCCTGTGGAGCTGCAGGGAGCCCAGCAGGCAGACAGATTTGAGCATCTCAGTGATGTACATCTCCAGACAGCACTGCAGCTGGATGAAGAGCCTGCAGATCTCAGGGTGGATCTCTCCGTCTTCTGGCCTGAAATCACACGTAGGTCACAGGCTAGCTGGCACTTAAAGAACTCAGGATACATCCGCCGATTGGATGGATACAAATCAAAATGACACATCTGTTTGGTAAGAGTTTAGCTTTGTTTTGTACATGAGAGAAAAGTTTAAGGTAAAACTGCATGCAGTGACATTTAGAAGCAAAACCCCTCTTATCTGGGTAACAAGGGAAACAAGAGAAAACAGTGAAACGTTGTTTGGTGAATTTTGTACAAAAAGTTGGATCCATCAAACTTTGTCTTATCATTGCACCACAGACTGATCCCTATGATGTTAATTACCTGCTCACGTTTAGAGTTGCTCTTTGCTTCAAAAGTTATTATTGATGAGTGAGTGAGCTAAAGGTGGAGGTGTTAAGTGAGCCGTATTGGTCGGAGGAACAACCAGTACAAACAATGTCTGGCATTACACTTGTGTAGAATATTTTCAATTGTCAGCATGGACATCCTCTGTTTCAAGTCTAAAACCGCCAGCTTAAAGATTTACAAACATGCTGAAACTGTAAAGACACAACTTCAACAACAACTATATTAATGGCTTGGGCCATTTTTGGCTTTTTTTGGATAGGAAAGCTGAAGAGAGAGAGGAAATGCTGGGTTGGGATAGTGGGGGATGACATGCAGCAGAGGGTCAAGGTTGGATTAGTAACAACTGTAGCTGTGAGGAGGATTACAACCTTAGTAAATAGGGGATGCATCATAACCACTAGGTCTTCCAGTGCCCCTTAATGGCTATTTTTAAACATATTATAATGAGTTTTTGGCCTTTGATTGTTTTTGATGGACAGTTGAGTTTTTTTCAGTTAAATCATTTTTTACCCAATGCAACTGCTTCACAAGAAGAACTAAGTATAGCAAACCTGAAATACCCAAAGGCAGACTGCATGTGAAAACTACAAAGACCCTGCAGCACTTCCACTCCTGTGTCTTCTACACACTTTGAACAAATATGAAGAAAAGTCTCATAGAGGCTGATGACGATGGTTGTGCCTGCTTGGAGTTGCATCCATATCATCAAGGTAGTGTACAAACACATAATTAAAATTCAAAGTCTGGAGAGGTCAGAAACTACATAAAAAAAAGTTTCCAAACTTTGTTCCATTTTTAAGTTTCACACAAAGATCATGAACCTGCTTCCTTACATCTGTTTCTGTTCTCTATGTCAAACAGACATCTGATTTTGGTTGTCTTATTTTACTGACAGTGTGTCCAAATTACTTCTTTATATGAAACCATCAAAGATAGTAAGAATGCAAAATGCAGAAAATGCATTGAGTACATTTTTATTTACTCCAAGTTGAGCACTAGCTTTTAAAAGCCACAACAGCCGCTTCAGGAGCTTATAAATCTGGTGTTAAGGGGGGGGGGGGGAAGGGGGAGACAGGTGATATTCAGCTGGTGTGATATCACATGTGAAAGTGATGGCAACGAAGGCGTGAAACCTGCACCTGCTACAAACACTTCTCACACAAACCCTGCTGGGTCGTTTCCCTATCTGCTTCTTCATCCCATCCTTGTTTTTTGACACAGCGCTGCCTTCTAAAGTCTTCTGTCGCTGAAGCACAGCTGTCATCGACGCTATCCTGCTTATCAGCTTTCCTCTAGCACATGGGAGAGGCCTCGGCATCACTCAGACCATTTCAGACACACTGGCTTTATTTGATTAAAGGGGGGACGACCTGTGCTGACTAATTGGAGCCCTGTGTCTCTCTACAAGTGGAGACGGACGTTTGAGAGCTTTTAGAGATGGAGGTTTTAGAGTATGTGCCGGTGACGACTGTGACAGTCATGTTGATGCTGTTATCAGCGAGTTCTCTCTGAAGCTCCGTCTCTATTCCTAAAGCAGCAGCAGGAAACTCAAGCACAGGACTATAATGGATAGTTCTTGTTGTCTTGAAGAGACAAATACCGTATCTAGCTGGATATTAATGAGCGATATATTTGGAAAAAAGATTCTACAGAGAATAAAGGTTCTGTACCTTACATTTAAATACAACGTTATAAATATGGCTAATGTATGATTCATACCTCTGCATAGCAGGAAACATGCAATACATGTGTTTACTGGCTAACCCTATATGAGTGTGTCACGCAAACGTGCTTCTATACATTTAATGCATAGACTTTGTCATGCATGTAACAGACAGTGAAGGATATGCATAGGATATGCAAGTCGCTGCACGATAAAGCAAGTGGATTAATTATTGAGTGATGACATAGAGTTATAGAGCAAGCACTATTTTTAAACTTGTCCTGAAGGCAGACTTATACATAAAGGGGCATTATTTGACTTCTACAAATTGTAAGCAGAAATGTGGGCTGTATCTCGAGTAAACCTGATGCCATTATTGTTCTGATAGGCTTTGGCACACAGCTAGCACTGCAGACATCCTCCAACACCTCCCCCCCCCCCCCCCCCCCCCCCCTCCCCTCCCTCACTACTGGCTTCAGTGTGTCTGATTGTTATTTAAGTAAGTCGGAGGGTGCCAGGTCAGCTGGCATCTTATAGGCTCACTGAGAACCTTCAAATCCCAAGCCTCACTTTGCCCTTCTTCCACTGGCCACAGTGTGGAGTAGATGTTGTGCTCACTGGAGGGTGACGGCCAAGCTAATAGGCATGTCCAGCATCAGTTGTAGCCGCTTGGACTCTAAATTCAACCAAACCTCCCAACATCAACATACCAAGTGTCATTCTTTTTTTTTCTCATTAGTTTGATTTGATAAAAAATGAAAAACCCAACATTTTAGATTCTTACTACACTCGAGACCTTTGAAAAAAAAAAAAAAAAAAGCTAGAATCAAGAAGTCCAAATGTACACACAGAACCAACAAAATGCACCCAAATACATCCACTCTCACAATGCACTTAAAGCAGCTATGCAGAAGTCAGTGGTTGCACACTATCAATACACTTAGCTCTGATATTCATCTTGGGAAGCATTCCACTTGCAGCATTAATGTTTTAGACCCAGCTAATGTGAAGTGGATGGTTACAGCATGTTCTTTGGGATTGTTTCCTGGTGATTCTGTCTTTCTTGCAATTAGAGACAGCCTGTTTTTTTTGTTTTTACAGCTAATATCATTTCCTGTTTTCAACCCAAAGTCTCCCCACTCCAGGATCACTAGTCCGTCACAGAGTCTCAGTAAAGGAGCAGACACTCGGATGATTTCTTTGAAGTGTGGAAGAGCAGGCTTAAGTATACATGTAGCTTAAAATATGGATGCTTATGCAAATTTTGAGATGTACTTTGGTAAATTAGATTCTTTACAACTTGAGGAAGAGCAGTCCTGCAGAGTGACCGGTTCGGATTTTCAGCACCACGGACAGTGTCTGTGTCAAACTCACCCTGATATCAAGGACAGACTGTGGTGTGCCGCTCGCGCCATTTCGCAGCCTTTGGTTCTGGTCTTCAGCATTTCGGCCCGTAAAGAGGGACAGTCCACAGTGATTTCTCCAATGGAGATGACAAGTTCACGGTACAAAGCCACGAGTGTGTTGAACTCTTGGACGATCTGTGTTCAAATGAAAAAAAAAGAAAGGAGGGAGAAGTTATTCCCTTTTGATTGAAACAACTTTTGGTTGAATTGTCCTGCCGTTTTTTTTTTTGTCAATGCACGTAGAATAGCCTTTATATCTGACTGACCTACAAATTAACTTGTCGAATCGGAACCGTGCTGTCCAACAAATTGCAGACCAAATCTAGCCATGCTTTTCTATTTTTTCCCCCAAAGTGGGAAGAAATAATGTGCATTGCAGGTGCATGGTGGGTTTATAGAAAAAAATGGCAACCTTGCACAAATGTGGTCTCAAAGGATAGTTGATCTCTTTAGAAAACGTGTGAATAAGCAAAAAGTGAAACATTCCCTTCAAAATGATCCAGATGCATGACAGACGAAAAGGTTTTTTTCTTAGTATTATTATCAAGGGTCCCATTATGTTAAATCTGGCTGTTTGCACAACCCCGGAGCTTGAGATTTACGTGCAAATATTTCGTTCTTTTTTTTCCTATTTTCCAACTCCTGCATAGATTCCTGCTGCACTCCTGTATACGACCAGTAAGGCTCCGTCACGTACAGCAGACTATGATCATCCCTGCCAGCATCTGTCAGAACACAGGAACTATATGTGTGCAATGATCACAAATAGCCCAGTAGGTAATCTTCTAATTAGGGCAATTTTGAAATGAACCCAAATTCCCAGAAGCTTTCCAAACTCAAAATGCAAATCACACAGTCAATCTGCACGCGGAGATGATCTGTTTGGCTTCACTGCCGACAAAGCAATGCAAATGCATACAGCTATTTTTAGGCTCACAGACCGGGCTACGGTCTTTTTTTTTTTTTTTTTTGCAGCTATTAACAGCTGTCGCCTTTGCATACTGCATGCACGGGATAGTCGATCGTCCTAGAACAAAGACAGTTTTGAATAATAACGCAGCAGTTCTCAATACAGGCACCATGCAGGCACTGATGTGCCGCAAACCTACCATTCTGCAGTCGGCCACGGCGCGCTGGGCTTTGCGGGTACTCTCGGTGCTCTCCCTCCTCTCTGGGTCTCGGTACGGAGGTTTGCCGATCTGGAAGATGTTCCCGGCAGATCTGGGGCGGTTTTTGCGCCCATTCGATGCAGAACTCATGCATACACATCCACTAATAAAACAACCCTAATACAGAACGCTTCTGTCTTATTCCCCCCTTTTAACTCCACCACTTTCCGTCTTCCTGCCTCACCACCTTGCACCTCACTGTTCACCTAATTCTCTCCTCCGCTTGCTCTCAATTCACCTTCGCCAACTACTGGCTGGCGTTGAACCTCGATTATTGTTATTGCTCTGTCTATCTCTCACGTTCCTCCCCTCTAGTGTGGGAGAGGGAGAAAATATGTTCCCAGACGAGCCTCAGAGCGCAGGAGAAGTACCGGATGAGCGCCTGCGACTCCTCTCCGCATTGCCTCGACAAGTCACCTTCACTCCAGCAGCACACGGTGCACAGTGAACACTTCACACCCAACCCGGAGTCCAGCTAGCTGAGGTGTCTCCTCTGACGCACCGATGTCTGAAGGAGACGATTACATTCACGGATATTCTCCAAATGCAACCATTTTTTATGATTGCGCGTTTCCATTAAGCACCAATAAGACGGACGATAACGATCTTTCCTCAGCGCACAACCTCCTTATAGAGACGGAAAAAACGCTGCAAATGTCCCCGCTGACTATTCCGCAGCGCACAGCTGAGACTTTAAGCCTCTGCGATGGAGGAAAAACTCAACCTCCCAAAAACTTCAATCCTGCTTTCACTTTAGCTCCAGTGTGTTCCTCTACTCCTTCTTCGAGTGTTCCCAGCCAGTCGGGCGGGCCTGTCTCTAACCTTGGAGAGGCAAACGAAGACGAGCATTTGCTACAGGCCTGACGTGGCTCTGAGGCTGGCAACACTGCGCACCCAAAGGACGGGAATACTAATAGGGCCCATCATGTCAGACCCCCGCCCTGAGCTGGAGCCAAAGAAAGCTTCTGAACAAGTTACATGTTTTAGCCACTTTGCTTTCACACAGTAAATAAGTTTACAAAAATAAATCCTATGCCATAACTCATTAAAGACTTTATGTGGACTATTTTAAACTTATCCAAAAGTTTTAATTAACCTTTTTCCACAGATCCACATATATGTTAATACTGACATGCAAACCTATTTTATTGGGACAAGTCTGTTTATCTGGACATCATTTATTATTTTCTAATTTCTACGCCTATATCCTCAGCTAGACCATCAACACAATAGTCTCGTAATGTTTGAAGTTGCATTACCTAGAGGTCACAGGGAAATGTAGAAATGTAAAGGTTATGGAGTATTGTACTGCTTTAAAACCTTCAAATCTTATAATGCATTCTATTTTTATTACTTATTATCCTTCATACTGTACTAAGTCTAACACGATAGATGGAGGAAGCATGAAAAAATTATACAGCACACACATAGGGCAATGTGGCTTCAAATACACATACAGTATATATGAGTTAAATGTATAATTTATCAATAACTGTGGAGATGTGGTTTGTATGGTTATACCTAATCAAAAACAACGGCTCAAATCTTTTAGTATTTGTGTTTCTTTTGCTAGCATCTGGGAATGCACCTCAATCCATTGGTGGCTTTCAGCAGAGACCATTTGCCCATCCTTACTTTACACAACCACAAAGAGGTTCGTATGCGGTTGATGTTCTGAATAAATTAGAAGTCCATTTCAGTGTATGGTGAGTGCTCTTTTTAAAACCAGCATTACTATTTAATTGTGAATGCAAAGAGATATTTCCATTCCTGTAAGTGTTTTGGACATGCACCCACGGGCACACATTTCAATTGCATAACTTACAGTAGGATTTCATGTCTATTTAAATGCATCACATTCTGCAGTGATCAAGTGTTTGATCTTGATGTCAGCATGTTAGAAATAGTGTGTTGTAACACATGTCTACATTTCTCAGCAGGCCATTTCTTCTTCAGTATTTTTTTTTTTTAGATGAGTTCATCTATTTGCAAAAACGTGGCTTTCTTGAGTTGTCGCCTGTCTTCATATTCATCACAATTTGTTGGACATCTCTTTAAGAAATAATCTTTCAGGAATAACTCGCACCTGTGTTTTCAAGAAAAGAAAAACTACTTCTTGTACTTTTTTGAGTTATACCAGAGGTGACGATTCATATCCACAGTGCAGCTCTTAGTTTTCAGAGGTCATTCCAGAAAAGCTCCAGACTTTCCTTACTACTAAAAAAACATACATCCTATAAGCAGTTCACAATATAAGAAACAATTTATTAAGATTTAACAAATGTAAATGGTGCAGTTTATTCGTTTGTTGCTCACTGGTCCATTTACTTGATTAAAAAACGTTGTGAAATTCTAAGTTACTCAAAATGAACTCAGTTATCCATTTATTACTCAGCAATATGGCATGTGCCATTCTTGAACTTGATTGTTATTCTATTCATGATTATTCAAGAGTGAGAACAATTTGTGCTTTGAGTGCAAAATGTGCTTTCTCTCATGCAGAGGGAAAATGAGAGGTAAGCCTATTGGCCGTATTTGGTATCTAAACCTAAGGAACCTTCAATGAATGTAATAAACCTGCAATGTGTCAAGAAATAAATGATTTATTCGACAGTCACAAATAATTTCACGTTGAAAAACCTAATTTTCTTCAAGTTAAGTGTTCAATTTTAAATCCACGGATGCAAAACTGTATGTACTGCTGTTTTCTGTCAGTAAACTTTTATGCAACCAAACTCCCTCCTGGGGCTGCTCTGAAACAAAAAACAAGACATTATAACTTATCATTTAATGAATTAAAATGTGTAGCAAAAATACTGTTTGTTACTGTATATAGAAGCTGCCAATTGAAAATGTTTTAGAAGCAAATATATGCTGTGCAGTGATAAATTGGAAAACAGAGGTTTATAAAATCCTAAACCAATGTTCTCAAACCCATAAAAAAGAGCAAATCTTTGATGCAGTTAGCATGAAAACCAACCCAAACAATGCTCTTTGTGTTAATTCTGTTTCGTTTACTGTTGTTGTAAGCAAAAGGATAATTGTTGAAGTATCGTTTGCTCTAAAGTATTTCCTGGGAATAAGCCATACCTGTTGTGGAACTGAAACGTCATGTTGCAGGAGATTAACTCCCCTCTTCACAAGGGGGAAAACATGTTGTGCAACCTACATTACATGTGCATCATGTGGAGACAGAGAACATTGTATTCCCAAACATCCCCTTTTTCACAATTTCCCCATTTCAATCATTTATTAATGAGAAACAACAAGCTGGCACACTGTTGTTTACCCTCCACCACGCCAGCCCCTGCTTGAATTTCATTGTCTTTCATTACACCTCTGTTTCCCCCTCTCTCCTATATACAGTATATATATGTAGGTCCCTGCCCCCTGCTTCATCTTTAATTCCGTATTTTACCCTCAGCATTCAGTGTCTTCAGCCTCCACCAGTGTTGCTGGGAGTTTCAAAAAGAAGGGAAGAAGAGGTAGCAAAGGAAGCAGAATATGAAGAATCCAATAACCCAGTTGACGGAGTAGATGTAGATGATGACCATGTCCATGTCAAAGCGCCAGCCACGAGAGTCATCCTCAAAGTCCAAAGCGTCCAGACGGTAGCCTCCTCCATGGGGGAACTGGCGTCGAGCAATGGGGCTAGACGGTCTCTGGAAGCCTGGTGTGGGTGACAAATGAGTCTTAAGAACAGGAGGTTTTTATTTATTTGACACCTGAAATGTATGGAAATTGGCATAAAATATTTGTAAAATATTTTCCCACCTATTATGACTCACTAGTGACAGTGTCATTTGTATAAGTAAATCATTCTAAAGGAAAAACATTTGGGACTATTTAAATAGCTGTTGATTAGGGCCCGCTTTTCAAAAAGGTTAAAAGCAACATGTAGGAATTTGGTTGGGTGCGCTTTGTCGCCCCCCAAAGGTCTCTGAGTGCAACTGCACTGTGGTAAAACACACATTGTGCTGTTAAGACCTCCCCCTCATCAATAATGTGCATTTGTTGACAAACAGAAGGTAGCATACCCGTCTAAGACAGGAGACGCCAAAAACCATATAGATTGACTTTGCAAGCGTGGTTTGATGTCTATTAGCGCTGGTTAAATGGTTACATGCTAGTTGAGATAGCTTTGTAAGGTTCCAAACTTATCAAGCTGACTTGAAGATTGACAGGGAAAGGGACAACTTTTTGGCAAAAGATGGATGTATTATTTTATTTATTTTTATGCAACCCTGAAACATATTGGGTTAGATGACTTTCTTGCACCCATTCAGGCCGCTAAACGTGAGACAACGTTGACACCTGCTGCTTTGTAGCTGAAGGCTGGTTGTGAAGTAGTGCTATAAAGCTGTAAGCACTTCTCGCAAGATGATAACGGCCTGCTACAAAACTTACATAGTGCAGAAAACAGGTGACCAGGACACTCTGTGGACATGGGATAGACGCCTATCTCCCTGCTGAAAGTTATTCGGCTATTAGATCGAACTTTGAAAACTACTATTTTGAGGGGGGAAAGTTACATATTGTTACTTCTTGTCAAAATCTCAGCAATACCATCAAAGACTCCAGGGTCATGCCCTCAGAAATGTTTCTAGGAATGTAGAGGGTCAAATCAGATGAGAAGGTCAATATATTTGTAATCACCTCCTGGGATTTCTAATGGTTGTTCTTATTATTTTAGACTAAGTATCTAAACATTTAACTTCTCTAATTCTAAGTGTAGAGAAGGCTGGGAAACTTCCAAGCAGAAACCTTTGGTGTTGAAAAATGAAGCCAATGCAAAAGCACAAAGAACTGCAGTTCCTAGAGTGTCCACTTGAGGTTGGCTGCAAAAGCCAAGAAATCCCCAGTAGATCCCATTTTAAATGCCAATTTCTTTACAGCAGAAATAAACATGTTTACAGCCTGGATGAAAAAATGTTTTTGGTCTCTATAACACCTTTCTTCATTGTGAAACACTCACCAGGGTGATTTTTTTCTTATTAAGGAATCTGTTTTGATAATATTAGACTAAGAGTCAGACATCATTTTGCATAATAAGGGGCAAATCAGGGTTGACTGACAGGCTGAGGCTGCGCTGTAGCTATTAGCCAGGAGGCTTAAGATTGTCTCAAATCCCCTCCGCCTGTTTTAGAGTGATGGAAAGTTTGAGTTGAGATAGCCTTTCTAAAGTAAGGGACCGCCATCTTGAGGTTTCAAAAAGCCTCTTCAGAAGCCAGTGAGTGTGGCTTCATCAAGTTACAAAGACTTTTCACTTACAACCATCGTTTGGTACAAATGGTTTAAGTAGGCGCTTTGATGTTGTGTTACTGTATTCCTTGAAACTGTTCAGCTCAGGTGAACCTTTTCAGTTAACGTTCAATGTGAGATTGTTGATCTCATGTTGATATAATTCGTGGTAAAAGGTCAACAGTTGTACAAATTAGAGACTAAATTGTGGAAATTATCCTCCAATACTGTGTTTAATAAGAAAGTATATGTTAAAGTGGGAAAGGCAGCCACTTACATTAGCATTCTGTATGCTACATAGCTGTGTAACATGTAGCAGGTTCTCTCTTCTTTCAATCTTACATACAAGATACAAGACATTTGAAAGTATAGCCTTTATTACTGAGATATTTTGCATGTATTGGTAATTTAAAACTTGCCTCCAAAGATGCGAAATAGCTTCCTACAGCTCGGCAGTGGCCACTTTGCACAACTTGCTTTCTGGAAATTCTGTTTCCGAGAAAGGTATTCCTTTGGGAAGAATGTCCTCGCTGTTTGGTTTAGCTCTGTTAAAAAAAAGACAGGGGGGGTTGGGACATAGCATTATCAGAAGTGCACATCTTTTTCACACCTCCACTGCTTGATGGCTGAGATAGATTGCGTTTGATTTATTCAACACATTTGAACTAAAGTAGCTGATGCAGCATCACCAGACCTCATTTTCTCCTTGTTCTGTTTCTGTGCGACCTTGGCTTTGGTAATCAACACAAGAATCTACTCTACAATCCTTGTCACCTAATCACTCACAAGAGCCCTTAGTGTGTCTGCAGTGCTCGTAACAATGGCCACTCTGCCTTTTTATGGCCACAGCAGTGTCCCTGCTGCCGCTCGATTTCTCCTACATACAGCCAGAAGTAGGCCAAAGTGAATCACAGAACTTCATTACTTATTCATAGCTTTGTCCAAATCAGACCATGTCCCATGCAATCAGTGTGCAGTGATCATGAGGTTACATAAAATACGTCCCACACTTCAAAGCATAAAAATATCATCCTTACAATACGTTCTGTGACATCATTGTTTAAAGATGTTTCATAGATAGTTTCATTTTAACACTAAGGTGTCATTTTTTTCTTCTCTAATTTAAAAAAATAAAAAATCATCTCATATCACAACACACTTTTCATCCATAAGGAGTACTGTTTTTTTTTAATCAACATCAGAAAACACAAAATAAAAGTGTTCAGGTTGCGTTTGATTTTGTCTTTTCTGTCGGGGTGACTCATCTGGTGAGTGCTGAACTAAAGGTCTGCTCTGCTCCATTTGGGACATCTGCAGCTGGGCCCTCTGAACAATCTGCAGTTTAGATGTCATGTGTGCAGCGGGGAACAGAAAGAAACAATGCACGCACAGCTGCAAACATTTACCGTCATGGATTATTCCACTTCCAGACGCGCATTTTTCTAGCCTGTTTTATCTGTAAGTTCAATCATCTTTTTTTTATTCGATCTACAGCGCTGAGTGGAGTCAGAAGTAGAGGAGATAAGCATATCAGATCATGTCAATGGTACTGTAAGTGCTTTGTGGCCGACAGCTCACCCTTCTGGAAGAAAACATGTGTGATGATTGTTCTGCAGAGGGGGCAGGGTGTGTTGGTGGGGCTGTTCTTAGCCAGTGTCCTCAGACAGGGTTCACAGAAGATGTGGTTACAGGGGTGACACATGTAAGGGCTGAGGTAAACATCCAAACACACGGCGCAGATGTAGCCTTCTCTGTCCCCGACGCTCACGTCCTCGTCATCCTCACTGCTGCTGCTGGATGCGTTTCCTGTTGAACTCTGGGAGAGGAGAAAACATGAAATGGTGAAAAGCTGATGCAAACACTTTAGTTTGTTATTCATAGTAATGACCCGTGACGACAGCAACCTCAATGGCTCAATACATTTTACAGTTGTCTGCTCATCCTCTTTATGGTGACTACAAGCTCTATCCGGAGAGTTAGCTTCTCAAAGGCCACGGGCTGAAAAAGTCTTTGATCAATCAGACCATCATCCAACTGCTAAATGATGAGCCAGTAGTAGGGCTGGGCGATATGGACCAAAACTCATATCTCAATATTGTTTAGCTGAATGGCGATACTCGATATATATATCGATATGTCTTTTATTAACAGTGAAAACACATGGACAAACTACCTGTTTGTGAATTTAAAAAGTAATATTATAAAATAAAAATGTTTCTTAAATACAATAAAAGAGAGAGAGAGAGGAGGAGCAGGGTTAAGAGGGACAGACAGTCAGTCATCATCATTGAGATGAGAAAAAGGTGAACTGGGACCTCTATAAAGTTATTTTAATGCAACATAAACTATATCGATATTAACAATATTGTCTTACCCTATATCTTGTTTGAAAATATATCGATATATCTTAAAAACTCGATATATTTCCCAGCCCTAGCCAGTAGATGGAACCCATTCACATGTGATGCTCGATGAAGATTTTAGTGGCAGTTTGATATGCTCTAGGCATGTTGTTCTCACTTGATGTATTCATTCATTCACATATCTTATTATGTGATGTATACCTGTGTGTGTCTATTTTACCTGTATTTTTTATATTTGTAGGACAGATTTCACATCAAGGACGATAAAGCTGAATTAAAAGTTGTCACTGTTAAACCTCTGGAATAGTCTCCCATCCCGCTCTACCTTTAAAAATGGTAAATGGACTTGAGCTTGTATATGCGTTTCTAATCATCTGACTATTAAAAGTGCTTTTACACCACAGGTAACACCTACCCATTCACACCCATTTACACACTGACGGTAGAGGTTGGTATGTAAAGTGACCATCAGAACTAACTAATCCAATTTATACACATTCACAGGCTACCGAAGCAGCGGCAGCAACTCAGGCTTAAGTGTCTTGTCCAAGGACACATCGGGCATGTGGCTGCAGGAGCTGGGGATCGAACCCCCGACCTCTGGTTAAGAGACAACCGACTCTACCAACTGAGCCACAGCCGGAATTTTAAATAAATTCAGAGATTTCTATTTCAGTCTAATGTTGCCTATATTTTTTAGATACTGTTAACAAATAATTAGAATATTTTTGTATTTTACTTTGTAGATGGTTTACTACGTGCACCACGCCAGTAGCCTAGTGGTTCGGGCGCACCCCACCTATGGGGGCTGTGGTCCTCCAAGCAGCCGGTCTGAATTTAAATCTAACCTGTAGCTCTATTTCTTCATGTGTCCACTCTCTCTCTCTCTCCCTGATTTCTGACTCTATCCAATGTCCTATCTCTAAACAAAGGCACAAAAATCTAAAAAAACAAACCTTTAAAAAATGAATAAATTATAGTCTACTTTCTGTTTTCATCATTCTAAACATTGTACATTTTTGTTGATACTGCATTATTAGGCTGATCATTGCTTTTTCTGTGTTTGATATTGTACTTGTAATTGTGTCAATCTGTACTGAGGCAGGTTTAAATCACATGCATCACTTGTAAATATGTGATGCTAAATCTATTTCTGTGGGGCCATGTCTACATGGACTCAGCTTCTCAGACAGTCACATTAAAAACCGAGAAAACATACATTATCGCTACAAGATGTCAACACACCAGCTAGCAATAAATAAAAGTGAAAATATCTTCTTTCAACCTCCCCCTGAGATTCAGTGTAAAACACTCCCCTCTTTTATACACCCCATTCAAAGAGTGTAAATGTCTCTGACAGCTATCTGTACAGCGTAATAATGTGTGAGGACATGAAAGTGTCAGGTGTGAGTTCTGTAGAGTGAAACGTCTACCTTCCTACACCTTCTCACTTCTTACCATAAAGTGTAAAAACTGTTTATAAGAAAGAGCAATTTCACCCTGACGCTGGCTCTAAACTCCATTCATAACAAGAATCAGAGGTGTAGTTATACTCTGCGAGCAAGTTATTGTAGGATATCCTTAAAGTACCGTATGGCCCATGCAGACACAATTCTGAAATACAAAAGATATTTTTCTACGCTGATGATGCCTTGCTCTTTATTGATTTTAGTCTAATTTGAATTCTTTTATTTTTCAATTTCCAGTTCTAACTATTACTCATATGAGGAGGTGTATAAGCACCTGTTTTGAGGACAGTATCCAGGGCTGCTTGAGTCCCCAACCTGTGTCAGAAGACTCTCAGGGATTTGTGTCTAAAGATACACTCTTGATCAAGCTTAGGGGGCTGCTTCCAGAGTAATTACCACTTTCTTGCCCAGAGGGGGCTCCAGGGACTTCCCTGTTGCACCAGCTCTGCCTCCCCAGGTGTGTCATTAACACAGAAGAAAGAACACACAGCTCCCAACTTATCACGGCCAATGAGACTCTCCCCTGGCAACATGCACGGTACAGTACGATGGCAGCTTTGACTTCGTTCCATTGATAAATGTATACTTCACTAGAATAAACACCCTTCTTTATTTATAGGAACGCAAAACTTCAGACACATGTTGACAGGGAGTAAACCTTCAGCTCCACCTCTATCAGCTTTATTTTACAAAATGCATTACTAATGTGAAAAAAAATGTCTAAATTTTAAAGAATTGTTATCCTTGTACAATAGCAAGAACAATTTCTGCAGAAATACAAGTATCGACTCAAACCACATCTCAGCTTACATAAAGCAGCAATTAGAGCAGTTAGATAAAGTCACCAAACAATCCAGCACTAATTGCCTCTCAATCACACAGGAAGAAACCACTTCATGCGGGAAATGGGATGTCAAGAACACTCAGTCTGACCTTTGACCTACTTTAAACTGTACACAAAAAGTACAACCAGTTACGCAAGATCCAGCCTCATATGTAGGCCGTAAAATTGTCCAAATTCATTTTACGGGGAATGCCGGTGGCCGAGTGGGTAGTTTGCGCGCCCCATGTACAGAGGCTGTAATCCTCAGAGCGTGCGGCTGAGGTTTCAACTCTAACCTGTGGCTCCTTTTTCACATTTCATTGCCCACTTTCTCTCCCTGATTTCCTACTCTATCCACTGACCTGTCTCTCCAATAGAGGCAAAAAAAAAATCATAAAATTAAATTTAACGTTCATTTAAAATGATCTTTACAAATGTGAAACATATTCAAAAAATAAAACATGCTATCGGGGCTTAAGGCAGAAAAGTATGAGAAGTGGTGAGAAATGTTTTGTAAAACTGCAAGTCACACATTAACTGAGTATCTCTCAAGTAGGAGTGAAACTGTGCATGTGCGAGGTTGGACCGATCTGAGAAAAGAGCATGTACACACTCAGCAAGCCTTGATGATGATAAACGACCCGACAAGTTTAATCAGTCTTATCAATAAAAAGAGTTTAAGGGAGTCATTTGGCTAACACGATTATTCACTTCTCTGAGAGTAAGAGAGGATGATTAATTCAATTCTTATGAGTTTGCCTTTTGTATGGAGATTAGCTTAACATTAACACTGGGCACGGGGAGATGCAAATATATTTATCAAGTACTATAAAATTAATTTCTAGTGAATTTGTTTTTTAAGTTGTACAGAGACAGACATGTTAAGACAACAGCTCTAGTGTTGAAAATGTGATTTTAAAGTCAGCAAATGTAGCAAAACAGTCAGTAGCATAGAAACCCTGCACTATTTGTCAGGATGCACTGTAGTTATAGCACAGTAGTTAGTCCTGGTGAAACTTCATTGAAATTCTTTATATATCTGTTTGCGTTCAAATGAAAGAAACACAAGAGTAACATTAAAGAGCTTTGAGATGTAATTATGAGCATTTCTTTTTCTTTGGTTGAGCCAAGCTAGGCCTAGCAGTTAACTACGAGTCCTCATGCTAAACTAAGCTAATCATGTACTTAAAGTTGCACTGCAGAACATTTACACACACATTATGAGATTACACATTGTAGATTAAACCAATCATTTTAATCTCCCAGTATATTTGCTGTATGTTGGTGAATTTACTGTGCTAGCGTACCAATAGTCATGCTATACATCGGAGAGAAGAAGGATCTAAGAAAAGTTTCTGACGCTCCAGCGATAAAAGGAAAACTCAATGCTTAGAGGAGGATTACATTTAAAATAAGTGATTAAAGGCAAGGGACAATATCATAATCATTAGTTTAGCTTGAATAGTAAACATCAAAAGCATGATTTTACAGTGGTAGATGGTATGCTGGTATATGATGGTATATGTGGATGCTCATCTTTACATTCTTCGCAAGAAACCTAAAAAACACATATTCCAAATTTACCAACTATTAGTCGAAAGGAAAAAAGCCCCCCAAAATACTGCTCCTGCTTTAGCTGAATGCATCCATGGAGCACGATGCAGCCAATTTAAAGCGGTGTTGACAAAAGAGGGTTGAGTTTTTGACCGCTAAATGACCATTAAGCTAAGCTTGTGGTACTTGAGTAGCAAGTTGATTTTAAAAAACCTTATCAAGGTGGCTCTATCATCTGTTGTCCCCCACAGAAATAAACCAACTCATTAAAATGGACACAATTATATCTTCTAGAGCCAGATCATGGGAGTGAAAATATCTTAACTTTAACGATATAAAAAGAGGTGGGGAATTAAATTGTGAAAAGCATATTATCTGATTTAAAACTACGGATTCTATTCTCTAATTCAATAGTAAAAATAATCTCAATCTACCCGTCTACTGAAGATCTGCAGCTGCCAATAAAAAAACATAATCTGCTCTTTTGTCTGGCTGGTTTGAAGGGCTCTCTGCCCGAGCCTCATCATGGAACTAATTCAGATGTAACCCCTCTTTAAACCGCACAGACAATGGCTATTGAGATTAGTACACATTGAGCCAAACACAGAAAAAGTGGCCACGATAGTCATATAGTGGTTCTTATTATCTAACAGTCTGTGGAACAGTCAGGTGATTGTGGGATTTAAAACACCGGGATTCCACTCAGAAAAGACTCAGACTCAGAATAAGCATCTTTAGAGTTACGTTCCCTGTGCCTGTTCAGTTGAAGCAGTTTGATGGGGGCATATCATGATGTGGGGGGGGAGGTTATGGAGAAAAGACATTGGGTGGCTGAAGCAACCAAATCTGACGCTATGACAACAGATTTTCACTTTAATGCTATGAAAAATCTGATGTATTAAACGTATAAACAAAATACTAAAGAGTGTGAAGCAGCTTGATTACGTGCAGGACGATGGTGGTCGCAGGATATAAACATCGTCACCCCTGCCATCTTGCTCGTGGTAAATTATTAGTATTAGCTACTGCATTCACATATCGGCGCACACTGACAGCTTTTGGAAATGTCTTTAGTGTGCTATTAGAAAAAAAATTGGGTTGAATAATTTGCCTGTTTGCAGCAAATGTAGCTCAACCTGAAGCTTTTGTGTAATGTCCAGGAGTTTTGTGCATGTATCAAAAGGCTACTAGTCAAAAACTGCAAGACAGTAAAGAAAAAGTGGTTTAGTCTGTGACAAGAGCAAGACGGAGACCTGCAAAAAAGTGATTCTGAGGCAGGTGACATGAGATATTATGATAAATGATCTGGTTAATGTGTCCTTCACCTGTCTGTTCTCCTGCAGTTGACTCTGTCTCCACCTCTCCCGTCTCCTCTGCCTCCTCCTCAGACACTTCATCCTGTTCTTCTCTCTTTTATTCTTCCTCCTCTCCCCAAAAGGAACACACGCCGGCACAGCTACTGAGGTCACAGCTTGACTCGTCACCTCCATCACACCACTTCCTCCTTCCTCTCCGTCGTCTACTTCCTCTTCCTCTTCTCCTATCTCTGAGCTGGTGACAGATGGGTTCGGTGTCCGAGTCGGGTGGCTTTGCCGGAATCTTCTGGCCGCTGCTCCAGTTCTCACGTCCACCCAGAATGGATCCGGTTCTCTGGATGAGCTAGAGGAGTTGCGGGGAAGTTCTGTGGCTGTCCTGGATGTAAATCTCTGTGGGGTTGGAGGAGTGGATCTTGTTTGGCTATGGGGCTGAGAGAGAGCGGAAGACCTCACTGCTAGCCAAGGGGATTGTGGGTTTAAATTGGTATTGCGAGGTCCAAGACGCATGAAGCTGTTTGACCCTTCTCCCACTTCCACAGTGCTGTTTACCTGGACATCAGAACTACTACTTGACAAACTTTCAGTGCTTTCCCTTCCCTCTCCGTCCTGATCCGCGTCTGCATGTTTCTCAGGTTTTTCAACCTTCCTCTGTCTTTGTTTTCCTTTTTCTTCAACCCGTCCGACATTTTGATGCTCCTCTTCCCTGTCATGGTTTCCCTCTCTCTGTCTTCCTCCTCTGCTGTCCTTACTGCAGGTTTTCCTATGTGCCTTCCTCCCTGGCAGGGCAGGTCTCACCAGCTGATCCACACTTCTTGATCTTCCCTCTCCAGCTAAATCTGCAGGTTTTATTCCCCTCAAATGGCGGCTGTTAGTCTCAATGTTACTGTATCCTTCATCAGCGTCTTCAGATCCGGGACGTCCAATTCTGCTCGAGCCACTCGCCCCAGAGGATCCAACTTGGGAGCTCATGCTGGCCCTTGGCAAGCCCCTCAGCCACCGGCGAGGAACATCTGATGCGACTTCAAGCAGCTACCCAGGTCTTTCCCTTCTCGTCCTCCCCTAAGTCATCTCCTCTCCTCCCTCTCCTTCTGGATGAAGAGTTTAAACCTTTATTTAATCTCCACACGGACTGTTCCAGTGTAGAGGAGGTGAGCAGTGCAGCCCTCTAGGCCCAAATTCAAACCCCTTTTCGCCCCCTGGGTCATTCCACACTGCTGACGAAGTCAAAGTCCCCCTGTTGAGCCCCACTACAATAGATGCAGTGTTCGTGGCCTCACTATTGTTCTGTGTGACCTATAGAAACACACCGCTATGCAACCACTGAGTGTACAAAAATAAGGTGAATAAACCAGAGCCACCTTTTTCTCCCTCATGTCCAGTCCCATGTTGTCAGCGGTTTTTTTTTCCTGTGTGTTTTATAAGTAAAGATTGTTGTGTGTGTGTGTGTGTGTGTGTGTGTGTGTGTGTTTGTGTAGCTGTGTCTATATTACTTCTTCGAATTCTTATTGACAGGGATTTGATTTCTATAGCTCCATTGCCAAAGATATCCAGTGTTAGTGCACCTAAGAAACGTTTAGGCCTTTATTAATATATTTGTTGAGTCATGAACAGGCTGCATCAAAGTTTCAAGAGAGAACATTTGAATAAGACAGACAGGGCGATTGTTCTTTAGGGAAGACAACAGCAGCTTCAGAGAAGACATGTACAGGCACCAGAACTCCTTAATGCCATTTTTAATTATCAACACCTATCTATCATATCTAACTATCACAGAAATCAGACACTGAAGGACTTAAGGGGTTAAAGTTAAATAACAAATAAAAATAAACTCGGCTGAGGACCAAGGTATCTGCACTTTTGGGGTCTGTAAGGTTCTGAAACTTTCTGGAGAGATGCTACACACACAGACAGGATCATGCACTAATGGAGAGATGTCAGAGTGAGGGGCTGCACATGAAAGAGTACCTAAACAGTTTGGGGGTTCTGTGCCTTGCTCAATGGCACTTCTGCAGTGTCAAGGAAGTGAACTGTCACCTCTCCAGCTATCAGCCCAATTTCCAAACTTGGTCCACAACGTGGCTTAAACGGGCGACCCTCCAGTTCCCAAACCCAAGTCCCAACTTCAATTAACTTTTAACATGTTCGGCTTTCTACTTTCTTAAAATATCACGTCTCTATAATCTTAATCTTTAAAAATGTAAAATGTTTAATTTTTTGTTATGCTTTTTATCATAATAAAGTTGATCTAATCTAATAACTGATGGTGTTTTTACACAATACGCAGACTAAATGATTCTTAATATCTTCATTATCATTATAATTACTACATTATTACTGTCTGATATGTTTTTGATTGCTATCTGAAGATAAATAGTACTTGATTGTCTTGCAGCTTGGTTTCTGTTTTCACAGACATTCGAGGTCGGATTGCCGATCAGGCGAAAGACACGGATGCTCCTCCTCACTCAGACCTGAGCTCCAGCATTGCAAAGCTTGTTGAGGTGGAACCAGAGTGGACTTAAAAAACATTGTCATTTCTCTACCCTCCACCAGCTCGTCTCCACCAGCCCATAAGGTAAAGGAGATCCATCGGCCACACAGCCAACTTGCACAAACTGTGACTTGCATTATTTCCAGGATGAGGTAAAGAGTTCTAGTAGTTCTTAAGGCCGGAAGTCCTGATCTGACTTCGAGCAGGATGAGAGAGAGAGAGAGAGAGCGAGAGAGAGAGAGAGGACTTGTTGTCCTGAAAAGACTTCCTCATCCAGTGCTACTGTGAGAGAAGGCATGAGGTCTGCTCAGATAGACATAATGTGGTGGGTGATGGTTCCCTGGAAGAGATGGGCACCTCTTCAAGTCACCAGGCTACATACTCTGGTTCTGTAGCTCTGCTCCCAGAGCTCTGTCGGTCATCGCCAGCCAGACTCTGTGTGTGTGTCACTTATGACAAAGCTGTTCTTTAGGAGAACAAGAAAAGTAAAGTAATCACTTCTTAAACGTCTTTAACAACAACTTCTCAAAGGAAAGAGGCATTTTCAGTGGAATTCTAACCAATGAGACAACTTTCAAAGTGCACAGGAATAAAAACTTAATCACAGTATCCCTCTTCAGACTTTTTTTTTTGTTTGTTTTAATAGAATGTGCCCTGGCTATCTTCCTGGACTGGAGGTTACAGTGATGCAGGGATGTTGATGGGGTTTTGGGAAAATGTTTAGTCAATCATGGTGGTCAAAAGAGCCACTCCGTTTTTTTAGACACTCTCATTATGTCCTGTCATTGTTTCAAAGATTTCAAGGTTAATCTTTTTAAACAGACCAGTTTAGCACAGTGACTTGAATGTTATGTAATTATGCATGAGAAGTACTAAATCATAGCTTATCATGTGCTCATCATGCTTTTTATAAAAGTAACAAATTTATGAAGCTTGAATTTCTTTGTCAAATCTACACTGTTTATGGACATTATTTTTCTTCTTAGTAATATATTATTGACCGTGTATGGTAGTCCCAGTACCAGAAAAGACTTCTCTCCACACTGCGCATGTCAAAACAAAAATACGTCTTTATATCTTAAGCACATTTTTCCTTTCTGATGTACTTTTGATTTAACTCTATCCTGAAATGAATTGTATATTTCCCCTCACCGGTTTTCTTTTCAGACTGTCTTCTGATTCAGTGCTAGTATTATATAGGCTATTATTATAGGCTGCCAAAATAAATAAAAAATACATTTTGATTCCAGGGAATCATCCATTCCTATCACGCTGTTTCCTCACAGTCTCTTCAACCCTATACATCTACATAAGCTCTTCCTCTCTCTCTTCCTACAGTATCTGTCCTGACATTACAGTCACAGTGCGCAACTGGTTAGTATTTGATGCAGTAGCCTTTATGAACGGCAGATGGCAGCAGCTCTCCTCTCTGGGCTGAGGTAGCGCTGTCCATGGTCCTGAAACTACCCCTCGCTCTCTCATCGCTCTGGGAATGATGCTGTTCTCTCCAACCGGCTTTAAACGACTTATTTAGTCCGTAAACAGTCTAAACTTTTCTAAACTCGATTACAATTTCTTGAATGAAAAGTACTAGTGAATGATTTTAAAAAAAACGTAATCGTTAACCAAATATTTTGACTTGCTATTTTTTGTTAAAAAAAAAAAACCCAAAGTTTCAAATGTGTATCCTGGCTGACACCTTACATTGTAAGATAAAAACTAAAAGCAATCCACAAAAAAGTGGCCTTCGATGTGTCCCAAGTAAAAAAATAAATAAACTGTTGAGGAAGTAAAGGAAAAGAGTAGCTGCGCGCACTCCTCAGCTGTCTGCAATGAAAAACGGAGCAACGCGGAGAGCAGAGGCACAAAACTCCGGGGCGACCTCCACACGGTCTGACGTACCCGAAGCTGCTCGTATAAATGAATTCACGGCGTCACCAAGCTCAGATGATTCGCAGTACCAGTGAGCGCACCCGGCTGTCAACACTCACAACCCCCTACACACACACACACACTCTCTCACACACACAAGTCTGCGTCATGCGTCCTGAGAGCGACGGCACGAACGCGGTAACTCCGATGGATGCCGGTGAAACGCACAGCGGCAGCAGCAGCAGCAGTCTGAGGGGCTGACTGTGTCCTGCTTATTCGGAAAAGTTGCGCTCCGAGTGCAGTCACATTATGGATTTTATTGCCACGAGCAGCAACGACAGCAACGCCACCAGCGGTTACCCTGGCGGGACGGAGGTGGTGGCCGACTGGGGCGCGGGTGAGAATGCCACGGGGTCTCGGTCCCTGCCAGAGGTGGAGCTCAGTTACCAGATTATCACTTCCCTGCTCCTGGGGGCCCTCATCCTCTGCTCCATATTTGGCAACGCGTGCGTCGTGGCTGCCATCGCCCTGGAGAGATCTCTCCAGAATGTGGCCAACTACCTGATTGGATCCCTGGCCGTCACAGACCTCATGGTATCGGTACTGGTTTTACCAATGGCGGCCCTCTACCAAGTTTTGAACAAGTGGACACTGGGACAGGAGATCTGTGATGTGTTCATCTCTCTGGATGTACTTTGTTGCACTTCATCCATCCTGCATCTGTGCGCAATAGCCTTGGACAGGTACTGGGCAATAACGGACCCCATAGACTATGTCAATAAGCGGACACCGAGGCGAGCAGCAATCCTGATAAGCGTAACTTGGCTAATTGGTTTCTCCATCTCTATTCCGCCCATGTTAGGCTGGAGAAGCGCCGAAGACAGAGCGAACCCCGACGCCTGCATGATCAGCCAGGACCCGGGCTACACCATCTACTCCACATTCGGAGCTTTTTACATCCCTCTCATCCTCATGCTGGTCCTGTACGGGAGAATATTCAAAGCGGCTCGGTTTCGGATTCGAAAGACGGTGAAAAAGCCCGAGAAAGCAAAAGTGTCCGACAAGTGTCTGAGTGTGTCTCCGGCCATCTTCCACAAGAAAACAAACGGCGAGGCCGGGGTCAAAGGCTGGAGGCGCAGCGACGACTCGAAACCCAGCTCTCCGTGCGTAAACGGCGCGGTGAAGCACGGGGAGGAAGGGGAGTCACTGGAGATCATAGAAGTCAGCAGCAACTCAAAGACACACCTGCCCCTGCCCAACACTCCTCAGTCCTCCTCGCAGGGTTATGAAAACATGAATGAGAAGAACTCGGGTGCGAAGAGGAAGATCGCGCTCGCCAGGGAGCGCAAAACGGTGAAAACACTCGGGATCATCATGGGAACTTTTATTTTCTGCTGGCTGCCGTTTTTCATCGTCGCGCTGGTGCTTCCTTTCTGTGCAGAGAGCTGCTACATGCCCGACTGGCTGGGCGCTGTCATAAACTGGCTGGGCTACTCCAACTCCCTCCTCAACCCCATCATATATGCCTACTTTAACAAAGACTTCCAAAGTGCTTTCAAGAAGATTATAAGATGCAAATTCCACAGAGCCTGAACAAACGTAAAGGGGGGAAATGTGGAATGATTATTAAACGGACAGCAGGAAATGTTCACTGACTGTTTTGAACAGCAAAAAATTATGGCCCAGACTTTTATTCAGGGACTGTCTCTTTTCGGGTTGTGTTCAAGGACCGTGTGGGGGAAAAAAAACCAACAGAAAACCAGGGGTCACTGTTGAAATGAGACACAAAACAGGAACTTTCGCTCTTAATGTACAAGCTCATGTTTATTAAGTGTTGTAGCTCCAGTATATAGCCTATATGCGACGGCAGCCATCGTTGTATTGCCATGCAAGACGTATCATGTGCTGATTCCATGCATTTTACAATGAGACGGGCGGGGGTATGCGTCCTATACGTCATGAGCTTTGTAGCACTGAAACAATAAAAGCAATCAAAGTTTGTCATTAAGAAAAATATGAGTCGAGTTTTGCTTAGAGAATAAGAAGTCATGATTAAGAAATCAGGGTTGTTGAAAATTCCCCCTTCTGGTCATATATTTGTGTAAAGATTATGAGGAATTAATCGTTCACTGTGCTGATGAGCAGACAAAGCAGGGAGAAACTCATCAGCCTGCTCTGACAGGCCACACTGATGTCGCTGATGGAGAGGGGGGGGGGGGGGGGATCAGGTTATCAGAGCACAGTGTGTGTGTGTGAGGTCTTTCAGTGAATGGGTATCGAACACACAGCTGCCTATCCATCAAATGCACATCAAAGTCGAAAGCGAAAGGAGATGGGCAATTTTCTTCTAAAATGGAGGCTGGTATTACATTTACGGTATAATGGTTCTCAGTCTCTTCCATTTATCTCCTTTCTTTTATCCCCCACCCCACGTTTTATCCCATCTCTCCATTCCTGACTCACTGATTGCCCCCCCATGTGTGTGAAGGAAAAAAAAACACAGAAGCAAGAATCGACTCTGAGGGAAAGATTACTGAAAAGCATCAATGTTGTTTCTCTACTACATTATACAACAGCTTCATTTCCCATTAGGGCCTACTGTGCACTAATGTTTGTGAAGACAGCTGGTTGCATCATTAAGAAAATCTGTGTAGAATCTATCGGCTCCTCACAGCACATGATGCACTGTAGAGGGTTTCTCAGAGAGAGAGAGAGAGAGAGAGAGAGAGAGAGAGACCATAATATAGAAAGAGATGCAGGAAACTTCCTCACTGTAACACTGACCTCGTTTGTCAAAACAAATCCGCTTACAGTAGATACAAAGATAAAAAGAAGACAGTAAGAGAGAGGAAAAACAACTTTCAGGAAGAAGCCCCGGCATCCCTTTGCAAGATGGGGGGTCTTATAGGGCCACGTTGAGAGTGTGTGTGTGTGGGGGGGGGGGGGGGGGGGGGGGGGGGCAGGTAGACGCAGGTACTGAGTGTGGATGTGAGATTCTACATGATGACTGAGAGGTGACACCTGTGGCATACCAACATCTTCTGGTGAAATGGTCTGATTCTTATCAAGGTGCATGAATGTTACACGACTTAAAAGTGTCCACATGTTTTAATCTTCAATGATTCATCAGTGTTTTACTGTTTATTTAGGGGAAAGCATTTCTAAACAGATTAAAAACGACTTACAACACACTTTAAGAGACATTTAATTTAACTTATTGATGTTTTTGTCAACAACTTTAACTCCTAATGTAGTTGTGTCAGCCTCTAAAATACGAGGATTAGATTGTTTTCTTTTACTTTTTTTATAATATAGTTAACTGAAAACTAAATGTCTTGAAGGACAAGAGTTAAAAAACAAATGTTTGAAGCTGTAAATTTGACTGGTTAATGCCCCAAACAAGTAATTGTAAGGCCAATCAGTAGATTAATCATGAATGAAAATAAGTACAGATGATAGTTCGATGAGTACAAAATGTGTTTGCCAGATGTTGATGATAAACTGAATCAGGTGTTCAAAAAAAAAAACATCAAACAAAACTGATCAACAGGTCATGAAGGCTCTGAGAGAGGAAGTAAAAAAACAAAATCAAAAAGCCATAACTAGTTGTAAAAAGTTTGAAAAAGTGTCTTTAGGAAAGTGGGCTGTAAGGAGAAAGTCATTAAAAGGCCCCTTCTCTTTCTCTCTCCATGCAAAAAGTCTTCATGTGATCACTCCTTTCTCCGTGGGGCCTCCGTGCCACATCAGTGTGCTCAAAATGCTTTTTGGGAAAATTAATCTCAAACCTGTGACCCCGCAGGTCAACTTCTGGGCTTTACGACCAGCTCAGAGAGGCCCTTAGAGGACGTGTGTGCGAGCGAGCCGCCGAGCAAGAAAGAGTTTTATATTTTGTGTAAGTCCATTAAAATCATTACATTTCGGTTCTGATATATGGGATTACAGAGCTGCTGACCTCCTCTGAACTGTGCTGTAATATCAAAGGTTTGGATTCTACCGAGGACTGCATTAATCTCACCCACTCGGGGAGTCTTCCGTGAAATGTGGGTGGGCGGATGATGACGCAGGAGCATTTCTTTAAATATATGGGAGAGGAGGAAGAGGAAATAAAAGGAGAGGAAAGAAATGGAAAGGAAAGGAGAGAGAAGGAAACAAAAAGGAGAGGAGGATTATATCAAATGAACCACTGAATGGGGGATTATGGGGGTTTATTACACGTGTTCCACTGCCCTCTGGCCTAAAACTGGGGAAAAGTGTATCAGATTTTGCTGATACAGTCGAGTGTTATTGGTCCTATAGGATCATTTTAGAGACGATGAACATCAGGTTAAAGAACGAAAAGACGTGCGAAAAATATGGAGCTTTGGTTATCTCCAATTTTCTCCGTGCACAGAAAGAACATTAAACATTTATAGATTTTGAATAGAAAAGGAACACTGGAAATAACAAGTCTTTACTCCACGCTGAAACCTTTCCATTTTAAAGTGACATTTAATATAGCTACATGACTGTAATATTTACAGAGTGCTGTTTTTTTTTTTTTTATCGACTCCAAGATCAATAACAAACATTTGCTACATGAAAATGTTTTCACTGTCGGCATCAGAGCTTTCCTTATCAAGTTAATATCATAACAGCTGTTTAAAGCTCAGACAAGAAAATAAGAACATCTACTCATTGAATCTGATGACTTTATTATTGTACTTTATGTTTCTGTTATCAGAATAGAGTTTAATGGCGTCACACAATATTGTTTTAAAGATATGTTTTGAGCCATTTTTGCCTTTATTAGATAAGACAGCTGAAGAGAGACGGGTAACGTTGGGAGGAGAGAGTTAGGTGATGACATGCTGCAAAGGACCAAGGTGGGATTCGAACCCACTGCTGCTGTGAGGAGGACTACAGCCTCTGTACACGAGGAGCACAAAATAACCACTAGGCTCTCTGGCACCCCCTTCACACATCGTTGATGTGGATAACTTTCTTCTAACTTTAGAGGAATTGGTGCAAAATTGTGAGCGGAGAAAAAATCAAGATCTTTTTTGAATTTATTTTGGATTCAAGAATAATTCTGTTTAACATGATGAACATCAGAAAGACAAAAACTTTGATTTAAAGTGAATATGAACTCTTTAGTTTTTGTAAAATTTAAAGCACTTCATATCATTATAGCGATATTGAACTCTGCATATTTCTCTCATATCGTGCAGCTGTAATTCTGATTATACAACTATGAAAGCAGATGTTCTTCACCGCTCACTTCAAAGTGTTTTTTTTTTTTTAACTTTTGTTATTAGTGATACTTTTCAAATGGCAATCCCAAAATAGACCGACACATTTAAGCTGCATTGAAAGGAAGAAGGACGGCTTTGGTGATATTGTTGCGTAGACAAACGGCATCGTCTAAAAAATATTGTTGTTGTATAAGGAATAAGGTTCTAAAAATGAGGAACACTACATTACATTTGAGTGTTTCATGGTCTAAAAGTGGAAACTCAGAGTGGATGTAGATTCTGGTTAAGTCTGGTTACATCATTGTCACATGTGTAACGTTTAACCAATCAACCTAAAAGACTCATTGTTGGAGTAAGTCATTCAAATAATACTACACAGCAGGGAAGAAAAAAACGTCCATCTTATCCGGTCGGCAGAGATGATGCACTTCTTCTCTGTAAACACTGAAAACGAGTTGAAAAAGTTAAAAACAAAAAGCAAAATGGAAGTTATTGGAAAGTTGTAGGCCATACGAAGAAGGAAGAGAAAGACAGAGTCAGAAAAGGGATTCAAAGGACAATGGGAGGAGGAAAGAAGCAAAGACAAGGAGAAAGTATGAAAGAGACAGATATGACAGAACACTCAGCACAACACATGTTTCTGCTTCGCCCCCTCCTACTGCAGGGTCTTTTTGATCAGTCAGAGTTTTTTCGAGGATCTCGCAGCCCACAGCCTGTCATCCGCCCGAGGCTCCCTCTTCCCACTTTCTCTCAATCCAAGCCTGAGAGAATCACATGAAGGTAAAAGCACCAGAAAACTCCCTTTTGATGGGCATAAATAAAGGGGGTGTCGGGGTTCTGATTTGCACTTTTTTTTCTTCACCATATTTAGAAATAAGGAGCATCATTTTAGTTTGACAGGGTATCCGAACATGATGTAAACATGCATAAACAATAGCATCTCTGTCGCACAAACACTAGTCACTGTGCTGCAGGGCAAGCAACACATGTTCAAGGACGGCAAGCAAACAGACAATAGGTAAGAGTTAACAACATCTAGTGAGTTCTGCTGCTTCCACAAACAATCAAAACACAAGAGGAATGAAAAGTCGTGCTCCAGTGCCCACTGCTGTTGGTTTTACAGCCGGTGACAAATACCTCACCTGAGTTATTTTGAAATTTCTCTTAATTTCCCTTTCCCCTTTTTTCCTCCCAGAGGATCACCCTGTGCTTTTAAAAAGTGTCATCACGCTAGACCTTTGATGGAAAAAAAAAAAAAAAAAGTGTGGGTAAACACAGAGTGGATGAGGATGAGGTGGAGTACCAAACACTGACTGTGTGACACATTGTCTAAACAAAGGCCTCTCCAAACAGCACAAAACCCTCTCAGTTTGCCTGCAGGCCGTGAATACTTTAGAGTTGCTTTCTTTTTTGTGTGTGAGTGTGAGTGAGTGTGAGTGAGTGAGAGTGAGTATGTAAGCATGGCAGGGGGGGAAGTTAAGGGATCGCATACACAAAGTTTAGGAAGCTATTTAAGTGCAACTACTTCAACAACTAGACCATTTAAATGAAAAACTTTGTCGTTATATACTACGACAAATGTCAGTTCAACATTCAGTCCAACTTCAACTTTAATTCATGAAAGAAAGGGGAAACATGTGTGCACAACCAATGTTGAACAACTCACAGAGACTGACGTGAGGCAAATTAAAACTGAATACATACCAGTAAAATAAATAAATGCTTAAACCAACCACACTCTGAACCCGTACATCAATTAAAAACAAAACATTAAACACGGGGGGTGTAATACACATCAAGCAAACTTCAGGGTTGTCAGTGCTATGGCTCCATTTTGACCAGGTAACCATGGTAACTTTTGCTGAACACATAACCTCTGTTCAAGACAATCCGGTGAAAATCTCCACCTACTGACCAATCAGACCTCTTGATCACAGAGGTCCGTGAGCTGATAGAGAGAGAGGGGGAGGGGGGAGGGAGTCCTAACAAACACTTTGTGTGTCTTGTTTGATTTATCATGTAAACATATGAATGGAAGTTATTCATTGTTCTTTACTGAGATCATCTTCAACAGAGACTGAAGACGTACTGGAGCCACGTGATTCTAATGTGAAAAAAGAGGCCTACTACTTCATATTACATTTACACATAACATTTTATTCGCTCCATACCTCTCACTTTGTTACTGTCCGGGCTGGAGCTGGAATATGACCGACGTCTAAAACTGTCATACATGCCAGCAAGAAAAAAAAATGGAGGACTGATTAATTTAAGTGGAGAAACAGGACGTTTTAATCATATTCCATTTATGAAGTACTCTCAACAACAGGATTTATTTTAGATCTAAGGTACACTAATGATGGGAGAGAAATATAAAAAGCTTTAATAAGTGCTTCCAAACCATCCATTTTTATTTTTTACTGTCAGTTGTCCTTCCTGCATTTGTCCCTGCAGTTGTGTTGATGTCTCTTGTAGCCTATGTGTTGAGCTTCTTCATATGTTAGATCATATGAAGCTAAGTCTGTCTCTTTAAGGTGAACGCACACTTAGCTGTAGGATAACTTATCAGGTTGTTAACCAGCTTCTTGTGACCGCTTAGTGAGATCTCTTTTGTCAGCGTCAGTGAAGGAGGATATTGGGGACTTGTTACCACGGGTGATGATGATCACACTTGGTAGTGTAGGCTCCTGGGGTACAATCATTGATTAAAATCCAAACTTATCAAAAGACTTTGAAATGTTCTCACTTGAACATGTCATATAGAGGACTCAAAAACTGCTGACTCACTCGGAGCGATCAGTCAATGGATGGTATTTTGGATATGACTAATTCAGCCGTCTGCATCGAGCAGTGACATTTATATTTAATTTAGTCATGTACAAGATCCAAGTGCATCTTTGAGGTGCTTTACATGAGTGTATGTTTTGTATGCTTCTGGGAAATAAACATTTCAGGGGAATATTTCGTACTTTCAACTTCCCTGAAGTCATGTGAGTTAGAGTTTAAAACTTTTTAAAGGGAAAATTTCCATCTGTTTTTCCCAGATGGTTGAGATTAGATGGATGTTCAAAACCCCGAAGGAAAAACGATCCAATATTTTAGACACAAAAAAAGCTATAACGAACGGAGGATCATTTACAGTTGTATATTGCGACTAGGGCCCGACCGATATGTGGTTTTTGGGCTGATACTGATGTCGATATTGGGGACAAAATGATCTGATACTGATAGTCACTGGATATGCTCATATCGGACGATATTATCAGCTTGCGGGTTAATCGGTCGGGCTCTAATCGTGACCCTCTTGGGCAAAGCCACAGGGTTAGTGAAGGGGCCCACACATGGTAAACCTCTATAACACTTCTGGACTTTATATGAAGTATCTTCATGAAACATTCATTCTGAAGAGCTCAACCGAGTGACATGGTCTTTGTGTTTTGAGAGACGGTTAAAGGGTTCTTTCTTGACTTCCATGAAACTGGAGGTTTAATTTAGACCCATTAGACAGTAGATGAGCTGCATGCGTCGTCTTCTATTCACTGTCTGTTGCAGTACTAGGAACATGTTTCATCATTCTGTCCATTTAAAAAGAACAAAAAATAAATCTCTTTCATCTTGAAATTAAAATTGTTTTCTGTAACAATGAGGCACCTTTTTTTTTTTTTAACACAGTTAGATACATCTTTAGTAATCCTGAAGGAAACTCTTATACCAGACTGCTCCAACATTAAAATACAAAAAGAGGAGCACAGAAGAGCATCAAGAGAAATACAAAAAACATTAAGTGTATTGTAAGAATCGATTTGGTTAGAGTTAAATTCAAAGAAAATGTTCCTTAAGTCAAGTAAGAGAGGAAGATACGCGCATCAGTGATGTCCTTATTGACAGTCGTATTGTCGCAGTTGGCAGCAAAAATACTACATGATAATAAATAAAAATGATACTGCTTTACTCACAATAAACACAGCTGCAACAGCATTTGGCCGATTTCAGCAGAAGAATCAAATTTGCATTAAGCAGCATCCATACGTCACATCCTTATAATGAACAATGTGAAAAAAATGTGAATAAAAGCGCTTACTATGTCTGCTTTTTGTACCAAAGGACAGACAAAGAATAACATTTGATGTTGTAGACTTCACTGCTGAGTAGTTGTTACGAGATTGCTGTGTGTTTGTTGTTGTGGCGGTTAGTCCCCCTCTCTCTCCTGTGCTCTCTACAGGTGCTTCTCTCAGCCTCGCTGCAGTCAGTGATTGAGCACACATGTGCCCACTTTCCAATCAGAGGCCAGAGTATAAAAAGAAGGAGAGACGGGCGCCGTTCGGCTGCATGTGTGTGATGTGAACCTGCTCTAGTGCTTACGCCTTCCTTCACAGGAGGGCGTTTTCCTCCAGTCCTTGGTGTTTCAATATTGTGGTAACCTTAGTTAATGGTGCTTAGACTTTCCTAAGATTGTCAGTTTCTCTTTCTGTTTCATGATAAAAGGATGTTTTTAAATTGATTGCTTACACTTTGTTCCCTCTTTTCCCCTGGGTTTTATTTGTCGTTGTTACCCTCCTCATCCTCTAACTATGTCAGGGGAACATGGCGAGAAACACACAGACTACCACGGCATGAAACAAAGTATAAAAGCTTCTTAAACTATCTCCATGTCAACCGAATACAAAACTATTGAAGAATCTTTACCAACACTCCAGCAATAATATATAACACTAAGGCACTGGATATTTGACAGCTAAGATGTTTTCACTGTTGCTTAAATAAAATCTTTAATAAAGGACATTAACTTGTATTTGCAGAGGAAATGTGTCGAAACTCGACTTCACCCAAGAAAGATTCAGGAGACTCAGATGAAGATGTTTATATATACAGTGGGTACGGAAAGTATTCAGACCCCTTTACATTTTTCACTCTGTTTCATTGCAGCCATTTGCTAAAATCAAAAAAGTTCATTTTATTTCTCATTAATGTACACTCAGCACCCCATCTTGACAGAAAAAAAACAGAAATGTAGAAATTTTTGCAAATTTATTAAAAAAGAAAAACTGAAATATCACATGGTCGTAAGTATTCAGACCCTTTGCTCAGTATTGAGTAGAAGCACCCTTTTGAGCTAGTACAGCCATAAGTCTTCTTGGGAATGATGCAACAAGTTTTTCACACCTGGATTTGGTGATCCTCTGCCATTCTTCCTTGCAGATCCTCTCCAGTTCTGTCAGGTTGGATGATGAACGTTGGTGGACAGCCATTTTCAGGTCTCTCCAGAGATGCTCAATTGGGTTTAAGTCAGGGCTCTGGTGTCTGAAAAACACCCCCATAGCATGATGCTGCCACCACCATGTTCCACTGTTTGGATTGTATTGGGCAGGTGATGAATTAAAAGAAAGAATTAAAGCCAAAAAGTTAAATCTTGGTCTCATCAGACCAGAGAATCTTCTTTCTCATAGTCTGGGAGTCCTTCATGTGTTTTTTGGCAAACTCTATGCAGGCTTTCATATGTCTTGCACTGAGGAGAGGCTTCCGTCTGGCCACTCTGCCATAAAGCCCCGACTGGTGGAGGGCTGCAGTGATAGTTGACTTTGTGGAACTTTCTCCCATCTCCCTACTGCATCTCTGGAGCTCAGCCACAGTGATCTTTGGGTTCTTCTTTACCTCTCTCACCAAGGCTCTTCTCCCACGATTGCTCAGTTTGGCTGGACGGCCAGGTCTAGGAAGAGTTCTGGTCGTCCCAAACTTCTTCCATTTAAGGATTATGGAGGCCACTGTGCTCTTAGGAACCTTGAGTGCTGCAGAAATTCTTTTGTAACCTTGGCCAGATCTGTGCCTTGCCACAATTCTGTCTCTGAGCTCCTTGGGCAGTTCCTTCGACCTCATGATTCTCATTTGCTCTGACATGTACTGTGAGCTGTAAGGTCTTATATAGACAGGTGTGTACCTTTCCTAATCAAGTCCAATCAGTTTAATTAAACACAGCTGGACTCCAATGAAGGAGCAGAACCATCTCAAGGAGGATCAGAAGAAATGGACAGCATGTGAGTTAAATATGAGTGTCACAGCAAAGGGTCTGAATACTTATGACCATGTGATATTTCAGTTTTTCTTTTTTAATAAATTTGCAAAAATTTCTACATTTCTGTTTTTTTTCTGTCAAGATGGGGTGCTGAGTGTACATTAATGAGAAATAAAATGAACTTTTTTGATTTTAGCAAATGGCTGCAATGAAACAAAGAGTGAAAAATGTAAAGGGATCTGAATACTTTCCGTACCCACTGTATATATGTATGTATATGTATATGACTCGTGAGGAGAAATGACATTTAACAGCACACATGTGATACAGTGTCTCGCCAAGCCAGTTCTGTCTGAATTTGTCCTGAAGATGATGCCCAAGTCCAGGACGTATTACCCTGCCTACTCTACCTTAAACTTGAGTGTGACGTTTAAGATAATAGCAGGATTGTTTGGCAGACACTAGGTCTACCAAACATGCCAGATATGAGGGGAGACACAGACACTAACCCTATCAGCTGTGATCGTCGTCAGGGGCAGGGAATGAGCTCAATGTCTGTACATCAACAGAGACACATAATACAGTGTGGTATTGCTCCATTTACGTTGGTTATAGACCTTAATACTTCTTCAGCCACTAAATCTCAGCAGCACCATCCATCAAAGTGAGAGATTATACATATTTACAGCTCAAACTCTGGATTCAGTCAGGCTTTTTAGAGATCTACAAATACAATGTGGCTCTAAACATCCAATATTTACCTCATCATCTCGTAGTTTTCAAAGTTCTTCAAGTAACACAATTTAGTGTGTGTGTGTGTGTGTGTGTGTGTGTGTGTGGTGTGTGTTCCTCCCAATTGCAGGCTGTATTGGTGTTACCAAAACAAGATGGAGCAAACATAAGTTTCTACTTTGGACTTTCCTGCCTCTGGTACCCTGTTGATGGCACTGGGAGACACTCAGAGACAGAGGGCGAGATAGAGAGAGAGACGGAGTGTGAGCGTGTCAGAGAGAGATTTTGGAGAGGAAACATCACTTGGCTCGTTGCATCATCGCCACAGCCTGTCAGCGGGCAAAATAGGTTGCCAAGAGTAAAGATCTGTTGCCTCCAAAATGAACTCTTCAACAGAAAGAGCACTCACTGTCTGTGTGTGTGTTTTTTTATCTGCTGCCAACTCTTGCGGTGGATTTTCTGAAGAATCACAGCGTGTTGCCTGAAAATATGTTCACGCTTTCAGTATAAACAAGTTAACTTGTCGGCTTTTTGGCTTCAGGGACAACATCTAATTTGTTTTCTTTATCTTATTGTGCATTTCCTCAGTGTGTCACGGTAAACAGAAATGAACAGTTTGCCTTCTATTTGGGCACTAAAGTGTTTTGTGCCCTAGGATACAATGACTTTATTGCAGTTTCATAGATCTTTAATAACAACATAATCTCAGTGCTGGCTGCGCTGTGTCCACTGAGACAGCATCTTTACTCTCACTCATGTAGTTTAATTGCCAACAAGATACAAGCGCTGGCAGAAGATGCACACAGTAATTGGGTACTTAACACACAGACACACACACACACACCACACACCAGGTCAATTTTGTTACGTCTCACTAAGAACTTTGAAAACTACGAGATGATGAGGTAAATATTGGATGTTTAGTGCCACATTGCATTTGTAGATCTCAGAAAAGCCTGACTGAATCCAGAGTTTGAGCTGTAAATATGTATAATCTCTCACTTTGATGGATGGTGCTGCTGAGATTTAGTGGCTGAAGAAGTATTAAGTTCTACAACCAACGTAAATGGAGCAATACCACACTAAAAGAATATTCAATACAAGTTATTGTCCTTTATTAATCATTTTATTCAAGCAACAGTGAAAGTGTCTTCACTGCAGGATACCCAGTGCCTTAGTGTTATGTTAGATTACTAAAGTAATAAAGATGCATCAATGTGTTTCAGTTTCCTATGTGGTGGACATGGAGCTATTTTAAGAATCTTTTATACTTTGTTCCATGCCATGATTGGTTGTGTGTTTTTTTGCCATGTTCTCCTGATATGGTTTGGGGATGAGCGGGGTAACAATTAAAACAAACCTTTTAGGAGAGTAGATAGCCTAGCACTTAGGTTGGCCACCAAGTACGGAGGCTATAGTCCTGGGCAGCCCGGGTTCAAATCCGACCTGTGGGTACCTTTGATATTCACCACTCTCTCTCTCTCTCTCCCCCTGATTTCCGACTCTAAAAACTGTCCTATCTGTCAAATAGAGACATAAAACCCCCCAAAATAAACCTTGAAAAACACAAAAGCTAAACTCTTATCATAAAACACAAACAAAAGAGCAGCTGAGGAGCTTAGGAGAGTCCAAACACCATTAACTAAGGTTACAACAATAAAGAAACACCAAGACCTGGAAGAAAACGCCCTCCTGCAAACACACACACACACACACACACACACACACACACACACCACAACAACGTCAGACAGAAACTAACACAGTAACTCCCAAAAGCTCCATTGATAGTCCCGTTTTCCCTTAATTGGGTCTTGTTTGCCTCTGACACCGATGGCAGAGTGTTTTGCAGAGCAACACACACATCTGCTGCTGTTGCTGTTGTTTGTGTGTTTTTTAATTGTGTCTTGTCATGTTTATTTCATGTCTCTGATCTCTACATGGGGTTCGATGTGTATCCGTTCAGCTTTACTCGATGCCCTTTTTTCAGGGGATTGTTTACATTTTGAAATGATTCTAGTTTTGCATAATTGTAATGTAGATGTGACGGGTAATGACTGTACTTGAATCAGAAACGTAAATGATTTTCTGGCACAGGTTGGAATCAAACCTATGTGAACGTAATCTATGATACACAAGAGATGTCTGTTTAGAATTTAGACATGACATGAATCTGTAAAAGACTACAGATGGAAATCTTTTTTGGCTTGTGACACAGAGTAGTGTGCATCATTTTGTTTCTACTGTGGGTACAGTGCACCCTATGAACAAATATACAAAGTCGTATAAATAAAGAGCTGACATTTTGAAATGATCATTTGCCATTCCTCAGTCAAATACTTGAGGGACTATATTTTGGTTAAGAAAAACAATTTGACATTTAAAATCTCTGATCTGAGTAATATCTAGGATGAAATAAGAAAAACCTTTATTCATCCCATAACAGAGATTTTTATTTATTTATTTAACCAGGTAATGAACCCAATGAGATCAAGAGCTCTTTCATTAGGCCAAGAGGGCAGCAGCACACGTCAAAATGAATATTACATGATTAAGAAACCGTTTACAAACAATAAGTTAAGAGGAAACAACAATTACAATGTGCAAATCGGTTTGCAGATGAAAGTGCATCACAGATTACAATTCAAAAACACAAATGATCTTGCGTTTTTTTGTCTTTTAAGATCGAGCGAAAGGCTTCAGGCGAAATGAGATCCGTCATTTTTTAAGTCATTTTGGAGAAAGTTCCATGCAGAGGGGGCAGTGAAACTAAACAATCTTTTCCCGAGCTCAGTGCGGACACGAGGAACAGACAGTTTAAAAACATGGAACAGGAACGCAAGGCATAGTGACTTCGGGTTCTTTGGAGGTATGAACATAAATGAGAATCAACTAAACCCAGAAGAGCTTTATAAATAAGACTCAGCCAGTGTATATACCTGTGTACCTTTAAGGATTGGCATTCAGATTTCATCACAGGTCACAGTGATGAAATGTTACAGCAGCAAAGAGTAAGGAGTGCACACTCAAATACAAAATAAAAATACAAATTGTTAAGGAGCCAGAAAACCGAGCTGCAGTTGTAACAAATGTAGTCTGAACATTCACAGTTTAAAAAAACACCATCATGCTTTTCAAGTTGAACATGTTATTGCACAAAGTAGGTTCCATTTAGTATTGAACATAGCTTCAGGAAAAAAGGGCCAAAAGGGCCATTCAGTATATCCTAGCAGACAGGTAATGCATAAATACCATTCCTCCTTGTCTTGATCGATTACACAATTAAACACAGGTTTATGGATGAGGTTGTTTTAATGTGTACTTCGTCAGTGTGGAGGTTTTAAGATTGGCTGGCTGAGATTGTCGTTAAACAAATGTTTGGCGAGAGCTACATTTACCACCTCCGCCGTTTGTCTCAGTTAATAAACTGACTTCTCTTACCTTAATGGTCTTTGATGGATAGACTGGTACGTTAAGCAGGAGGGCAGTGAACTGGTTGCCACGATCTATTCGCAGCCACATGCAGGAAAGAGACGGAAGGGGAGGCAAAACAAGGATGGAGAGGAGTTAGTTTTGATGTTACAGCATTGCCTCCAGCCTCATCATTTCTTTCTCAAAGTCAGGCCGGTGCACTGCTTTACTGAGGAATGTATATGTTCCCAAAGGGATCATGTGTGGGGATAATCAGAGTCCAGGCTCAGAGCTAAGCTGTAGGTCTTTAGATGAGCGGCTGTATGCACATGTGTACGCATAGCCAATTCTCTTTCAAGCATAGAATAAATACACTATATGTGCCTATTTACAGCTGCATGCATTATATTTTAGCTTTGCTATGTGTATTTGTAAACAGCATCTTGGACAGCAGAATATGTGGACCCTGAGGGTGTTCTCGTGCCTATATGGGAACGTCAACGTCTTGGAAAACAGACACAGTGCGCCAGGATGGGTTTGGTTTAGTGCAGCACGCTCTCATTTGTAATTGGTAATGATTCCTGTACGTGTGTTTGTGCACATGTGTTAGTGGACAGCAACAGCGACAGCAGCCCCCCCTCCCCAGGCAAAGCCTATCCATTAGTCTCTGTCACAGTCCAGCTGCAGCTCCACATATCTAAAGGATAAATGCTCGCTGACACTTCATCATTCGCAAACTGAGCCTCTAAAGGAGGCCAATTAGATACATGCAGTGCTAACAGCAGCCAGGGGGCTTATCTTATGATCCTCTGACCATGGCATTTAACCGAGAGAAACAGTGCAGGAGAGTGCATGCGCGGGGCTCTGAGGGTAGTCATGCATGTGTGCAAACAGACACAAATGATTCATATAATTTCACATAAGGGACATATGGAAGAACCATATATATGGAACAATAATAGACACATTATTACCGGTCTGCGTTATTAATAAAGATGCGGTGATGTGATTAATTCTGGCATGGGATCCTGAGGGGGTTCCCAGTTAGGATGTGTTAGCCCTCCTCTGTGTTCTGGGTCTACCCTGAGGTGTCTTCCAACGAGAAGAAAATCCTAGAAAACCTCTACACGGAAAACCCTTGGAGGCCAACTAATCAATATCAACTTTTCAGAATTATTGAACAAATTCCTGCCCTAAACTCTCCGAGTCCCAAACCACGACAGGCTGCTGTCGATGAAAATGATTTATAAGCAAAATCATTTGCTTTTCTTTTTTCTTTTAGCTGGATCTTTTTCTTGCTTTCAGAAAGTGACAAACGAAGGGTTCGAATAGCATACAAGCCTATTTAATTACAATAACACGCACCCAAATGTGGGATATTGTGAGTTGAAAATTAATAATCCTAAGAACCCCTTGCCCCTTGTCTATTTCCCCTTTGCCCTTCTCTCTGTTTCCATTTACCTCCCATGCTCTCCAATTTTCACCTTTTGGCTCCTCTCTCCAATATTCCCCAAGTAACTCTCCTCTTCCCTCTCCACTGTCTTGTCTCATAGACTTTCCACTTAGCATCAAGAGAGGAAAAAAATAAACAGGTCAGAGAAGAGCAGCACCCACTTGCTGTCTGGCTGGCAGAAATCCTTGACCTTTCGCTCTGGTTGCGTTTTTCCGAGCAGCCGAGCCTGTCAGATGACCTCTTGTGTTGAATGTTGAGAGACCCTTTAAATGTTGTTGAGGGAGATAGAGATGGACACAGAGAGAGGGAAAGAGAGAGAGGGAAAGAGAGAGAGACAGAGAGGGAGACAGAGAGAGAGAGAAGTCATTTAAGGTCTGCTTTACTTCCATGTAGCAGTATCAGTGTACTAAATTCTTACCACAAAGCACTGTTCTGAAAATCTCACAGGTATAAAAAACAAGAATATTACTGTCAAATAAAGTACTGGGATCATGGTTCATGTATGTGGTCATTAATACATGATACATGTTTATCAAGCAGGGACTTCAACAGGCCCCATTTTAGTAAGTGCAACTTTCAAGCAAAGATATTCACTAAAGCCTGGTACTGTCTGTTAGCAATGCACCGACCCAAGGCTATGAGCTCCGATAATGATCTGAAACCTGTCTGTATTATGACTATTTATTTTATTTACAACATCGACACATGGGTAGTTTTTTCTTTCAGCGCCCCAAAACAGTTTTAAACTACAGAACTGTGAAAACTCTTTGACCACCATTTAAATTTGTTGTTTTAGCAGTGATGTTGAACTCTATCGTGCCAGTCCTCCTTGATGGAGCCTGATTGTGTGTGGTTCATTTCAAAACAAAAAAAAAAAATAATGTTACTTGAGCGGCTGTAACGTTCAGTTGATGAAAAGTTTAAAAGGAAGCTACAGAATGAGGGAGCGGTGCAAACGTGTGCATGTCTGTGAGTGTGAGTGTAGATAGGAGAATGGAAGGGAAGTCGGATGAGCAGATGAAATCTGTTTGTGAAACTAACTAAAATAAGGTGATTATATCCTGACCTGACATAACTAGGGTTTTATTAGTGGGTAATTTCAATTAGAAAATATGTAGTAGAAGCACGAAAATAGCCTACAGGAGAAATATAGATAATGATATCAAAAAGAATAGATCCAGAGTGTACTGTATATCAATGACATATAGGGCTGCCTACGCTCCTATTAATTATGTAGACTCAGGAGGAATATATATACGACCAAAGTCTGCAGAGTCAGTGCAAATCTGTACATCATTAAACTGATCCCTACTTTTAAAATGCCCCGAAACATTTTCTGAACCTCCTTTCCCCGGTGGATTCACAGGAGATGTAGCGCTGAGACAGCACTTTGTGCATCTGCATTTATGCATGTATAAATGAAACATGCAAACACAGATAGTATTAGAATTTCAGTTCTTATTTACATTCCAGGGTTTCAGCTTGTTTGACAACTGACATGCTCATACGTGTGTTATTTCTTACATCTCAGGGTGTTGAAATTATCAGGTGGCAATTAATCATTTTGTCTAATCTATAGCTTACTCACACATTTGCATTCACTTACATGAGGTCCACTTATGTGACGATCGATTCCATTATGAAAAGAATAATAACCTGGGTCCATTGGTCGCTCAGATGCATATACAGTGCTGTCCACTTCAAAAAGCTGACTGCAGAAGTGAGTTACATGACAAAGAAAAGTTGAAGCTCCCAGAGAATGTGTTGAAATGTTTTTGATGCAAAATGCCTCGGGGGAAAAAAAACTGAAGAGAAGAAGAAGTGTAGAGAGACACAACTTGAGCAATTACCATGAGGAGGGGGTGAAAGAAGCGTGGAGAAAAGGGTCACGACCACATTTAATGAGAAATGGCAAAAGCGTCACAGCTGGTTAACGTTTGAAGAGGAAAAACAACAAAATGCTTTTGGCAAGACGACTAAACCTCAACAGAGGAAAAGTCTTAAACCTTATTTGTTGCTTCTGTTGAGGAAAGGAGTCCACATTGAGAGGGTACTTGAAACTGCAGAGACTGGACTCCAACAGTCTGCAAAGGTTATTTACCATTCTCAGAGAAATGATTGCAGTTAACACAAAGGATACATGTTATTAAAGTGCTTGTATTCATTGTACAATATAAGGTACTGGTTAAAGATTTAGTACTTTTCTGATAGTAACCAAAGTTACATAGTTTAAGAACAGGGGATCAGAGCGGGTTACAACAGCTATGCTTATAGTTCAAAGTTCTTACTTTCTACAGAGTTGATGTGATACTAATATTCAAGGTGTTGCACTAGCTGAGATAGTTCCAAAGTAGGCACAAGTTATAACTTAAATCTTACACCTAGCTCTTAGTAGGTGTAAAGCCCTCCATAGAATACGGCTGTCATGGAGAACTGTTATGAAAGGTGGGATATCTTGGAGGATGAGGAAGAGGCTGCTCGGTGTCAGTAGTGTGTTCTCTCCATGATAGATTTCATCTCTCAGAAATGTATGACTGATTTGTACTCCCGCAGTCATTTTTCCACTAAGCCAAAATCATTTCATTCATCCAACAACAGAGTACCGTTAAATGACCTTGTGTTTCAGTTGATCTCACTTATCATAAAGTTTGTCATATTTTACGTACAGTACATTTTCGTTGCCATTTGTGGATTAACGGATTATTGGAAGTTATTAATGGAATTATTCCATTCATAGACAATTAGACACACGAGGGGACATTGTAACCAACACTGCACTATGAAAAATGTTTTGGCCTGATTCTGAGATTCTACAACTCATTTATCAGACGCTGTTAGCCAAAGCGATGTACATCAGAGCGTAAGTCCAACACAAGCAAGGATCCGGAAAGGACGAAACAACATCAGTAATTTCAAATAAACATCTTTATGTGTGATCTGACACTCAGGTGCTGACAGGCAGTGCACAGAGGTAAGTTAATATATCATCAACAACAACATGGACAGCTGTTCTGGAGAGTTCTAATCAGCATCAAAACCAATCCGAGATATCGTCATCATCAAAACCATCATTATCATTATCATCAATATCATTAAGGGCTGATTGGTCACATGTTGATAAAACTTAATTTATGCAAAAATAATTTGGTTTGTTTAGACGCGACGCTTTGCTAGTTAAGATGAACCTTACTGATCTCTGGTGCAACCAATCAAATGACGTTTGAACCTAACTAGTTTCAATGTAAGGTTTAGTGTGGATCTTACACCATAACTTATACACAGCTGGCGCAACAGGCCACAGGAGAGAATGGAGCGAGAATAAGAGGAGCAATTCTCCCAGTTACAAGTCAGTGTCCACGTTCACACACTCTCAATAGTTTTGCAGCGTTGAATTCAAGATAAAAAATGTTACAGGTTGTTCTTTGGCAACAAATAGAACAATGATAACTACATTGATTCCTCTAATTAAGTGTATGTTTTTACATGCATGCTTTTCATTTATTAATCTATTATCTATTTAAATCCGTTAATGAGGGTATTTTATGACTATGGAATATGTCATTAGTTTCGATGATGAAACGTGCAACTCCAAATGCTCACAAGTAACTTTGATGGTAGGTGACATTGCATAGAGTGGGACTTTTAAGTAGGAGCCTTTTGTGTTTCAAAGTTAAGTTATTGGAACTGACAGTTACAGTCGCATACAAAACTAGACCTTCATATTTTACCTGACACCATTATTGTTTCTCAAAATGCAACAGAGAAGATTTTTATGCCTCAGCTTAACCAATATGCAACAATTCCATAACGGTTTATCATTTTACCATGATGACAGGGGGTCTGGGAATGTTCCCACCGTTGGAGTGACTTAGGCCCAAATTTAACTGAACCACTACCACCTGAAAATTGCTCATGTAATGTCCTGACAACATCTGTGTACAATGGGAAGATTAAATGTGCCTTATATGGAAATATTAGACAGTGAGAGATAAGCAGTGCTTCAATGTAATGCAGCAAAATGATGAAATAATGCACATGGCATGAGGGTGAACTCTGGTTAAAAGGCAATGGGGCTGAGGAGGGTCATTAATAGTGCCATGGCTAAAGTGTTTACCCTGTGACTAAGCTGCCAAGGCTGCTTATGGACTATATACTGTAGCTAAAGCATTTGAGCCACATGCTTACGTAATGTGATTTGTAAACACTCACTATGTTACATGTTGCTGAAGATTACATATGAAGCTTCATGGTTTGTTTATGTGTCAGAAACTGGTAAACTGAGTCTGAGACCCCTGAAGAAGCACGGATCTGATGAATATGTTTCACTCAAACTTGCTTAGATACTACTTGTCATTAATCTGAACGCTGTCACCTTTCTATTTGTAGGGCATATGCTCCCTCAGCAAAAGATGAATTTCCATTCCCTACACAGCGTAATCAATAGCTGGAAGCAAAGGTCCCCCTGCTTTATGACACAAAAACAAGGAACGGGCAGAAAAGGAGAAACTATACAGTGGGTAAAATATGCTGTATGACAAAATATGAATTATGCACACAAGTATTTCTGACAAGTAATCTTTCATGAATACGATTATGCACACCACTTTTTTGATTGCTTTTTTTTTCTCGATGTAAAGCTGCCATTTCATTCTGTCCTGTGTCTAAACAGGCAACATCCGACTTTTGTCAGGTCATCACACACCTGAACGAATGTAAATTTAGGACAAAAAAATGGAATAAGTCACTTGGGATGAGCAGTCGTGATATGTGATAGGAAAACTCGATGAAGGTAGCAGACAGTGAAATAATAAATGGGCATATCAGATTCTTTCTCCTCCAGTTAATCCAGAACATTTTGCCTCGTCTAACACAACACTGCATATCAATAAAGTTAAGCCTGAAGACCTCAGAGGAACCTGCTGCTCTAATCCACCAGGACTTGACCAGGATTATCAGAGACATGTGAACAATACAGCGCACTGATTGCCAAACTCAGCCCTGCAAAGTAGAGAGAGACCTCTGCAAAGTGGAAACCACAGAGGTTTGGGCTCTTTAAATGCCTGAAGGATTTTTCTAACTTTACAGTAATGTACTTTTGGAGACATATGCACACACATGTCACTAGAGACTCATAATGGTGACCCAAATTCTCTCTCCTTTTTTTTTTATCAATTCTTTTGTTCTCAAGCAGCCAAACCCTCCGGTCATAGTCATTCACTTTCTGTCCTTCAAACTTCTGTTTCACATCATGACTATATACAGTAGTTTGTTATACCTAGTTTCAAAACTGATTTTTATATTTTGCAATACTTTTCCATCCCCCTGTTTCCTCCACCCATTCTTTGAAAGGAATATTGTGCAACCTTTTGATCCAGTAGATGTCGCCCTTGAGCATCAGCATTAAACCAAAACAAGCTGCTGTTTGGCCACACCTCCACCATACTGAAGCCTCCGCTCCCCTCCAGCATCCTTCCCCTCATGTTCGCCCTAAGGAGTTTATGCAAGCAGCTACAAAACTGGCTATAGCTGCATTAGCCTGTGGCCTGCATTGTTCTGTTAGCGGGCTAATGTTAGCACACTTTAGTTAGCTCGTAGCTTGACATTGCATGTAAATGGACACGGAATAAAAGTGATCTAAAAATGCTTATGTGACATCCAAATAAGCAGTGAGTATGTCATTCTTCTTTTATCCAGTCCTTGGCTGAAACAGCTTTTATACCCAAGGGGAGGAGTCGACTATCCCGTCCATGTAAACATGATGTAAACAAGGCTCCGACAACATCGAGCCGACGGGACTCGTGCTTCTCACTCACTGTAGACAGTCATGACTCAGAGAGATATTTACATATATACTTGTATGCTTGTACTGTATTTATGTGTAAAATTTCCCAAATTCTTCCTTTCAAGTTAGGTCATTTTATTTATACTGTGTAGCACAAAATTACAAACTTGCCTCAAAGGAATTATATGTACAGCTTCTGACATCCTCAGCGCCTCCTTTAACTGTTTCAAATAAACAGTGGAAATTCTATCTTATGGACCCTAAAAGAACAGATTTGAGGGGGCGGTAGGATCCCTTTGAAAATCAGGCTTCATAAACGAGAAACTTTAACCTCTACTGTTTCCCCTTTCATTACTGTGATACAGCCTTTACATGTTCACAAGTTTTCAGTGGAGGTGAAGAGGATTGAGATGTTTGCTTCTAGGGGTGGTACAAAATATCGATACGGCAATATGTCATCGCACTGACTCATGATGATACAATTATTGGATTGCTGGTGGCAAATATTGACATTTTTATTGATTAAAAAAACCAGCACTCTATAAAACAGACTATCCTGTCAATTTGACTCATCGAAACACTACTTATTGGCTCCTCATGATACAATAAGGAGAATGTGGGGGAGTTGAACAAAAGTTAATTGGCCAAAGAAGACAGGGATAAAAGAAGACGTTGGGATCTTGTTAGACAGCATTGAAGAAAAGAAAAAGGTTAACGCGTGATAAAAGGTGAAACTGACATCATTGCAGTAAATAAATACATCATAATCCTGCACTTCACCTTTCTTTGGGGCTATGTGTATTCTTCAGTTAATAAGATGTTTTGATGTATCATGATATGATTGTCCCGCAATCCATGCAGTGATGTATAGTTATAGTATCATTACCATTAGCCACGTATAACATATTGTATCATGTCCTGAGTTACCCTGCCATTCCCATACCAATTTGTGTCCATTTATTTTCTATGCATGAGTTGAATATTACTGGATTTCTTACACAGCGGACTCCCAATCGCAGCAACCAGAGACATGAAGGCACTGATCATTCTGTCAGCCAGGCCCCTGGAGAGAGTTTAGTCCAGTCAGCTATGGGGTACTTCGGGTAACTGCAATTACTGTCACTGTACGGTGACACTAAAAGGACTTTGGATCAATAGATATGATTTGTCCATTCTAAATAATGCAAAAGCATCACTTTCATCCTTCCCTCAGCACCCCCAATTAGGACTGACCTCCAGAATCCTTGGTAAAGGTAATGAAAGGTGTTTGGTTTGGGGTTGAACAGACTTTTATGCCTTCATTAACTTGACACATTTACATAGAGTCAATGAAAAAAGGAAAGATTATACATATAAGAGCTAAAAGCAAAGCACAACATTCAAACAAAAAGTAAGGCAGGGGATTCTTGAGGAGATTGAAATGTTTGGGAAAAGGTTCTGACAGCCTCTATGATCATTGCTACCTTCCTTTTTTTCCAGAGTTATTATAATTTTGCACACACTTCTTTACTTTTCTCCTCCTCTTGACACTTTCCTCGCCTGTCCTCACGCTTCCATCCGTCTTCTAACTTTGTCTCCTCTCTCCACTGCACTCTATTTCACCCAAATCCTCTCTCCCTTCCCCTCACCAACTCCTCAGAGAGTCACAATCTCTCCTCTCCGCTACTCTGTCATTAAGATGCAGTGCAGGGAAGTGATTGCTGCTCCAGACCCCAGAGATATCTTTGAGGATCCACTGAAATAAGGAGCTTCTGCTGGTAATGGTTCAGCATACAAAAACAAGAAACATGATGTGGGCTGATTCTCCCAGATGGTTGTAGACACAGGGAGCAATTTTACACAGCGTGGTTTACGACTTGTTCAAAGAAAATATGTAATCCGTCCCCATTTTAGGAATGTGTTTTCGATGAAGCTTTTTTTTTAACAAATCCAGCAACATCTGACTTTTCTTGTATTAAAACCTGCTGTCAACATTCTCTGTTCAGCATCAGCAATTCATACTGGGCAAACCTTTGAATCAGGATGTAAACCAGCAGCTGTACAGTAGGAGTGTGCCCGACTAAAGATTTATATAGTCCAATCTGATTGGGCAGATTTTGCATGTAGTCGAAAGATAGAATGATAGGACTCCATCATTTTTCTCACAAATTAAGTCTTCATTACAACAATATACAATACAATATACAATATACAACAATATTACAACCGACTGTATACAATTCAGAAGGCTCACAGCATAAAGAAAAACCAGAGTAGCTAGGTACAAAACATATAAACAAACACAGAAAATACTAGATGATCAAAGGAAGGACTGAATGAATGCCCAGAAAACTAAACAGATTTAAAGTTGAGCTGAGATGCCGCTGCTCCAATGGCCATGCAAAACGGGATAGTCCATGTTAATTTACCGGGATGATTCATTCACGCATGCACAAGGAGAGTGATGAACGGCTAAATCCAAATCTCCACCCTTATAGACTCTGTGTCTGCAATTCTGCAAACTTTCTCACTTTTCTTCGCAAAACTTGGTGATGAGAGGGACATGATCATGAATGAAGAATGGATGTGACTGAAAACCAGCAAATCAGTTTAAGGGTCAATGGGGAAGATCCACTAAGAATGGATTGCGCAGAAATAATACCCAAAATCTGACCTGTTTTAATAATGTGCACAAACATACTCCATCCAGTTTTTTGTGGAGAGAAGCCATCTGGCAGTAGCTCAGTCTGTAGTGACTTGGGTTGGGAACCGGAGGGTCGCCGGTTCAAGTCCCAGTGCAGACCAAATATGGAAGTTGGTCTGGTAGCTGGAGAGGTGCCTGAGCACCGCTGAGGTGCCCTTGAGCAAGACACCAAACCCCCCTCCCCAACACCTGCTCAGGAGCGCCCACTGTGGGCAGCCCCCTCACTCTGACATCTCTCCATTAGTGCATGTCCATAGGATCCTGTTTGTGCATGTGTGTATATTTCATGTGTGTTGCATGATTAACAGAGTGTAAAAACAGAATTTCCCCTTGCAGGGATCAATAAAGTAAATCTAAACAGTCTTAGCTGATGGAGCTGTTTTGTCAACATAATGATGATGAGCTTGAAGTGGATACAAAAGGTTTATTTTGATGCCAGACTTGAAACATGTAAAATGACTTTCACTGTTAAGAACAAAGCTTTGTCACTGAATGGAGCAAGCAAAGGAAACGCATGGGGGGACGACTCGCATCCTCCAAACCTGTCCACAGAGTCCTTCACAGCCCTGGGCTGATTGAAGCCCTGCTTATATTATTAATAGTGCTGTTAAAGACATTTTACAGACTTTAATAGGTGCCATCCTTTGGAGTATATTTGAGTAAGCGGAGAGAGAGAAAAGAGAGAAGGAGAACATGGGCCGATTTAATACAAGGGTCACAATGGCGTTAATTAACACCACTTTTACTGCCTGTAGCAATTAGCACTGGTCCTTGTGGATGAGATTGTATTTGCAACGAGGCTTCTTTGCATAGGAGGGGGTAATTTTGCACTGGATTTTTTAGATGTTCCCAAATTTACATAGACGCAAACGTGACAGGCTAACCCGGGACGATCTGCTTAGCAATGCAGATTTCGCACATCTCACCCTTTGCATGTGCTTCGGATTCCACTCTATCTTTTGCTCTTCATTTGCAATTTCTTAGCGCCCAAAAAAAGCAACGCCATCCTTTTCTTGATCCGGCCCAATATGCATAGTTAATCACTATTAGGGTTATAGCACGTAAAAGAGTTTTTCGGTCAAATTTACATAAAGTATTAATATTTATGTTCTTTTCTACTAAAATATATGAATACTGTAATAAATAAATAAATACAAAAACCTAAAGAAGAGGGCTTTATGGCACTTAGCACCTTAACCATTATAGTCCACGAGGGTTTAGTGCTTATAGTATGCTTTAGACTGGACGCTGGAATTTAGCCATTGTCATCCAGTTGACCTAAGTGACTAACAAGGACACACATATTTGAATCATAGCATTAACTATCCAAAGTAGATCATAACATTATGTTACAAACAAATATTCAGCTAAATGTGACAATGTACTCACACTCATCATGTCTGTAGACCACGAGAAGAAGGTGTGTTATCAGAGTGTTTAATATGCAGGTGAAGAAATAGATAACACAAGAATGAGACTTACAGTCCTGAAGCATCCAAACACGGGAATCACTTGTTTCTTTAGGAGCCATGCTTCTTCAATAAAGCAATCACATGAATATGCCTGACTATCGTCACCTTTAGAGATACAATAAAGTGAATACAGAAGCCGGTCAAAGTCAAACTGTAGCTGGAAGCCATGCATATTTTGCCATAATTGCATTTGGCAATATCCAACAGTAATAACTGCAAAATTTTGCGCTGGCCAATTACTTTGCTGCACTGGAGTGTGAAGAGGATTGTAATTCAAAGTGCTTTGACGTACATTGGAGTTTAGCTCAGTCATCAAGTCTAACACAGGAGAAGAGATGGGCACTGATGGAGCTCAGGGACACGGCAGAATGACAGCATTACAAATGTTACAAAGGAGGAGATGGAGAAGGTAAAGCAGGAGTGCACAGGCAGAAGAAAAAAATGTTATTACATTGTATGTATACTTTAAGAGACACATCCATCCAGCCAGCATCGATGTGTGAGTATCAATATCCCTACAGCCTTGCTAGATCAATGCTCGTCAGATCCTTTGTGAACCCAGGCAAAGGAAATCCTTTGGATTCATTTTTCCTTTCATTCAACCCTCACTTGGCTTTCTCTCCCTGAATACATGCAATCCATAAGGAACCTGTCTCTCTTTCACTCTGCCACTCACACACACCTCATCCCTACTACTTCTCGCTTCTCATTTCTGCCTCGCTCTCCCGTCAGCCCCAGATGTTCGGTATCTGCAATCAAAAGCCCTTTCCCTCTTTTAGAGTACAATAAACAGTTGTTTGCAGCGAGGAATAACAAAGATTGTCGTCATGGATACTCTTCTATCCCATTGGCGCTGAGTGGCCCTTTCCGAGTTCTAAAAGGAGCAATTATCTGATGACATCAAAGACGGGCGACAGAATGAAACAGCGAAGCGAGGGAATCAGGCCCAAGCCATTTATCAGACAGGTGGAGAGGGGGTCCTGTGTCTTATTCAGCCAGGATGACTGCCTCGGGCCTCAGGCAACAACATTCACCTAAAGGGGCCCGAGGCTGTTATACAAAAACTGATTAAACTGTGACTCTACAGTACGTGCTGCTATGGAGCCATTCAGGTTTTCAGCTCAAAACTCAACAACCGTGTTCAGTGATGAAGTTCAGAATCCCCCCTCTTTACTACTAAGATCAGAATCGAGATCAACTTGATGAGACTTGTCTGGTGAACACAGAGTAGCATCTCGTCACCAAAGAGCCAAATATGCGACTTAGTAGCTAGGGGTGGGAAAAAAAATAGATTTATGTGAAAATTGAGATTTTAAATAGATTCATAACTTCCCCAAAAAAATGTGGCTGTTACTGGGCCTGGAACTGGACAGCTTGGAGACGGCGGCTGAGAGGAGGATGAGGGACAAAATCACAGCCACCCTGGACAACTCCACTCACCCTCTCCATGATGAGCTGTGGCAGATGGGCAGTTCCTACAGCCATTGTCTCATTTAGATTTTAATTGGTGTATAGCTTTATAATAGTTGTAAATACATTGTATCTTTATTTTTTTTTTAAATTCCTATATATTCTTATTTTTTTGTACTCATATGCATGCTCTTCTTCTTGCCTTTTACTGCTGCAACACTTTCCCCACTGGGGATCAATAAAGGATTATCTTAACTCACTTTGGTAATATCAACAATTGTTGGGTTTTTTTAAAGTATATTTTTGGTTTTTACTTCATTTGATCTCTCCAAAATTGGCAAATATGATTCAATATTCACATTTATTGTCAAATCATTATGGTTTTGTTCATCTTATTTAACTAGAAAGAACATTAGTATAAAGATGCACGTCATCCCTTGCATAGGTTCCCATACTATAACTTCAGCATATACAGTATGCTTAGAGTTATTCTTCATTTTTTTTTTACTGTTTTATCCAAGGATTTCTCCATGTTGAAAAAAAGGCCCCAAGGGATTTACATTGCAATCAATTTACAATGTAGTCACACTCATCTGTTTTTGTATTGACCAGAGTGACAATCCTCTTACTCTTTTTGTTAAATTAGTCCTCAGGGAAAACAAAACGGCATAAACCAGCAGAAAGCCTGCAGGGTCAACCTCTGTTAATGCTGTCATGTAAAGTAACAGTTTGAAGACTACCACTGTTTTGATTTTAAGATAAAAGAAAAAAAAATCCTTTGATAAAGTTCAGCCAACAGGGTTACATACAATACACTTGAACAATATAGACATCATAATGAGCTTCGACTTAACCACAAGGGCCTCTGGGCAAATCAACAGTGAATGTTTTTGACATTTTCACTTTAGTATTAGGAAATTGATTGCAATGTTTCTCCCTTAAGAGCTGGGCTGGCATTTTCATATCACGAGAGCTAAAACCTCTCAGAAATAATTTATAGTCCGTGGAGACGCAAACTCATTATAACCAAGAGGTGATGATCTTCAGCAAAGTTCAACATGAAAAATGAATTGCAATCCAGCTCCCGGAGGATTTTTCCAGGATCGGAAACATATTACATGCGTGATAACTGTGTTGAAAAGTGCCTCAGTGAAAACACTGGTGCAGGGAGTATTGATAACCAATACCATTTGCAGTTTCTGGACACATAGAAACAGAATCCAGAGATACAGTATGGAGACACAATGCATGATACACTGTGGAAAATTGAAACAGAGAAGAAGGTAAGACAGCAGAGTGAGACCCTACATCTGATTAAAGTGCAAAAGACAGGACTGTAAGAGGAGAGATTATGTGCTGGGTAGAATCAAGTTTATGTAGGGATGAGTTAGTTTCACTCTGTCCTCACTATAAAACTGACATCAAAAGTTTGGCTAATTAAAATGTTAACATTCACCCTGACCAGGGACCTCTCATGGTCATGAGGATAATTAACTTCCCCAAATCAGTTCAGGGGACACATTGTGCAATGTAATATTGGTATACTGTAATTTATTATGTCAGAATTAAATTAACTTTTATAATGGGATATCAGTTCTGGTTTTGGCTGCCCTTGATCAGTAGCTTAAAAAGCAACTACTAACTATTTATCAAGAGAAGCAAAGAAGTCCTGACAGTCAGGGCCTGATTCACAAAAGGATTGCGCCGATTTAAATGATCCATTATGTATTAATGTGAGGCGAGACTGGATGCTTTCTAGTCACATAAACCTCGTTCCAAAAACCTTCTTTATCAAAAACAGCAGCTCAAACAACCACTTGCAGTTCAGAGTTAAAATGGTCCTGTCAGGTGGTAAGACCTACAATTTTCCAGTGATTAGGGCAGCAATGCCACTTTTAATGACTTAAAAGCAATTATCTTTGAAAATAAAAAAATATATAAAAGTCTGTAAATATATGCAAAACACTTTGTTCAAGTTAAGAGCTGGTCTGGGTCATGGCTAACCACAGGCATGGGAGCATTTTATTTTTGTATCTGTACAAGCTACTCTCTCTCTGGGTCATTACAGACAGGAAGCTTTGTTTTAATGGTGGAAGTTGTATCATATCTGTAAAGACTAGGCTGCACTATAAATAGGAAAAAGTGTCCCCTCCCCATCAACACATCATCTACATCTACTATCTATCTAATATTGAGCTCTGTCAGGATGAGTGTGCACAGGACAGCTCTGGACAGAAGACATGCTAACGGCTGAACTCCAGAACGGGATGTAAAACATGAGCTAACTTCACAGGGCAGAGCAGCTTGAAGGCTGTTTTTGAAATTGAATATCAGAGGCACAATTTGTGAATTGGACCTTGAGACGGATCAGATAGCAGGCGCTTTTGATGCCCAATTCATGAGGCTATTAGCAGCCACAATCAATTCTTAGTCACTTCCCACCTCAGTGGTTTAAGTGGCTTCACCTAATTAGCAGTTTCAAGTTTAAAAAAATCAACTGTTCGACGCTACTGCTGACACAGCATATTAGAACGGGGCTGGAAGCTACTGCTAATGCCTGCAAAAGTCTGCCCCTCTATAATAAACTGATCTGCCAATAAAAACAGGTATTGGTGTCAGTACTCAGTATCTACCAATATACACATTTAGGTGTTGCTGTCAGTTTTGGAAAGGTATATATAGTATTGGATTATCTCGATGTAAAACCTTATGGATAAAGTCAAGTCAGTAAAATTGTTATTGACATTTACATCAGACACCGTGATTCAGATCCAATGTCCAACTGTTGCAATCAGAATGCTTTAAAAGAAGTGCTTATTGCAATATAGGACTGCAGGATTTTTAAAAATCAGACAATCATCTTAACTTTAAACAGCAATTGGTAGGTGTGGTGAAAGATGAAATAAGGCAAGGAAAGCAAGGAAAAACATTCACAGCTGATAACAATTAGCATTGTCTTGGCTGCTTTATTGTAACCTAAACTCACTAACCAAGGGGTCTACGTTGCCTAAACCTCTTTCCATCCTAACAATAAACCTAACCAGAGATCAAAAACACTTCAATTCAATTGATTTACTGATGTTCATTTAGGGCATATGAGGCCATGCTTGTTGAATCATTGCCCGAGGTAGTTTGCTGGGGCCTTGTTCAATTTGATAGCTAACTGAGGGTTGTAAAATGAGAGCAGACAGGTGCTGGGAGTCATGGACTAATGTCAAATTTAAAGCCCAATCAAAAAGTGTGTACCGCACCATATGAGCCCCACAGTTTAGAGTCTGGTCTGCATTTCAATGACTGCCTGTGCAGCAGAGCGTATAGTAAATATTTGTAAGTGGAGTCCATCCAAGGACGCCAGCAAAGAAGCAGTTACAGCTGGCCAACCTGTGATTGACAAAAACTCACAGCTGCTCAGGTTAAAAATCAATAATACAAATCAAGATTCAAGTCAAGTCAACAGATGTTGCAGAGGACTGAACTCTAGCAGCAGACTGAGCATTGATGAACTGTGAACAGCAATATTTTCAGACATTCTTGAAGATTTACCTTTAAAATGTTACATCTGGGTTAAAGTGGCAAGGTCTACATGTGTAGGATGTTATATATAATACAACGGCCCAGTGTGCTGTGAAGAGACCTCACTGATTGGGATGAGACATGTTGGATAAATTGAAAGGGTCGGGTATCTCATATTTCTAGAGTCATATAACGCAAGGTCTAAGTTCAAAGGGCTGAGTAGACACTGTAGATTTTCAAGTATGGCCCATAATTGCTCAGGGTATGACAAATAGCATGGTAATAAATAGTGACAGTAGTGCTGGATGAAAAGGAGGTGTCCAGAATGGTGGTATGCAGGGTGTGGATCAGAGAGAACAGTGATTCAAAGATGGTCTAATGGATTTTGAGATGGTGCAAATAAATTTCCTGACCTGAAGTGTGACACCTTTCAAACCAGAAATTCAGGTTTGCAAGGTTTGAAATAAGATTTGTACAAAAAGATGAAAACTAATCTCTCATGAAAAACACAAAGAACAATCTGTTTTTAATGTAGAACTCAATAAGAGCGAATACAACAAAGAACAATGAAACCACTGACAGGGCACACGGTTGTGGTCATTTTTATTTGTGCCAACCTGAACTTGTAAAACAAAACTCAAGAAGAAAGTATTCTCAGGGTTATTCATCTTTACACTTCAAAAGACTTCAAAATGAAGCATTTTGCTTCAGTGCACCGCACTGATTTATATCGGCTCTCAAAAGGCTGCTGTGTTTGATATTCCAGCAAACCAGCCTGTTTAGTGCTGCTCAGAAATTGTTTGTTATTCATCTGTGAAGTTTCTTTATTGTGTTATATCGCTGTTGGCTTGCTGGCAAATGTTTTTGTTTTTTTTAAAAGTCATTCATGGGGGGGCTCCAATAGCTCGAATGAAACAAGAGATGAAGCCCGAGAAAATCAAACATAAAAGAGTCACCTGAAAAAAAATGGTCACAGCGCAGCAAAGAAATGGGCAAAGCATCACACATGTGAAGATGTACTTTCTGTTCGGTTGGCCTGCGGTACCCGACTGACAGGCTTGAATTCTGCTTAAAAGTCAGATTTTTCTTTGAGCTCTTGTTCTGACGTTGTACATATGCTGCCTGTGGCGATTCATAGACTGACGGTGTTCTGACTGTTCACTTTGACAGAAGAGCCTGCAGTTGGACAGATAAAAGGTAGCTTCACAACCTGTACTGTATGTGATGGCACAGACCAGTTAGGACTCAAGTGAGTAGTTAAGAAAGTGTATTTTGGAGAGTTCATGCATCATAGAGAACTGGTGTGCTGGACAAGTGACCAATGATTTGCTTCTTAGGATTAATCATAGCTTTTCTTGCTCATATATTTAATCCTTATGCCACAACGATCATTATCTTTCCTACAACTAAGACAGTCATCTTTATACTTTTCTGGATGACATTTAAAAAAAAAAAAGATACATTTTCAAATATGTTCAATAAAACTCCAAGCTACCTCTCCTTTAGATTCCTCTTCTTATTTCTCTTTGATTCCTCGTCTACTTCTTATCCGACATCCTCTTCTTCATCTCTCCCTTTTTAATTTTTCATGCAGATTTTCAATCTTGTTATTTTTCACTGTGTTTCTTCTGCTAATTTATTAATGTTCTGTGATTTTAAGTCATAAAAAAAATACAATATGTAAAGCTCGACGGGGAAGTGAGTCAGTTTTAATGGGCATCTTATCATAGAATTTAAAACAAAACATACTAAATGATTATGTTATACAACACATACCACACTAAAATAACAGACTGAATGACATTGTTAATATATAATCTTCCTTTTTTAAGATTTTGAGATTATTAGCATCACAAGAATTATTTTTAAATCATTCTTTTTCTTGCAAATAAAAGTTTGAACAATCGTTGTGCCCCCCAGTTTCTTCCTGCTAAGAGGCTCTGTCTGATTTATTATAAATACACATGCTCTTCCGATCTCTCCAATAAGGGGCAAGAAAATATAAGTATTACATGTAATGAGGCTGTGATTGTGCAGTGAGTGGACGGGTGCTGTGTGCTAATCCTCACACTCTTTGATGTTTAATCCTTGGCTTGTTCATGCGATACACAATTTAGTTTCATACATGTCCTACATACACACACGCACACATGCCACTAATCATCTGCTGATGAACGGGAACCCTGCTGTGGATTAACCTCCATGTTGGTGCAATTACCATCCCACTACGCTCATGTTCATCCCTCTTCTTGTAAGATACATGCATGATTAATTTGATGCAAACACTGATCTAACTTTACCACTTTACCATAACTTACCTGTGAGGATCTTGTTTCTGGCTATAGTTTTTGAAAAGTAGTAAAAAAAATTGTGTCATTTTACCCTTTACTTCAGGGTTTAATTAAAGTCTAGACATGCAGAATCACATGAAGCCTTCAAAAGTTAGGAGTGATATTTGTCCTTAGATGTATCCTGCTTGTAGAAAATCACAGCACTCACATTGCAAATGGCCTACATTGGGCATTCTTCACATTTCATACTCACATCGGAAAACACCTGCAGATAATTGAGCACACCAAAGTGTGAAGGGGAAATATCCATGTCTAAAGCTTATATAATTCTCAATCTTTCTTTGATAAAGAGCAAAAAAGCAGGAAGCTAAGACCTTCAGAGAGCCCTTCGGGACTCTTCACTGAGCGTTCTATACATTTCAAGTGCATGCAGTTGTTCTCCAGATAGCAGCTCTCCACTCCCAAGCACGCCACTGCATTTATAATTCATCGACTGTAGATGTGATGAAAAAGAGAACACTGGGGGGGTTAATAAAAAACAAGTTGCTCTGCTCTGTTTTTCTAACTACTTCACACTACACTACCTCATAAGTATGATTCAGTAAATATTTTCCATCGTGGTCCTTCAGTCTATGAATATATCTTCCTTATGGCTGACTCTTTACATGCATGCCTAAGTTTGTAGAAGAACTCGAACTTGGAAGTGCAATCAGCTGTGATCTGTATTCATAAGGGGGTATGAGGGGTTGGCAATAAGAGAATAAATCTGTGGGAAAATGATGGCGGTGTTCTTCACCTGGGTTATTGGATATGGAAAAGTGTGTGTGCATAGACAAACAAAAGCACACACTCATAGACTCGTGCATTACTGAACGATGTGTGGATGTGGGTGGGGGTTATGGTATCAGGTATATGCACCAAAAATATTCTAAAGCTCCTGTGAGGAACTTGCAATTATGTCCCACTTGGCGCCTCCTGTGGACAAAATGTAAGCTTCATCTTTTTCTTTTTTTTTTTTTTTTTTGGCGGGGGGGGGGGGGGGTTTACGCCATATTTTAGAGATAGGACAGTGAATAGAGTCAGAAATCGGGGAGAGAGAGAGGGGGGAATGACATGCGGGAAGGGAGCCATAGGTCGGATTCGAACCCAGGACGCCCTCTTGGAGGATCTCAAAATAGCATGGCATTAATAAAAATTAAAAATGCAGTTTTACCTGCATGCTGTTTATCACCTTGTCTGAGACCTACTGTACCCCATGTAGCATTGACAGGCAAATAAAATAACAATATAGAAACAATGAATCTTGTTACTGATTGTCCGGTTTGTATTGTAACTTCAACAGAGGCACTTGTATCAAATTGAGCCTTTGACAGCTATAAACTCCTCCCAGATGCTTTTAATAAAACATCTGCATTGACTGTTGTCTAATATCTTGTTTACAGGTTGTGCCGTCATGAAAAATTGCAAAAGGATTTCCATGTATAGTACTTTGAGCACTGCATGGAATACCTGCAATGAGTTTTATATGGATTTTATTTGGATCGAAGCCAAAACATCCTGTTAGTTTTTCTCTTCATACGTTTTTGACATTTATTTTGTAAAATGTTCAAAAGTTTTCATGTTTAATGACAGGTAAGGTGCATTACACAGGAACAAGATGAGGTCATCAAGGGCAGCCTGACAAAGCTTGTTCTTTTTGCTATAAATTTGATTTGAAGTTACTTGAAACTTAGGTCAGTGTTTTATCAATATTCGTTTTTCAGTTTAATTCTTCACATGCATAAATCTTCTAATTACAGGAGTCTAAATGACTTTTTGTGTTGATACTGTATGTGTAAGTGTGCAGTTAGTGTGCAGATAGTGTGTAGTTAGTGTGCAGATAGTGTGTAGTTGACAATGTGTTTGCTAATATGTTACATTGGGTGACTCTGCACATGATGTTGCACAGACTCTGAGAGCAGAAGAGAAACCATGTCAATATTCTGTTTCTTCATAGCTTAAGATGCTGTTGTTGATGGTTGGAGAGTGCATAGCTAAAGACTACTTAAGAAAGTGTGCCTGCACTGTACCTTTAACACAAAACAACACAGAGTCATGCCTTTACACATGCACGTAAATCCTTCAGATTACATTTTGCTTCAGCAGCTGTAGTGAGACTGTGTAATTTGGTAACGTACACGTGCTGTACCAAAACTGTATTTATTTAAAGTGTAAAAAACCCTCTCTCACGCACACGCGCACACACGCACACACACACACACACACACACACACACACACACAAAACATGAGCAGACATGCACAGCTACATAATCTGCATGCAATACCTAAAGACACACATCACACAAGCCTTTAGGCCTCATTCATTACTCAATCCTCTGTTTCCCACTCTGCTCCCATCCTCGATCATTCCGCCTGCTCCTCTCCCTACACCCCCCTCCCTGCAAATGCTTCTTTAACAATTCTTCCATTTTATCCATGACTCAGTCATCATCTCCCTTTTCTCTCATCTGTAATCTTGGATTACTTTTATATTCCTGGCTCCAATAGCTTGTCACATTGTATCTCCTCTTCCCTCCGTCACCGGTTCAGGAAGAGAAAAAGACGATCACATGCACACGATGCATTTCTCTCACAAGCAGGCTGGCTGTTAAAGAAAGCATATGAAACTGGTCCAGAAGCAGAAAAAAGGCTCACATTCTCTGTTTTGTTCTTAACGCATTTCATTTCTAAACACATTTTAAAGCATCAACAAAAGTCAAACCTTAGAGTAGAAGTTGAAACAAGTGACATTTTAAAGAAGTCTTTCAAATGCCCTCGAGCACTTAATACCCACTAAAGTTTAATGTGTCAAGATTTTTCAGCCCGATCAAAATACAAATGTTTCCTTGCTGTCAATCCATCATACTGACAATGGTGTGTGAGCTCAAGTGACACAGCGTAAAAAACTTCAACCACTGCACATATCCATCGTTGTCGTCTCTTGTCAATCAAAAGAAACCGTGTTGTTGCTGTTTCCTAATGAGCTAAATGGTATGCACTTGTACAACACTTTTTGAGCCAACTGCTCAAAGCACTTCACACTTTAACACACACCAGTGGCCATGCCTTCAGGAGCAATTTTGGGTTTTATTTCTTACTAAAAAAGTGTGCCAAACTTTAACCTGTCGACTGAAGGAGTTGGGGAAAACAGCTAACCTTCTAACAGATAGATGATCCACTTCACCACTGAGCCAAGGCTGCTCTAATTTTAAGATGGAGTCACAGTGCTTAATATTCGGTCCTCATGCCGCCCTGTACACTGCAAGGCACTCGACTTGCTTTGAGGTTGAAATTTGTTCCGACTTCAAAATCTGTTCTGCAACTCAAATCAGGTCAGAATGGTCCTGAAATGGCAGTGTACCCCTGGTTTATACCACAAGAGAACTATTGGTCCATTATGACTAGGAGATTGTCTTCATTTAAGTATTATCTTCTATGTCAGAAGGGAATGGGTTTGATATTTCTCCAGCTGTCAAATTATTCCTGCTTGATGACTTAAGGGATTCTGGGAAAACTACATCATGTCAAACTGTCTTTAAGAAAATCCTCCTTTAAAGTAAAAATCAAATTTGACTTCTTTCTCGTTTCAAACACACAACACAATTCTATCAAAGTTTTCATTTCAATGCACCGGTCTGTGATATAGGCACACTTCACTGTCATTCCTTGTCAAATCTGTGTTTAATGGATTTACCAGCTGAATTGGCATAGCCTTATTTCAGGGTTGGCTCACAGGCCCAGCTCATCTGATTATTCAGATTATCAAAGTCCTGCCAAAATCCAAAGGGATTTAGTGGAAGAAAGTGAACAGAAAAAGATAGATAGGAAGCAAAAGGGCTGTAAGGTATTTTTAAACCAACTCCCCAGATACAGTCAAGATGTGGAAAGTTTTGAGGAAAATTGAAGTTCAATCAAAAACTGATTCTTTGGTCTAAAAATGTAGGTTTTATTTTTAAACTGATGTCTTATGGAATGACAGTGGCTTCTATTAGTTTAGAATTCGACCTATCTGCTCTCTTATCTGCCGTCATGGTTTCTCTGTGCTGTCGTGAAACTCAGTAGACGTTGTCAAAAGTCCCTAGTCAAAAGAAAGAAGACAGTGTGGACAGTGGATGGTGTTAGTTTTAGGACGTGCTGCTGCCTTCAGCATTAATAGTAAAATTTGGAAGCTAAACGTACAACATGTAGAGTTTATGACAATGTTTACATTAAAGGGTTACCCTAACCCATTATCTAAATTAATAGTAGCAGAGAGAACTCCCATGATTCCCCGCTGGCCTCGACATCATCTTTTGTTATTGTAGTATTCAAAGTGGCAGCTAAAAGCCTAGCTGGAACCCGAAATAAACTTCTCACTCTCAGTTTCTATTCAGAGAAAACAGCACTCCACAAGTCTATTTTCCAAACTCCGTTTTCCTTGTGTGGATGATTTAGACATAACAAGGGAGAAAAGCTGTTAAAAAGAGGCACTGCTAGCTCCATCAGCGTGGCTATGTACTGTATATCCCGGAGCGAACTGGACAGTTGTATACTATACACAATGAATGGGGGCGAAATTTGATTGACATGTGCCACTCAAAACATGATCTGCCACGCCCACACAGTCCTTAAAAATTATCTAAACTAGCTAAATGTGTTTTTCTTGATATACTGAATGTGAAATTTTAATATTTCAAGTGAAGTTTCAAGGGGATCTAAGTTAATTGGCAAGGACCCAATCTCATCAACTATCATCCGACAGCAATATTGGCTCTGCGAAGAACTTTAAAAATGTAAAATTTACAAAACAATTAACTATGGATCACCAGCTCGTCTACTAGATGGGGAAAAGATAAATAATTTGGAGGGGGGGCTGGAGGGGAATTGACGTGTGCCTCATTGATCGTTTCCTGGAGAGTATTTCATGGCCACTGCTGCTGTAAGAGTTAAGGTCAGCATAATATCAACAACAGCGGTGAAGACCGAATAATCCCCCACTGTGACAGGTACATGTTTGAATTCAGATTAAAAATTAATTCATGACCTTAAAACAACATACGTTAACAAATTTACAATACCAAAACATGGACTTGCTGTCCAGGTTTTAGTTCAATCTGAATGAGAAGCTCTCGTAGTTTTCATGAAAGGGGATATTTGAAAATCCACCATTTCATTAAAACTAAGCAAACCTAATCTGTGGAGTACAAGGGTCTCAGTAGAAACCTTTTACCATCGCAAACTGCAAAGTTTCAACTCTTTATCATCATAATTTATTCCCTTATGTCAGTGACCCAGTGATGCATACAAGAAAGAGGAGTACAACATTGAACAGGGGAGACCACAATCTTTTGCCTGGATTTTCTCTTTAGAAATAATAAGCCATTTCAGGGGTGCTGGTTGCGTCATGTGTCTCCCTGATTTCCGGCTCTGTCCATTGCCTTGTCTCTACAATGGAGGCATGAAAAGCCCAAAAATATGTCTTGAAAATAAAAAAATAAAAAAAATAATGAGCCATTTCAGTTTAAATGACTCTGTTTGATGTGCTTAATGTTTGGTGTCTATCATAGACTGTATAAAAGATGGAATGTTGAACCTGCAACCAGTGCCTGCTCTACTATACGGAGGGCGCGGTCTCACTGGCCATCCGTACCGCGCCCAAGCTCGCTTCAACCCTAAAGTCCAGTTCGTTTGGCCAGTGTGACCGCTCCGTGCCTATACTTCCTTGGCTTTGGCACACTTCGGAGAGGTGTGCTTTGGCACGGCGCACAAGCACTCGGGTACACAACGCTGACAGCCTTCATTGTGGAGAAATCCAGAGTTTCATGTCTGTATCTGATTAAAATGACTCAATATAAATCACAAAGTAGCTGTCATGTTCTCTGTGTTGTTCTTTCCGATGTGCGGCCGCGGACTCGCCTCTCTCTCTCTCTCTCTCTCTCTCTCTCTCTCTCAGAGGTAATCGTGCTTAGGCACGGTTAGTGTGGGAATGGCGCAGCGGGGGGGCCAATCGTGCTTGAGTATGGCACGGTACAGATGGCCAGTGTGCCCGTGCCTTAAGCTAAACCTGCACCCCGTTTCAAACTAACATTTGATCAACCTAACAACAGGCAAATAGGTTAAGCTGAGACAGATCATTATCCTCCTGGCAAGTGGCTACAACACACCCACCTGTCAGTCAACTCAGCTATGCCCCTAATTATGCATTAATATAACTTATTAATATAATCAAAACTGATGTCATACAAAAATCCAACCCCTGCACTGTGCACCAATAAAATAGCTTAATTTTTCAACAACAGAGGTTCCTGCTTGGTGCCTATGTTGCTGTTTGGATGTCCATTTTGGGTTCTACATAAGTGTTGCTTCTTATAGTACAGATGACTTTACAAAGATCCTCACCCTAAGAATCAGGTTTAAGTATTGTAGCCCGGCACATGGTGAAACCCTTTACAGTTTGATTCCTCATTGATAGAAACAGGTGTTTTATCAATTGCTCTTTCTTTTTGATTGATGGGCTTTCTTTTTCTAGTATCTCTTCTTCCTATTTCCCTTCTTTTCTTCTTTTTTCCTCGAAAAGTAATTTAGGCTTTAGACATAAGCACCATGTATCTGTCAGGTCTGAGAAATGCAGCTGTCCTTGGTATGTCACTTTTGTGTTCATGTTTGTGTGTGAGGCAAAAAACAGACATCCATATGTTGGTATTAGCCAATGAAAACTGCCAAATTGTGTAAACTTCTCGTGTAATTGATGAATTAGGAGTATTGATTAGCTTCGCAGACACAACAGATGGGGAGTTGAAAACTGAGTTTCTTTACATTTCCTTCTCTTTTGAGCTTGCTGCCAACCCCAGTTATTCACATCCTTTGACTTTACATATTATGTCAGCACTTTATATCAATATTTATTACTGCTTTAGAGTCATAAATTGCTTTGCAGACACAGCCTGAAGGAAAGTGTTGCTTTTTAAAAATCTAATTACTTATCATAGTTATCATTTAGTGTGACTCTATAGGAGTTTTAGTCAGGAGGGTAAACCAATTTGAGAATAGAGAGAAGTTTTGATTGAATTGTTGATGTGTGTGTGGTGTTTGCATGCATGGATAATTCAACGCTGAGTTTATTTAAGAGTGTGTGTGTGTGTGTGTGTGTGTGTGTGTGCTTTGTTCACTGTAGTCCTTAACAGAGATTCTCACTGAGATGCGAGGCCTACTGTGCCGGTGACTCCCTCACCAGCTTGGATGATAGGTTGACTTGATTGTGATCAATAACGAACCAACCCATGGCCTCTGTCGCAGCAGAGTCTTCTCTGACTGATGAACCAAGTTATGTGTGTTTAAATGTGTGTGTGTGTGTGTGTGTGGAGCGGGGTTAGGGGATTTGAGGGTGGACAGGCCTGTTAAGATCATTCTCCTGTGACAGACCACTCGCTCTCATCCTCTCTGCTCTCAAAGTCAACTCACTGCGCTCTCATTTCACACTTGATGGCAAATGGAAAAGGAGGGAAGAAAGAGGAGGAGTAGGGAGGAGTGAGGAAGAGATGTCGGAAAATACTTTTTTTTTTCACCAGAGAGGAGTGAGGAGGGATGGGATGGAGGAAGGAGAGGGTAGGATGGATCTTAATAAGTATCATTGGCTGTTGGTCATACTAAATAACACTAACAATGGAACTGATTCTACTACTTCTACTTTAATTTAAGCGTTACTTAATATACTTTGCTGACCTCCTTTGGTCTAACATCTGAACTGGCTGCAGTGAGGCTAAAGTGTGCTTCAGTGGGTACCTATCATAGATAGATTTATATGACCAGTCTAAATAAGGTGGGCATCGTTTGTAGCTAAAGCTGCGACAAATGTGAAACATTCGACAAGAAAGAGCAGCAAAACAAAGCTTTTACTTCTGTTCTGAAGTTACTCCACCAAACAACCTCCGCCTCAACAAGTTGGAGGAGTGGGCATGTCAAAGACAGAGCTGCGTGACTTTGCCCAAAACAGGTAAACCTGGGCCAGAGGGCACTTCATGGAGCGTCATTTTACTGGCAGGAAAAAGGAACTGGAGTTGGGTGTGCAGCAGCACAGACAGTGGAACCACTCACAACCAAGCGTAGCAATGATTCTGTAGTTTGAAGAAGAATGGGGCGGCTGTGGCTCAGTGGTAGAATCAGTCATCTCAGTTTGTTCTCAACTCTTTGCAATGGAGTTTGAGAAAGAATGACAGAGTGCCAGAAGAAGAAGGGTCTAACTGTGGTTGGTGCATACCAAAAGCAGTTTCAAGTACGTTTGCTGTTTGGAATCTTGGTGTACTGGGGGACTCAGGCCCCGGACCCCCTTACTGGTCAGGGGCCCCAAGCAGTTGCCTGCCATGCCTGTCAACAAGCAGTGCCTCTGCGGACTTCAACAGCCATACAGTAAATGCCTGTCTTTGAACTTTGGACTCCAGTCTGTTTGCACCAATAACTTCCCTTTGCTGTAAAAGCTCCAGAAAGTTATAGACCAATATACACGGAGAGAGAATTTCCTTTCACACGCAGGATAAAAAAATAACCTGTGTTCTCTCTCTCTCTCTCTCCGGGGACTCAATTAAACATCGTACCAAATACTTCAACTATGAGGTCAAAACTTTTGGTCATTAAATATGCAGACAGTATTGATGTAAAAAAAAGTGCTGTCTCAGCATGCTCAAAAAGGAGTTGCTGAACTCAAACTTTATGTATCACATTGTACATTCATCATATTCAAGAGATATGATAAACTAAAGACAGTAATTATGGGAGAGAACACCATGTAAGTTAGAATTGTCTATAATCTTTGGTGGCCTGTTTTAGTTACCATAATTGATATTGCATGCATAATGAACTAACATCTGTTGGCTGCAGAGGATCTAGCTCACTAAATGTCTCCATCACGGCGCTCAGATGGCCAGGCGGTTGGGTCGCGTCCCATGTATGGAGGCTGCGGTCTTGTAAGTGCACGGCTCGGGTTTGGGTCTCTGGCCCGTGGCTCCTTTTCCGCATGTCGTTTCCCACTCTCTCTCCCTTACACACGAGGGTTCATACTCTATCCACTGTCCTATCCAATGAAGGCAAAAAAGCTCTCTATCCATATTAATATCATACAAACATCAATAATCAATGCAACCCAGAACTTTAACTATTTATGTTTACTCGAGTTAAAAGATCTCACCATCAAACATGTTAATTGACGAGGGTAGAAAAGGGATGTTTTCATATATTATTACTCTGAAAACGTATAACTTGTTGATTTGGACTTCTTAAAAAAATTGTAATAAACATAAATTTAGATTTGAGTGTTGATTTCTTTTTACGTTTTGAAATTGTAGGAAGTTACATGTTTTAATTATTTAGATCATGATTATTGCATTGACAACATCAGTGCAACATGCTAATCAAAATAATTGTTCAGTCACACATTTCAAGTGATGAAATCAGTTTAAAAAGTGTGATTAGAAAGAAATCGATACAGATTGAATTTAAGCCTCAGGATATAGCCTGTACCACTCATATTTCCTGCCTTATTTGCTGAAGCATCTCAAAATTAGGAGGGCGTATAGGGACTTCATTTTGAAAGTAATCATAACAACTGTCTCTCAAAATGTTCTGCACTGCACAGCAAAGGCTGATATTACATTCCCTCTAATGATCAAGATGTTGAAGTAACTGAAGTCACAAGATGGTTGTTTTCTGCAGCTTTCATTTTACACTAATATCTACTGAACTGTAATTCTGCAAGAGGAAATCATCAGACAGGAGGAAAACAAACTGCGGCCAAAGTGTCTGGAAAATCTGTATTCATATTTTTCCCACATGAAAGAAAGTTGGACACATGTCACTTCACTTAAATGTACTTTTAGTGATTCAATGGATGTTTCTTTACTCACAGGGACAGTCTTACATTGTATTTACAGGACAGTTTTTTGGGGTTTTTATTTAAAGTTCATTTTTCTCACACATTTTGTGGTCTAATTTACTTATGTTACTTAAAAGTGGGCCCATTTAAAAATAAAAAAGTTACCTAACAGTTTAGCCCCTGAAAATATTTTTCTTTGTATTTCATCCCAAAATAGGAGCGTGTGCTGGGTAAAGGCTGCTTTGCTTTATTTTTTTTTTTACTAGGACACCGTGACATACAAAGGGCTAGAATATTTTCTCATCTGAAGCTGTTTCCTTGTTGTTTTTTTGTAGCAGACACAAAATGTCTGCGGTTGCAAACTGTAAAACATCAAGATGTTCCTATTCTAAGTGAAGCTTCTTTTATAAAAATAGAGAGGAAGGGGCAATGTGAGCATCAGAGAGATGAATTGTGGGTGTGGGTGTGTTCAATTTTCCAAAAAAGCAGAAAGAAGGACTGTGCCAAGCTTCAAACGACAGGGTCTGCTCTTTGTTCTGCGCCCTAGTGTTTGCACTGGAAGCTTTTTATGAAAAGTCTCTCTGTGACTCAAGAGCTCTCACTTTGCTCTGTGCCTCCGTCCTCTTCTGATTTATTTCAGAGTCGACTGACGCCACTCCACCAATTGATCAAAGGATTCAAAGCAAAACAGAACAGATCTGAGAAATTAAAAATACAGCTATTTTTGAGGACTATTGACTTCAAAGTTCATCATCCACAAATGCTGCTTTATTTCTTGAACGCTTTAGTTTACAAGTGTGAGATATAAGAGCTGCGTCTTGCTTGTGAAGTCACAGACAAACACATATTTAGAGGGGAGAGGGGCACAGATGAGGAGGGGGCGCTGATGCTGCTGCTTTCCTCAATGCTTTTAGTAAGAGTTCTATAATTTTCTCAAACAGAACATGTGACTGTGGCTGCATTAAGCTTCAAAAAGCAAGACCTCTTTCATCTCCGTCTTTTCATGTAGAAACTTCTACATGTGCATTAAGAGTTTCCAGTCTGCCTCCTGCCCCATTAAGAGAATTTAAATTGAACAGACTAACAGAAATTCAGCACTTTAAATCACACAATTACATTTGTGTAATTGTGCCAATTTGCATATCTGCCTGAGGCACAAAAAAGTAAGAGTACCTGGAGGTGTTGAACAGAAAAGGCTCAGCGAGTAGGCTGAGACATTATCAAACCAGTGATCAGGGGTCCAAGTGATAATGATGGACACAAAGGGACGGCTAAGTTTGAAGTAAAAGACATTACTTTACAGCCTCATTAAAGCCAGTTCAACTGATTTTCTTTATGATTTTTGATGAATAACAACGATTGGTCTTTGTTGTACAATTCAAAGAAAACATCACTGAAGGCACCCCATGAGGTCAGCTAACCAGCAGACCGGGGCTCATCTGCATATCACACCAACTGTGAGAGAGCTGGGTGGCAAGATATGTGAGCCCCCGTGATCAGTAAAAGATGTACCATCCCATAAAAACCAAAGAATACTGTTTCAAACTAATTAAGAGATCTAAAAGGAGAACCAACCCAACAAAAATACAACAAAATAAAAAAAAAAAAAAACTTTCCTGTTGCTTGAATGTATGCTCACCATGTCTTCTGTTTAGCCAATTATTCCTGTCTAAAAGGAAACATATTCAGAATGAATGCAAACACTTTTTTTATTGGATATAAAACAGTCTTCCCGTTGTTATTTTTCTGTTCAACACTAATCCATAAAGCATTTAAAGAAGCAAAATGTGATAAATCAAGGGACGTTGCACCCTTTCATGCAGCAGTAAAAGCATGGCGTTATACACTGATAAAGGCTTTGTTGATGTGTTTTCCTTCACAACTATTCCAGGTGCCATCACAGAACGTCAAAGAGAATACATGAGGAAATAGAAAGACACAGAGAAAAGTCTGAGATCTTAAAAAGAGGGCGGAATAGCAGAACAAGGGTGTGGTGCCCCACTCCCCTGTGATACAAACTTGCATTTTAAGACTATTTTCCTACCACACAAGGTTTCAGGACTTGACATAATACGTTGCGCCTTATGGACGCACAGTTGAAAGACTCTGAGCCAGTTGGTCGCATGTTTCAACGGCCTGCTGGGCCGGGTTAAAACACACACCTAAAAATAAAAAGAGTAACATATTGTTTACAATTCCACATTGTTTTCTTGTGATGCTGCTGTTTTGTCAGCGATTTCAGAGTCGCTGAAGTTGGCTCTAACACGATGCAGCAGAAAATGTAGTCTTTTACCAAATTTGCCCATAATTGACGACTTATGGGGATAAGTAGTGGGTAGTTTAGCTTGGGTATTGAAAAGATTTGTTCCGCTCTTCTGACGTCTACATATTGGTTCATTTTCTTCTCAAGAGTAAATCTTCAAAATTAAAAGTAATATTCCTGGACCGGTCGTCACAATGGATGGGCCCTCTGTCCAGAGGCAAATCAAAATTGATGTCGACCCCTGGTTAGTTTTCAATATTAAGTTCTCATGATGGGAAATTCTGAAGAGCCTGTCAGAGTGTGCTGGACTTATAAATTATTTGATTGATGATTGGACAACAGTCAGAGGACTGGGTCTAATAAACAGCCTTAATCATTCTGAACCACACACAAGAGACAGGACTGTAAATCTGAGAGTAGAACAGAGGTGTAAAAACCACATCATGTTCTGGTAGTGTGAGATCTGACAGTCGCCTATGGTCTGTGATTTAGAGCTGGCCCAGCCATATAACACATTAGTAATGACACCAGTGCTCAACCATATGGGCTTGAAATGATGTCTTAGTTTAAGATTTAATGTCCTGGCAAGGAGTCATGTCAGAAAGTAGAGGGGTGAGATTAATTGTAACTTTAGCTAAATGTATTTGAGGGTCACATATAATTATTTACCAAAGAGGTAGTGTGAGGTAATGACAGTGATGTCAGGCTGGAAGCTTTTAGACCCTGTTGTTTTCTTTATGAACAAATGATGAATGGAAAGGAGGCAGGTCAATCCTCTAGTATGTAATAAAAATATTGATAATTCTTCTTTACTGTTAATGTGAAAATACAATAGAAAATAGACATTTGAATATCAGCACTTTCAGATAACAGAAAATATTTGTATTTCTCATCATAAAAAGCCCATGTTTAATCATTATTTGAGTACTGTACTTCTGTGTGTATTTGGACCAGAGTTATAGCGTTATTGCCCCACAGTAATCTCTTTGTCCTCTGTATCACGGTACAGAGTGTTCTGTGTGTTCGTACCAGAGTGGACCTTTAAAAGTCAGCAGTATCCAGCAGCCGCTGACAGCTGATTGTCTATCATGGTCTGTCATCTGGTGATGGAGGTGGGCGAGAAACAAAAGGTGGTCATGGGCAATTTTCATCGCATCATTTCTGTCTGTCAGTCTGTCAGGAAAGGCCTCCAGGTTCATCACTGCACCTGAATTGCACTCATCACAACTAGCAGCAGTGCACGTACACCTGAAAGAGACAGCAGAGTGTTCATGCACTTAGAAACAAATGCATGTTCACGCTCACACACACAGCGACAACACACACCCAAAAAGACGGGCTGAGCTCAGCATGGGAAACAAGGACAATCATCCAGTAGGAGAAACAGAGGGTAGGTTGTGACTGACAGGTTTGGTTCTCTTACTGACCCACACAGCAAATCATTTCACACATAGCTCACAAAGCTCCACAGGAGTCCTTATCCAAATTATCCACCCTAACTCAGACACATAAAAACTACTTTGACATGAAATCTGTCTGGAAAAGAGGCCTTTGTAAGAAAGGAATGGGAATCAATTTTGGTGAAATGTGGAAGCACCGTGTGTGGCACATTTTTGGAAGGTGTTCTCTCTTCTGAATACAGATGAAATGTCTAAGATGAGATTCAAAAAATGTGTCCCTTTGGCAGTCTGCCTCACACAGGAGCATCTTTAATTAGATAGTTCCATTGTTCTGTCTTACAGTCTCAATAATACTTTGGGTTAGCAAAGGTGAAACTGTAAAGGTGTTCAAAAGAAGTTAATTTTACTGTCTCCTGACTGCCCAAAGACCCTAAAGCTGAAGATTGTTCTCATCGACTATTGATGAATAATTAAAAGTTCCTCAGACACATATCCCTCACAGCAAAGAATATTCACGAAAGCACATTTAAACAAGCAATTCAGTAAAGTTTTGAAACCGTCCCAAATGGCTAAAAGTGCCAATGAGGGAATACAGGAAGAGATGTTATGTGGTTATGGCTCATGAATTTAGATAACAAGCTGGAAGCAGCACTTGTAAAATCTGAAATAGGGGCAACATTTTTCTTTTCTTTGGTCATTGAACACAGATGGTTGCAGCACTCAGGTGGGATTTTATGGGAAATCTTCAAGATGAGCTCAAAACAAATTTAAAAATCTAGATCTACACCAATCAACCTGCCATTGACCAGGATCAGACGATTTTAAGCTCAGCTGTGTTATATTATGGAAACAAGAGAAAAACTCTGCAAATACTGTTCACCAAGGCAACAAGAAAGACAGACTGCAAATAACAGCCTCATGAAATATTCACCAAGTTTAACTATTTGTTGAGTAATTCATAATTCTTTCAGGAGTCTGGGAGAATGCAGCTGAAGAGAGTGGAGCCGGTTTAACTTTACATGGGAATGAGAGATGGGCATGTAACATCAGTTTAAGGAATTGCCACCAGTGCATCTAGTCAAAAAGGTCAAGATTATGGATTTCCTCTAATATCTGGAATATAGATTTAAAATGAACAGGATTTTGAATATCTGCAAGATGCTCTTTGATGTCCAACTCTTGTAAAGAGTAAACAAGAACATTTGTTAAAGTCGTCATATATATTTGAGCCTGAGAGAAAAAAAGATAGCATAACCATAAAATGTAGAAAATGTATTTTGTAAAATTGACTTCTGTTTCCTAATGGGAACGAGTCATTTCAAACCAAAGAGACCTAGGACTGATACCTGTGGAACACCAGAGGGCAGGGGATGAGGAGAAACTGTATAATGATTAATTGCTATTGCTCTTAATGCCAGTCCAATCTTTGGTGGCAGTAGCTCAGTGTGTATAGGGATTTTCAGAGGTTGTAACAGAACGTTATGGCGCAAAAAGGGCTTCTGTCATCTCTCACTTATACATGTCCATAGGGGCCTGTGTTTGTGCCTGTGTGAGTATTTGGGCCTATGCATGTGCAGCATGTCTCAACAAGGAGAGAAAGATTGTATTTTCCCTTGCAAATTAATAAAGAACATATTCTCTCCTTCTTCTACTTCATTTTTGAATTTTTCTAGAAGATGTGTTAAGGAAGGCTTCTGTGGAATGAAAAGTTCATAAAATGTAATCATAAAATAATTGAATAATGTGAAGTTTATCTATCTGATTCTTGGTTGTGTTCCGCAAGGTTTAATGAAAATGCAAACGTATATATAGAGTTATATGACTGCACATTATTTTTTTATTATAATAACTTAACACACAGGAGGTTTGTTTACTGGCTACAAATGTGGGAAAATGTGTTTTCCTAAGAGAAAGAGGAATGGTAATTGCATTGACATATTGTAGCTACATTAAATGAATTAAATTACATTTTAATATTTTATTGTAAGGCAAAGGGAGGAGTATCCAATTCAGCTTTTCAATGTACTACACCAAGGTCAGCAATGGTCAAGTTACACAGAATATGGTGTCAATCATCGACTTAAATTGAAAGCACACATTATTTCTAGTCCCCTCAAATCAGCTATTTACCATACTATTAACTCTAATAGATCATGATGTTACTCAGCAGGCTATGTATGTTCCACAGAATGCAGCTGCTCTACGATATGTAATTATGCAAGTTTAAAAAAATCATAAAGTATGTACATATATTAATCACTTCAGGATAGAGATACATTCACTGCTTAAATAAAACAATTTCGGACAAAAAATATGATGATTTATGCCGATAATGACCTTCTCTGTTTGTACCAGTGTAGGTGATTTCGATCATGACGACAAGAAGTGTAGTACACTTCTAACTTTATGAATATGTAAGTTTTGAAACTTTGTGGGTATCTAAGTCTGAGGCTGTCTTCTGTCCTATAAGGCCCTTTTTCTTGATTGAACCATTTCTATTAAGCCCTTTCCTGCATTTGGGATCAGCTGAGACACAAATAGGAGGTTGTGCTGAGAAGGAGCAGCAGGGGGTCGCGATGGAGGGACAGCAGGGGGCAGCTACTCTATGATCGCTCCAGGGATTTGATCAACTGAGAGGGAAGGATCCTGCAGAGGCTTTGAAGACGTTATTTGTACAAGCTACCAACTCAAAATCACTTCAAATTGATAGCGAGATCGTTTTTCGTGTCTTTTCGGAGAGGTTTACTTGTGCACCTTTGCCATTAGAGTCAACTAAATGTGTGCCTATGTCTGCATAAGAGACAGTTTGACAGACCAGTAACAAACCTTTGATTGCTATTATGCCAGTTTGGCTGTGCAGTCTGATATCCATAAACACATCTGCACCACTTCACTCACACCTAGATTATGACCGATTCATGAGTCAGCCGATTATATCAGTCGATCTTATCATATCACTGGACTATAATATTCAATCATATGCCAATGATATGAAGTTTTCTCACAAGTCAAATCAATTTTTTTTTGGAGTCTCAGTGATTTAGACTTGCTGTCACAGGTCTTGGCCCTCTTCAGATTATTAAACTGTAAAGCCCTAAAGGACTGACCACAGCTGAAGTGAAGAAAATCAACACACCTTTGATTGATGGTTGCCTATACAGTAGCAGAAGAATCGATCAAACAAAACAATTGCACAAGCTGGATCTTGTAAACAAAACAAGTCATGTAGAGGGGGTGTGTCTGCAATCAATCACGGGCGTGCAGCCACTATTTATAGCTTTCACTTGTCGTCAAACAGTTATGGAACCGCCCACCTGGTGGGCAAGACACACATTGTATTGTTACGTGTTTTGACCATTTTTTTAAAGGTGCAATATGCAACTGTAATGTCGCCTAGTGTTTTAAATGGGTACTGCAGTCCAAATTTAAAACCCAGAGTCAATTTACACGCAGGTTGCCATGACACTGAGGACACTGAGGCTTCAGCATTTAACCAGCTCTACATTAGTCTTGAAACATCTCTGCGTTCAAACCTCTCTCCATTTTTCAAAAGCATGCCAAGCCTTTTGAGGTCGGTTAGAATCGCTTGCTTGCTGCTATCGCTTCAACACCTGTAAAACGGCTGTGTGGGGGTGTCGTAAAACCCCCAACCTTCTCTGGTCAAAACAAAAACAAATCATTCTGCAACCAGATTCGAAACTCAGAAGGAGAGACTTGCTGCTGCATTGTTGTCAGAGAAGCCAGCACTTCAACATGACATGTTTCCTTAATGTCATTTTATGATTTAATCAAGTAGATATCTAACATATTGGACCTTTAAAGAAAACAAAAATGCAAAACAGTTGTTGATCGGAGGAGAAAAGCCGGATGTGTTTCTACCAGATACCATCCAAGAGAGAAACCCCTGAGAAGAGGAGATTGTGGATACGCTATTAGACACTCCACTGTCCCCGGGAGCTAACTAGCTAATGGTAGCTAAATATTAGCATCATCCTGATGATAAATGGTATTAAGGTAATTAGAGGAAAAGGTCATTGTCAGTGTCAAGACTTAACATCCACCTTTGGGGGGGGTTTACCAGCATTATGTCATAAACGCTTAATTTGAAAAAGAAAAAAGTTAATTCCAACATGTTGTTATGATGCTGGACATAAACCCTGGTGTATCATTACAGGTGCCAAATCTGATGACCAGCTGTCCCCTGACTGGGTCCCATCCATCTTCTCACAAACACCAGCAACCAAGAAGAGAAAACGAGAGAAACACATGGAAAGTTATGAGCAGCACAGTAGGATGCAAAGCAAGAGAGTGGAGGAGAAAAGAAATAGGATGCAGTACATGTCCTCCTAGAACTAGCATCAGAGCCTTTGCCACCTGCTGATGATGAACTACAGCGTGACAACAAACTAGGCAAGGAGCAAATTACAAGATTACACAGGGAATGTAATGACCACAGGCTGAAGGATATTATTAAATCAGGAACATTTGATGAAAATGCTTTTCATGGAGATGTTGACAAATTGAAGCAAAGGACTGGAAACCCCACATATTCAAAGTTTTGTAGTTTTAAGATTTGCGTTGTCATTTACAGACTGGTACAAACCTCTCTCTTTCCAACAACTGCTGTTGACTCTTATGAGGCTGAAAATGAACCTTTCCGCTTTCATTGCTTGGTTGGGTCTTCAGGATCTTGGAGGTGACTTAGCCCCCTTTGTCAATACAGCGTTCCCAATATCTGGTTTAGCCACTAACGCTATTTTATCATCGCAGATAACCACAAAGAAAATGTCATAGATCTCATTTGGAATATCACATTATCAACTCTGTTTAGCTCTGTTGGAGCCATTATTTGTATTTCGTTTGATTTCCTTTGGTTGATCACTGGGTGGCACTTTGAACCCAGTGACCTAAATTCTAAAAGTTTGCCTACAGCTGTTTAGAAAGTTTCTCAGTTCCATTTTTCCTTAGGCCTATCTTCCACCTCCACTACTTCAGAAGGCAGTGTATCCCATACATAGACTGGGCGGGCCGCCCAGGTACATTTATGTCTGCCCAGGTATATTTCCGACTGGTTTTTATAAAATTTTTCATTTATTAATTAAATTGCAGAGTGCGTTAGAGAGCGCCTGCACTCTCTCGCTCTCTCTCTGTCCTCACGGCTCCGTTCAAATCTGAAGCTTCTCATGACTTAAAATGTTAATGTACAGCTGCTTGCTGCTGATGCTGGACTCCTATAAATAACGGAATATCGAGTGGAACTTTTCAAAATGCGAGGCGTACTCCTGGTGTTTGGGTCTGTGCGCGTGCTTGGATAAATTGAGCAGATTAAATTTGTCTGGTACAAAAACTAAATTAATTTAGAGGGCAAAACACATTCGATATAAATACAAACCTAATATTAAAATAAACCCTAAGATAAGAGTAAGAAATTAATATATATATTTATATCTATCACGAAAGATCAAAGCTTGATCTAAGAAAGATACGGCCGATATATATATATATATATATATACATATATATATATATATATATATCCCGTACTCAGGCCCTACTCACATCAGCATGAGGTTTGGTCTGAGCTGGGAAATAACCGAATGGGAACATGTAGCGGTGTCACTGTAAGCATATAAGCGTTAGCTAATGCTGGATGTAGAGCCTGTGTCTTGAAATTAAAGGCCATTGCTGGCACACATGCACATTTACAGACCTAGCAGAGCTGTTTGTGTGAAATGCAATCACATTTAATGCGGCATGGAGGCAAGCATGAGCCGAGGTTCCTATTTCTGCCACTAAGACTTAATTTATTTGAAAGCACCAATGGTATGTGAAGATGCCTATATGTGCACATTAAGGGATATACACTTCTGACTACACACACCATATAGAAAAGCTGGAACCTGATCCATCACGGTTGATTGAAATTGGGTCTCTCAGACTTTAATGGGGTTTTTCAGATATATTTGGTGTGGGTATGTGTGTTTTCCATGAGTGACTCAGATGGAACAGGTCCTGGTTGCTAAAATCTAAAAGCATCAGTTTAACACACACTCACACATACACATACACATACAGACACACAAACACATTTAGAATGAACAGTGCATCAGAGGAGTACCATACATCACGGATAACAAATGACTGCAGGTCCCTGGAACAGAAAAGACGTATGGGCACTGTCAGCATGTTTATCTGGAAAGTTCTTGAAACTGTCCATTACTATGCCGCTATACCAAACCGTTTCTATAGCCATCATGTTTGCCATCTACGCTGCATATTTTGACAAACATCATGGGTATGCCAGGATTTTTTTTAAAGAGAATAAATGCATAACCATAGAACATCAACACACCATTTACTTTATGCAGGAAAAGACACTTTCCTGTAATTTATAGCTATTTGCCATCATCTATCAGGTAATGAACTGCTCAGGCTGTGAGCAAACTCTCAATCCCCTCAGTGTGTAAATATTCTGTGTCCACACTCATTGAAGGTCGACTCAAAGCTTTACTATCTGAAATATTGTAATTTACTCCTGTGATAATGACAGCATCCTATCAGCGACCTAGAGGAGCTGCAGATGGAGAATGGTGCACGGGGATACCAGCCGGACTCCCGTCTCATATGTTGATAATGATAATGACGCGGCCAGCTTTTACATTACCATCAGTCACGACTACGTGATGATTACTGGATGTCCATGTGTGCCTCTGGTGGTCTCTTTCGACTGGAGGGGGAAGATGAGGAGCGAACACAGACTGACCACACATTCAAGGTCTCCTCTCTCATTTATGCATGCCTTTCTATTATGATGCATGTTGCCACTGAAGGCTACACCTATCCTGTCCTATTACGTAGACAAGAGGTTGATCGAATCTCAAGGTAGAGAAGATTACAAAGGAAAACCAATATTGATCTGCCTATTTCAAGTCCTGTCAAAGGCATCAGATGATGCAATGTACTTGGAATATAATTAAGCCTGACGGAGAAGAAGCAAAACATGTGAGCGTTACTCCTTGCTTATCGATGAAAGGGTGATACTATACAACATGACTTAAGCCCTATTCGCACGGGACTAGTATTACCTGGGGACCTCATGTGATTTAGAAATTACCCTACCACGTCTGTGTTTCATGCGGCGCATTCGCACGGGATAAGTGAAGTCTGTGTTTTAACTCTAATTTACTGACATTATCCCCCGGTCGGAGCACACAGGGGAGACTGATTGGTCTGCTCCAGGGCCGAAGTTGTAGTGCTCAACTTCGGGACTAACCCCCGTCACTTTAACTGGGGTGCAGCAAGTTGTAAACAGACACGGAGAGTCCGGCTTGTTACTTGAGGTGTCGAGCCGTTTATTACGCACACAGAGCTCGAACTGTACATACACTTCAGATGCTGACTAGTTTCTCTGTGCTTTTTCTACTCCGGTCCCCGGCATCAGTAACGTGCCTCTCGCACACACCTGCCGAACACTCACTCCCCCCGTTCTCGCTCTTTCCTCACTCGCACTGAGCCATTCACAGACATACGCTACTCGACTAACACAAGGCTCTGCGTAACCTAAGCGTAAAAGATAGAAAAATGTTCCATGCATGTAATGCATCTTATCATCTTTCCAGATTTCGCTCTACTGATGGATTTGAGCTTGCTCTTTCTGTGAATGGGTCTCCATGCTGTGTAGCAAAACTTTCATTTATAATTGCCAATGCAGCCTTCATAATTCTCGACAGGGAAAAAGGCAGAAAAAAGACGCAGAGAACACAAAAAACCTTTAAAAAAACAAAAAACGACCCTAAATCACAGAGATGCCGATTCGCACGGGACTAATATTATCACATGACCTCTGTGTTTGGCGAAATATGGTAGGTCATTTGCGGTGGAATTTTTACTTTACAAATTACGGACATGGCAGATTCGCACGGATCTGTAAAGTGTTTTAAATGGGTACTGCAGTAAATTCCACATTTATTACAAATTACTAGAGGTCCCCAGGTAATACTAGTCTTATGCGAATAGGGCTTAACATGTGAAAGGATTTCTGAACAAAACAGAATATAATTTTGATAAACAGGCTTTGGGAAACGTTTTGCTTGAAATAATTGAAAAACTTTTAAAACATTAAATCTGTAGGTTAAACTATATTAGAATTTAAGCATTTAGGTAATCCGTACTGTGCCCAAGCACGCTTCACCCTAAAGTCCAGTTCATTTGACTGAGTGCTCAGATCCTTGGCCCTTACACGCTGCGAAGAGGTACTGTATGCTTCTGAATGGTACAGTTCGTGCACGACGACCAGCACGCCGCTAACAACGTGGACAGCCTTCATTAAGGAGAAATCCCGGAGTTTAATGGCTGTATCTGACTAAAATGATTCAAAATAAGCCATAAAGTCACTAAAGTAGCTGTCATGGTCTCTGTGTTGTTCTCTGATGTAGCAGCAGAATTTATACTGGCAATGTATTTGTTCAAACGGATACAGGATTTATGATTCCCAGTAGTGTTACTCCAACAGCAGTTCTAATAAAGTCGCACTGGTTTGTTGGCATACTGTATGTTCCTTTGTTCAAGGTGATAACTACAAATAAACCTACATTTTCAACCAAACACTTTAAAAAAACAGCTTCCATTCATTGCAAAAATATGGTCAATTTGTTACAATGTCATGTCCTGTTTCTTAACAAAATAAGGTTTTAGTCATTTAACATTAAATATTAAGAGGTCTCAACTTAAGGACATACTTTAAAGGCACTAGATATGAGCTGCATCATTTTCAACTAGAGGCATGTGACCAGAATATTATGAAACTATACTGAAAAGCCTAGCAGAGGACCTTATGTAATGAACATATCATGAGAGAGAATGTCTCTGCCAAATAACCCATATCATTACCTGAGAGCAGTGCTCGTTTATCTCAACACAGTGTCTGTGGATAGAAATTCACTGTGGTCATTTTGTGTCTATCCTCCCAAAGAACAAGGGATTACTGTCACAGCAAAATCCCAGAGGGAGAAATAATGCATCTATAGAAAGCAGCAAATACTGAGCCAACTAATGTCAGCCAATGATTCATCTCAAATCCCTCGGTGATGTTGTGTATGATTACTTTTCCAAACTGTGTGCTAATACAAACTGATTACTGCCATTTATACTATTCTATACTGTGTGTTATACACCATTATTTAACCATCAAAACTGAGATATAGATTGAGCTTCCATTCCACACAGGGTCTAAAACTAACTTTTTGGTCTATCGGCAGGTAAGCCAAAATATTTTACCAGCCACTTAGACTTAGACACGGGGTCATTAAAAAACAGTTGTAGAAAGTGCCTTTATATGTTTAATAGGGCTGGGAATCTTTGGGTGTGTCACGATTCGATTCTTGGGGTCACGATTTGATTCAGAATCGATGTTCGATTCAAAACGATTCTGAATTCATTCATCCATGCATTCAAAGTCTGTTTATGTAAACATACTTCAGGATCTACTCAAGTCATCTGTGAGACTGGCTGGATTTTTGCTGCTCTATTTGGCATTCTACTGATTTAAAGACGTAGCCTTAGCACTTAGCAGGGAGTGACTGATAAGCCCAAAATTGTATTTTTTTAATAAAAAAAAAACATCTTTGGAAGTTATGAATTGATTTTAAATTTAAGAAGAGAAGAATCTCGATTTTCGCTGTATGACCGACTATTTGAGATAGTTTATTACCCGATCAGACACAAAGCAAAGAGGACGCTAGGTGCATCATATTAACTATATAATTCCACTTTCCACAATGAGTAGGCTACCTTAAGTTATGTTACTTAGAACATTTAGATTTTAATCATTTTAGCTTTAAGCGTTATTACTTTTGATATTGTTGAGATTTTCCTTGTAACAGAGTAATAAACCCTTAAAAAACAAAAAAACATTACACTTTCCAGTGGAGTGGGTCATTGAGCTGCTGCTAAATAAAACCAGTACCAGTTCATGAATACCTACTAACTTAATGATGATGGTTTCGATATTATTGATGATGATGATGGTTGTGACGATTGTTTTTGTTTGATAACGACGACTTATAAGATGGTTTCTATACTGATTAGAACTCTCAAGAACTGCTGTCAATGTTGTGCTTTGCCTCTGGTCACTTCCTGTCAGCACCTGTGTGTCCAATCAGACTCAAAGCTGATCGTTTGCTCTTACTGACATTGTTCCCTTTTTTCTAGATCCTTGCTTGTGTTGTTCTTACTCTCTGATGTACGTCGCTTTGGATAAAAGCGTCTGCTAAGTGAATTATAGAATTGTAGTACCAGTGCAGTTGCCGTTGTTTCCGTCTGAACATGAGTTGAGGTGAGGTGACTTCTCGTGCGGTTGTGACTGTTGCGTCAATGCTACGCGGTTGGCACGTTTATACCGCGCTAATTAATTTTTGCTCATTTAGCTGTAGCGTTTCTTCTTTTTTTCTTCGATACACTACTCAACAAATCCCTATGACAAATGGATGGCTGTAAAAGTAAACATACTGATAACAGTGTGTTGCTCTCAGTTCGGGAGTAACATGCTGTGCAAATTTGTCCATGTTAGAAGTACAGGGTTTAGTGTTGTGTTTGTGTGAGTGTGTGTTTCTGTATAGGTCAAATAAAACATACATAGCAGTTATTTTCACCCATGTGAAGCATGTTGATGGAAAATTTCACATCCCTCTGACGACCAAAACCTCAAATCAGCCCTGAACCTCAATATCAAATTTCACACTAGGTTCAGACTGCCAACAAATCTCACTCACTCACACACACACACACACACACACACACTCACACACACACACACAAAAATGAATCTGCTGCAGGGTATTGAGGTTTAATGTTAGGATGTTTACAGAGAAATGCATGCTGAGCTATCTATAAATGTAAATGGAATGTAGACTAAAATGATGCATTCGCTCTAAGATCCATCCCTATATTCAAGAGGCGCATACACTCTTGAAGAAGCTACAAATTGAGCTGAACACCAGAAAACAAGAAATGGATGGAGAGCAGTTAGTTCATGCACATCTGTGGACCGAAGTCATGTTCTCGTCAACGACTTAGTATGGGATTGTCCCTAAACCCTCTAAAGCCGGTGTGACCCTGTATTGCCCAAGAAAGACCAACTGCTTTTTATCTTCCACTGTGCCATGAGTGTTTATGTAAGTATCAAAGGAGAACATTAATGCAGGGGATTATGGGAGCCTGAGCAAACAGGTTGCAAGACATGGCGAAAGAGAGACAGACACTGTGTGTGTGCTAGAAACTGAGTCCAGAGTTTTCATGCATCACTGGAACTAATACAAGCATATGGACATCTAGAGCTTTTTACAATTGTTGAGCTAGCATCCGCACTTCAAAGACTAAAGGCTAACTCAGCAGAAAGCTAGGATTTTTTAAAAATATATGCTTTACTCATAACACCCTTACAGGTAACTTTGCTTTTTTTAAATGAACCCTGCATCCGGCTATCCATTGTTATTTCATAGCTTCTGACAACTTTCATCAAAGTGCTTGAGCTTTTTAATGTATTCACTTCTAAGATTGCCTCTCCTCTTATCTCAGCCCTGCTTCTTCTTCTTCCTCCGCCCGCACCTTACATCAGAATCAAAGATGACTGTCAATGAACTCACCACTAACAACTTTCTTTGAGTTCTGCCCTCGCTTTGCACAACACCGTTGAATCATTTTGAGTTTTATTTTCCACCTGTCTGAAGCGGGGGTGGGTGAGTGGGGGGGGGGGGGGGGGGGGGGGGGGGGGGGGATAAAGGTGTGATGATGAATTCTTTTGCAGACAATGTAATCAGAGGAAGGACTTATGGCTGCTAATTGAGTAGGATAAAAGCGCAAAGGTCACGCGGTGTGCTGTTTTAGCTTTCACCGTGTCTCTCCGCAAGAAATGCAGTCGCATTAATCCTCTCAAATTGTCACGCACATTTTTCTAGCAGGTGGGTGGCCAGGAGCTGTTTGCAGAATTAACATTTCTGCTATCAAAAGGCTTCAAACCCCAAGACAGAAACACAGAGGGATAGGAAGGAAGACAATGAAAAGAAGGTTAAGACAATGAGAGCAGGAGGGATGTGGGAAGAACAGAAGAATTGTGATATCAGTATGCAACACGTGGATACACATGCAAACACAGATGCCTAAGTAGAGGCAAAAACAAGCAGATTAAGTAGTAGCAGTGATGGAGAACAGTGTGGGAACAGCTCTTCCCTCAGATCTGTTACAATATACCAGATGCCAAAAGCAGACATTCATTTTAAACAGGTCTGATCTCACCTTGTGGATGGAAAACCAACAATATTCTGTTATGTCACACTTCTAAATGAAGTTGAAAAGTGAAGGGGGAATTAGGTCAAGGCAGTCTGAACTGTAAATCTTAGATGTGTGCTGGGTGTATTTCCAGGATGATAGTGAAATGTCATAGCTGAGTGTTTTTCAAATCTCTCTCCATTTTCTCCTCTCTGCTCACCTGCAGGTGTTGTTTCAGTTTTGTCCCTTCATTTATACCTGGACACATAGCTCAGCTGGCCATCACCGCTTTCTAATTAATGGGGGTAAAATCCAAAAATCATACTGCAAAGATGACTCGAAACTCAACTAACACAGCACAGCCTGAGTCTATTATACCACACTCAGGTGGTTATTTAAATGAATCAAATAACTTATCAAAAATGATCTTTTCTTTCCTTTAATGCCAATTAATTAATTAATTTAAAGACCTAACCTCCACAACTGTAAAAGCAACAGATTCTGTTTCTTTGAAAGAAATAGGATGCTTAAATAGTGCTGCACGGACACATCCGCTGTCATGTGCGCATAACACAAAAGATAAAGACTTCAGATTGTGAAGTGATCATTTCAATTGAAGTGCTGACAGAGAAAATGCATTCAAGCTTCCACCATCCCTCCCATGCGTGACGTAAGCAGGCAGTCACTGATCAAATACTTTCCTTAATGTGTTAATGCACTATGACTGTGCAAAGTGAATCCAAAGGGAATCACATATCCAAAAAAAATAGGCTGAATTGCAGGGCACCCTTAAATCTGTTGTTGAGGACCTTTTCCATCAAGCTGCAGTGATTGGACATAAATTATAATGCATGATTTCTGCCACATTATTAGGATCACAGTGGACCGTGCATGTGGCTTAGAAGTGCCTTTCTAGAAATATGTATAATATTCATACATGCAACCATTTAATCCCTTCCTGGCTGAAAAAGTTATATTTCCATCCAATATTAATCAGCCACCAGCAGAGAGAGACAGAGATTGAGCACAATAGAGAGGTCGAAGGGAGAGCTGTGGAAAGAAAGAGGACGCAGTGAGTGGCTGTTTGTGTGAGTGTGGGTGTATAATTGTGATTTTACACCCCATGTACACCCCTCTCTGATCACACACTCCACTAACAGATATTCCACTGAACCTGTAAAACTGTCAAACATGTGTCAAGAGGCAGACAGCGTGATTATCAGGAGCAATATCAAACAAAAACCCACAGAAATCAAAGCTGCAGTGCCGAAGTCAAACGACACGCAGCCTATTAGGCGATGTGCAAAATTAATGACAATTTAATCTCAGGTTTAAGTGGATTCATTCAGCTTATTACTTTCAACACATGCAGATGCACAAATTATGAAGAAGCGAAAAGGCCATATTGTTAGTACAAGCACTCTCAGCTTCATAGTCACAACTGCAGCAGCCGCATTAAAAAGACTTAAAAGTAGATTAACAATCTGCTGACGTGCAGTTTTCTACACTGTATGCACATAATAACAAAGACATCTCTGTTGCATAATTCAATCCACTGCAAGAGCTCTGATGCCAATGTACATTTACAAAGTGTGCAGTTATTGTGGAGGTATTGTCACTCAGGTATTGATTCAACTTCATGGGGATTTGATTTTATCACATGGCGTTCCAATAACTGTGTGTGTCTCTAAGACCTCGAGATAACCAAATGCTCAAGGGAAATTCCCCGCCTGGTGAAAACATGGGTGGGGAATAATGCTGGTGAGATGTTATTCTGGTTCAGTGTCTGTAGTTAAACTCAGAAGATTGCATTTTTTCCTGTATTTGAACAGAGTTAACAGGGGAGGCTTTATTTTTTGTGTGAAAAGAAAATGATTCAATGACAGGTTCAAAATGCAGTAAAGCTGATTAAATGTATAATTTATTTTGTTGAGTTGACTTTCCTAATAGTGATGTGTGCCTAAGTCGACGTTTATTAATGGCACAATTGCAGGTCGGCATCAGAACTACTAGTAGGTTAAACAAATGATTCATATTTTTTTATGTGAGCCCCTATGATTGTTAATTGTTGTGTCCAAGCTGTAATACAGTAACCCAGCACTAGTTGGGGCTGTAGCTCCAGTCAATGGGCAGTAGAATAAGAAGCATGCCCCTGGATGTAAACAAGCACAGTGGGATGATGTCATCTTGAAGGAGCAGTGCGGTTCGGCGGTATTTTAGATCTAGAAAAGGAAGATAAAGTTGTAAGCTGTGTGAGGTTAAAATGGCTTTTCAACCTGATCAATGAATAATCACATTCAGCACAGACATGTTCATTTTAACCTGCAAGGAGGACAAAAGGCTGGTGGTGTACTGCTAATGCAAGGCACACACAGAAACCCAATTTGACAGAACAACCTTGGAATATCCATACAATAGGGAATGGACCTTGTGATATCCTAGTTTGCATTGGTAAAGACAGGATACTGTTCAAAAGAAGACAAAAAAAGAACTGAACATAATAACTGGTGGACTAGTTGTCAAGAGGTGAAGAGCAATAAAAGAATCCATTAAAACATTATGAGTTGTATAAAATGAAAGGACTCCAGTGAAACACTTTGTTTAGCATGTACGTGTTTGTGCATTTTCAAAGGAGAAGGAGAATGCTGTTCATGTCTTGTTTAGCAGACGCTCTACATGTTATATTAAAGCCAGTTTCTGGTCACTCCTGCACTGTTAACCTCGTTTTCCAGATATTAAAGACGATAAGATATTTAATTTGAATATTGCAGTCACCAAGGTTGTCACTAGAATTGACGGTACATTGAAACGTGTTGAATGTGTGTAAGCATATGTATCCATGTCATGCATGCATTAGTGGGCCTGCTGTGCAGCACACCTCAGCGAATATACAGTAGGCTATGCTCCCTTTGACCATGGTTTCATGAGTGTTTTCATATCTTTACAATTACAGTCAATTCAATAAAACCAAACTAAAAATGACAGGATGCTTTATTTTGTTTTCAGGGCTATTACAACAATAAACAAGTGTCCTGGTAATAATAAAGAGTTGGTGTGCTCCTTCAAGTGATATTAGTCTGAGACAGCTGAAGCCAGCTTAACTGGACACAGTAAATGGAAAAAAGAACACTTGGACAGCGAATATCTTTGAACAACAGCAAAATAAACTTGCTTAACTTGCACTACGTACTCAGCCATTGAGAAAGCAAGTTGTAAATGAAAAGAAGACTGACACAACTTACCAAACAATTCCATAAGTTTTTCCTCTCTATCCAGCGGAAGGCCACCCTGTCCCAGAGTATTCCTCTGTGTACTCTGGCTCAATAAAAGTCTCCTCTTGCGACCACCGTGAACGACAATTTGTAATTACCATGTTTACTTTCTCGTGTTTCTTGTCGCCGCATTAATTCACCTCTGACCCGAAATCAGCTAGATTGAAACAGTGCGCGGCATGCGGAGGGATACGGATGTTGTTCGGTTAAAAAAACAAAAACGTAGTGACTAATGAAGCGGCTTTCTCACAGAAAGGTGATGCAGCGAAACTATTCAACAAAATAGAGCTTGCACCTACCGGGGTATTTGTTTTCATTTAGCCTACTATCTGATGTCTAGTCTACACTGGCTGTTAATTAGTTTACACAACAAATGTCAAAACTATCATTTCTTAATTAGAAAAAATAATGAGGCAGAGAGGAATGTAATAAAGTTTTATTTTTTATCATAACCCTGGTTTTGTTGGCATCTGTAATCACTGACTTTTGACTTTTTCTCTCATCCTGGCCTCTGTGAAGGCAATTGCCCTAGGCTATTTGTGGTGTGTGTAAAGTGCAGGCGTTGCCAATAGGCCTACTGCATCATAATCATAATGGTTAAAACTCCTAACATATCAGACAGTAGTCTATCTTTATTGGATAAGCCTCTCGACATGAAGAAAAATCATTATGGCAACATTTTAATAAGTAAGCAACTAGGAAATGATTTTAATTAACCACTGGCTTTTTGTAGCCTACAATATTTTGTTATTATTTTAATCACTGTCATGTTCATGCAAAGTAGTCTGAACTACTTTTATACCTTATTTAACCAAACTAGATTTCACCCAAGGGTAGCTTTTTCTGTGGCACAACTTATTTCAGTGTTACCTGTTTTTCAAAGTAGATCCCTGAATACAATGACTGTTCTTTAGCATTGTTGTGTACATCTTGGGAAGCTGAACAGAACCATAAAGAAGAGTCCCTTCATCCCATGGCAACGACATCCAGAAATTTTAATACAGGATTTTAATTATCTTCCCTTTTTCTTGTGTCAATGCTCACTTTATTTAAGTGCCTTTCATTTGAATTCACCTCTTCACTAATGGCCACTCTGTCTCAGATTCACATTATTGCTTCCAAAGGCAAATACACACTTGCACAATCCATTGACTATACAAACATAATCACTAAATCAGGGGCTCTCGGTGTCTTTCACGTCCATTGTTCCAAGGAACAAGACTACTCTACCTTTCCTTTGCACCCATTCCCCTGTATTCACCTTGCACTGAGTGCCATTAAACAGTGAATAACTGATAAGAGGACATTTAGTTTTATAATACCACTGATAAGGGGCTGTTGCAGTCTTTTTTAGATACAGGCCTTATCTAGTTTCCTTTATGGCTACCGCTTATCAATGATTCCTTTCCAGACGTTTCAGGGGATTAGACAAGATTTACTGTAGGATTATTTCTCTACCGGAATTCTATCCGTTTACACTATCATGTCAGGGACAATAAGATAACACTGTTAGCCTGAAATATCTATTTGTGGGAAACAGAACTTTAATACTTTTCTTTTTTAAGGCAGACACTGGTCCTTTCACTCTACAATGCACAGAAAAATGGACTCTAACCTTTTCCAATAAAAGTATAATGTCCATCTTTTCTAGCTTTCATGTGAGAACTTCACAGCCAAGAGAGAATTCTTTACTTGAGCATGCATGAGCTGGATGATGTTGGAGGCCTTACATGATCCTTCAAGCCTGGATTATTTCATGTAGGAAACCTCACGTTTGTGATAAGATGTCAATTTATTATGCTTCTTGCTCTTCTTAGGATAGGATAGTACTTTATTGATCCCCAGAGGGGAAATTCGGGCGTTACAGCAGCACAGACAAAAAAGCTCAAAAATACACATTAAACAGAATAGATAAGATAAATAAAAATAAAAACAGGGGGTATATACAAGTACAAAATGAATGATGAAGTTAACTGGGGGGAATTGAGAATTGAGACAGTATTTGCAGAGAATGACAAGATAAAGTGACAAGTGATTAAAGTGACTTGGTTTGATAAATAGCAACAAGTAATGTAAACAGCAGAGAAGAGAGGCAGTGTTGTACCACAGTAATGCAGAGTGCAGTTATATAATATAATGTAGTATAATATAATATAGTGCAATATGAACAATATAGTGTAAGATAATTAAATGTTATATAATATAGACTAGTATAATAATATAATAAAATATATAGAATGTACAGTATATATATATATTGATGCTAAATAATAATAATAATAATACAATAATACAATGATAATAATGAAGCAGGTCATGTGGGTAGTGTTTTATGGGGGTGAAGTTTGGTGTCAAGGCAGGACTGTTATTGTTGTCATAGGCTGCTGTTGTACAGTCTTATGACAGTGAGCACAAAGGAGTGCTCTGTTTTGCACCTGGGGGGGTTCAGGCATTGGCTGAAGGAGCTGCCCATCTGCCACAGCTCACCATGTATTGATCCATGGAAGAAGAATTCTTATGGTCATGGATGAGAAATGGTCTCAACCAAGGGGTTATTCCTTTTTTATCAATAGGAAGATTTATCAATAGCACAAGGGTTGCTACGTCCACTACACTGAGTACCGTCTGTGGCAGCTTGAGGGTTTTATTATAGGATGTGTAATTAGTCCTAATGCAAATAAGGCTGAACATTTAGATTTTAATAAAGACCAAAATCAAAATTCAAATTACCTGCCCCTGCCATCCTCCTAAATTTGAGATTTCAGCGTAATGTGCATTATGATCAGATGTGAACATGCAGCATAAAGCGCTCATTATATATATTTTTTCCCCCTAAAATGACACATTATGCAATTCTGATGACATTTTCAAGTGTTTTAACACACACTTTTTTTTCATGTACAAGGCAGGATCTATCTGAAAAGCTGCCTGAGTTTGGAAACGGTTGAGAGTTGAATTGATCTGATAGTGTTTTATCAGAGGGCAGCTACTTTAAAATGTATGACTGAATAATGCAATCATAATGTCTGACTAATTCTTGCTTCAAGCAGCCCTTAATATGAGAGCAGATTCACTACACATTAAATAGTTTCATAAATTACGAATACACAGCTCAGCTCCGCACTAATCACATCTTCTGTCTGTATGATGCTCCTCATACATGTGAGCATCAAGTGATTGGCTACACTGAACTGGAGAGCGGTTTGGCAGAAACAAGTGTTATCATGCCGTGCTTAACTATAAGAGCCATCGAAATATAATGTTCATTCAAAGTAGAAGACTGATACAATACTGAAAAGCACATCAAAACGTTTTTTTGGAAGTAAATGTAAAGTAAAAGTATTAAAAAAATAGAGCAATTTAAAAATAAGCCTAAGCCACAGAGTTTTTTTCGGTCAGCTGTTTGGTTTTGATCCTGATTCCGGTTCTGGGTGAAAGATGAAATGGCAGCATCGACTGGCAAAGAGCAGATTCACCCGAACAGAAGTTTACTTGCTCTTCTTTTTCGTCTCTTTAAACTTCTTCTCATTCTATTGGTGAAAATAAGGAAAGAGGTCATTACAGAGGTACGAATAAAAAGGATTAAGTCTTGTTTATTATCCCTGTGTACTTCAAAAGTGTCTCAGTGTTTAGAATTCCTCTGTAAATACATCCTTACTTTTGAAGCTCAAAATTCATTTTCTTTGTTTTTGTCTCCTCAAGAACAGCTTAATGTAAGTGAGACACTCACTTACGTTAATGAACTCCGGCAGAAGTTTCGTTCCTTCTCAGAACCAGAGCCTATGTCCTGGTGACCTGCAGAGCTTCTAATTTATTCCGAGAACCAGAAATATTTCTATATCAGTATTTTGCACGAGCATTTCATTAGTGCAGTCAGGACCACGATAAAAAGCGGTGTTGATATTTTATCCCAAGTTGAAAAGATCATATTCTGCGTTCCAGACCTCTTGTATTTTATTGTACTATTTTGCATTGACTCCTCTTCCGCATACTCACTCATAATTTCCTGCTGTCATTGTCTAGAGCTGTCAGTTGAGATATCAGCTGCTCCCATCACCTGGTCACATCTAATCAATAGCACTGCAACACAGCTCATTGTTAACGGTCAGTCATTAATGCTTCAGTCTTTTAAAAAAAGATGCTTTTTATTCTCTGCCTCTACACCATTCATTCTGTGGTTTTGTCGGTCAGTCTCTTCCAGCAGGAAGTCTTCCGCCATCACCACCACAGTGTCTGGATGGATTCCAGAGGGTTATATATCCTGCTGCTAATCACAACAGACGCCCTTCGATTACTGTCTCGTTGAAGTGACTTAGTGCCAAAGACTCTCTGACAAGACTTAAACACACCATCTGTTGAAATAAATTTTCATTTTTACTTCATTAAACTTTCTCTACTGATTGAAATGGAATATAATCTGCCAGTCAGCATCATGGTGCAAAATAAAACAATGTAGCTCAACAGGGCAGAAGACAGGGTTGCTTTTCTAGTTACATAATGATAAGCCATGAAGGACATTTTTTGTAAATTATTTAGGAAAGCCTTAAAGGAGCAATATGTAACTCTGACACGCAGTGCAACCAGTTCCCTTGCCCGCCTCCATCGCTTCAACACCTGTTGCTCTGCCATGATTACTGGTCTCATATCTGGCAAATCAAGGGGCTTCCAAAACTGCCGTGTGGGGGGTGCCTTAAAACTGCCTACCTGCTCTGTGTTCAAAACAGATACAGACCATTACGGACCGGAATCCAAACTTAGAAGGAGGACATACTGGCTGCTGTTCATTGTACTAGTGTACAATGAACAGCAGAGTACAGTAGGGAAGAAGGCACGGTATGTGGTTGAGGGAACAACAGGTCCAGAGCCAGGTAAGAAAGTAGTCAGAGGGAAACACCAAACAGCACAGACAAGAGGCAGATAGAAGCCAAGAACAAAGAAACCTATTCTTTGTGAGGGACATGAGGCTATAGTGATTTCTGGGAGCATGATAAGGCTCACTTGTCAGAGGCAGTCCGGTTCAATGGGTAATCAGTCCAAAGAAGACCGCTGGTCAAAGACAAAGAACAACCTAGCAATGAGTCAGTGAGCAGGATAAGCTTAAATACTCGCTTGATTGAAGATAAGAAGAAGCTACAGCTGACTTGAGTTGGCTGATGAGGTGGGTACCATTGGTCCCCTGTCCCCATTCATGACAATGGGACAGGGGATGACTTTTTATATGATCTGTTTTAAATAAGATGAAGGCCTTAAATTATGCTTTAATATGGTCGTGGCTGCTTTTAGTTACAGGACACAGTAGAAATGTTCTAACCTCTTCGGTACCATCAGATGAAGCTCATGGATAACCAGTATTACACGAACCACAGTTTTAATATTTCACCTGCATCACATTAGCTTTAGTTACTCATTAAACATCCATTACATTCAGATGATTGGATTGTGTCACCACAAAGATGTCTGACTGCTTCGTCAATACCCAATTCAGTCTAGGGAAATCTGTGGTACAGCACTTAATATTGCATCTGAGAGTATGATATTTGGACAAAAGAAGGGGATTGTTGTGGTTCAAAGCAGTAATCACTGCTCAAAATAAACATAAAAGCAACTTGATGTACGAGAAACAAAGACGTTTGTGCTGCAGAACAATGGGATGGATGATTGGTTTCTGTTCCCCATCATATCAACAGATTTTAGGCATCGGCATGACATGGAAATGAGAAATCTCATAGGTCACCAGTTCCCTTGACTGTTATTGATAATCAATACAATGTTCAATTCCATACATCACATATGTCCAGTGCCATTGAAAACATTTATTTATAGGCTCAAAGCGCATTTTGTTTTTGGTAAAAATCAATTTCTAATCTGAAAGGTGAGGTGAATTTCAAATAAATGGTAAAAGTGTACGTTTGGGCAATATGAGGACTTAGGAGTTATCATAAGGCACAGTTTCAAACATTTATAATACAAACCCTTCTGAAATAAAACCCTGAATTTTTCACTTCATTACATTAAAAACACGCTGGTTCATAGACAATTCTCTAATTGTGCTGCATAAATAATGATTTCCAGACACAAGTTTATTTCCCAGAAATAAAAGTAGAGTTTTGCTGATGAAGATAACATCACATGGGATTTGATTTGGAAAAAAAAGGGGGGGAAAGACAACTCAGCAAAAAAGATCAAAGCATTCCAAAAAATGTCAGCTGTTGATAAATTGATGCTACAGACACATTTTATTTGACACTTCAAATGTTCGAAGGGCCCGGGGATGCTAATCAGCTCTAGGCATCACTTTAAGAAATGTTGAGTCACTTTCTGAGACACTGTGGAGAAATTGAGGCAGTAATCTGATTGGTTGTTGCAGCCCAGTCAACATTATATGAGCAGTAGGGAGACGCAGATACATTATTACCAAACGAACATCTTGTGCCCACCTGTCTGATTTGTATTGGCTGCACTCCCTGCAGCCTGCAGCATAATACATACTGTGCTACTGTGAGATGAGAGGTAAAAAATCACAGAGCCTCTCTATTTTCTGTTTCTGTCTCTCTTCTTCCTCAGATTATGACTGGTGCAAGTTTTGTGACAGCGTGTCCCCCCTTGTAATGATGGTGATAAATAAAACATCATTTGGCATTTGGTTGAGTGTTTATTACTAAACAGAAGGCCCTCAAGGACCGAATTTTATAGCCCTATTTACGTCAGAGTGAGGCCGTGCTAATGATGATTTTTTAGGTAATGATTAGTCAGCCAAAAATGTTCACTATATGATTAAACTTTAAGATCATAAAATGTCTGAAATGGCTTTAAAAATATCTCAATTTACCGTAACAGCTGCCTTAAAGGACCAATATGTAAAATATCTACTCAATTTAATCATAAAACTACCTCATATCGGGGCGCTGGTGGCGCAGTGGTTAGTGCGCGCGCCCCATGTATGGAGGCTGGCGTCTCAAGCGGGCGGCATGGGTTCATATCCCACCTGTGGCCTCCTTCCCGCATGTCATTCCCCTCTCTCTCTCTCTCCCTGATTTCCGACTCTATCCACTGTCCTATCTCTCCATTAAAGGCACAAAAATCTTTAAAAAAAACGACCTCATATCATCAGACATTAAGGAAACATGCTATGTTGAAGTGATGGCTTCTCTGACAACAATGCAGCGGCCAGTATATCCTCCTAAGTTTTGATCCCGGCCAGGAAGACGGCAGTTTTTCAGTATACCGTCAGGTGTTGCAGCGGGCATGTAAACGGGTTCAGATAATTGATTCTACGAATTCTCCTGGGCTCTGCCTAATTTCTGTCATCACTCGAGGTCTTAGCTTCCATAGACATAGAACATGAAGTGGTATTTCTGTGAGGATTGTCTGAGTCTTACCATTGATTAACTTTGAATCTAGAATTTTTAATGCATTATTTATTAGTGTATGTGTATGTATTAGTAAAATATGGCCTTTTCCAAAATATTTGGAATATTTTATAATTCAAGTGTCAAGCAACTTATATTTCACTCCCTTTTAACTCAGAAAGCTGTGTTCCCTGGGAGATTTCCTCAGGGACCAGGGATTTTTTAAAAGTTATTTTCTGGGCCATTTTTGCCTTTATTGGATTGGACAGCTTAAAAGAGACACTAAACATTGCAAAGAGGACTGTAGCCTCTGTACACGGGGCGGACGTCATAAACGGCTAGGCTGTGTCCCCCACCAGGGATATTTGAAGGAACCTAGTATTTTTGTACTGCACAGGCAGGAGCATAAAGAGAGTCATTGGGACTTTATGATTTTTTTTTACCACCCAAAAAAAGTCCCTGCTGTGTCGGTAATACTTACAAAAAAGTATAGTATGTTCTGGATTGACCTTGATCTTGGTAGAGGTGAATTTTGCGCATACAATAATAGACAGATTTTCTAATTTCATTGGGTTTTTATATTTGGAGAAAAATACAGACGACAATGGGCTGGAGATGAAGTTAAAGGACGGTATAACTGAGAAACTTCAAGGAAGGATAGATTTGTTTTTGTCATTGCTTTCTTTTAATTTCTAACGAGACAAAGTATGATGATGACTGTTTTTTTTGACGTGGATATAGATCATGCCATGAATTAGAATTAACATACATGTTTGCTGAATTGTAAATAATTATTTTATTTCTTTGTGATGTTTTCAAATGATGTTAATTTAAAAGTATGCTACATAACTCTCAAGAACTTTTAATCCCTTGATAAGACTAAACTTTCCACATCCTTTTGCTGTAAACAAGGCTCAAGTGACACCATTGTATCTGTGTATTAGCACAAAATACACACACACACACACACACACACACACACACACACACACACACACACACACACACACACACACACACACACTCAACAAGGTTCCATTTATGCTAACATGTGGTAATCTGTCTTATGTCGGTGCTAATTGAATAAAGTCAGAATCGGTTAAGGAGTGTAAAGAATCATTGTACACTGCCTCCACACAACTGTCTCACTAACCCAATGAAATTCATTAATCAGAGGACCAAAGAGCGACACTTTAATCAGTAGACTTTTCACATTCCTGCAACACTCCTTACTGGTCTGTAACACAGCTGCACATGAGCTACATGTCTCTCTCTCTCTCACACACACACAGGGGCGTTCAGGGTTGAATCCCTGTGGTATTACTCTGACTCCAAATGTCCACTAATGACCGAACATGCTTGGAACCTCGAGTTTTAATTACCGACTTCCACGAGCAGACTAGAGCTGCCACTTTTCATCAGAGTCAATAGACAAACAGGCAGTCACCCACACACTGTCACTGATACTCTTCAGAGCTACAACAGCCCAGACTAAATGAGAATGACAGGTAGGTGACAAATAACAGGAGAGGGTGGACATCTTCAAAGTATTCTTAAACACAGGTATTATCCTTTGGGGATGAAATAATGATACATATCATTCTTAACTCAGCAACATGGGAATGTTCCCCTGTTTTATATTGACGGGTTCAACAAGAAGTTTTCAGTGACTTTGACAGAGGTTGGATGCTTACGTGTGTTCAAAGTTAGGGTGGTCGATACGGGTAAACAAATTGATTATTGGACATTGAACAGAGGCGGAGGAAAGAGACATTCTGTCATGGATGTCAGAGGGAAAGACAACAGCAGGAGGCATCTGTGAACACAGCTGCACATGTGCATTTGTTCAACGGGAAAGGACGATGAGATACTAGAGTTTGCAGAACTTAGCACATATACTGTATCTACAAGCACAGTCAAAGGCACACCATAGACTGTTGAGTTGTCACCTTTATTTTGTTGAAAGTTATATGCATTGACTCATATGGATTATTACACTTACACACTGTATCTGCAATAAAATAAATGACAAGCTTCTTAAATTCATACTATGGAATCACATTTATCAAATGCAGCATGTGGATTTAGAGACAAATGGATCAAATCTATCTCTTAAAAAACAAAAGGTTGTGCTTTCTGTATTTGGCAAATGTGCTCATATGAATTCTTGTTGAGAGTTAGATAAACTGATTGATGCTTGTATCTGGTATGTTAGTGCGACGGCCCTCCCGCCCGCAGGTTTCCCTTCTGTCTGTGTGTCTTGTGTCCCTGCAGGTTGCTGCTGGGCCGAGTTCCGCCGCACCTGGGCAGACGTGGCCAGTCTCCCAGGTGCAGGCTATTTAAGACCGGGTTGATAACCTCACTTTGTGGCATCTATCTTTGGTGTAGCACCACTACAACATTGGATTGTTTGTTGTTTGTTGTTGGTCATTTGGACAATAAACCTTAAAACATTGTTAAAAGCCGTACGTTTCTGTATTTTGTCAGGCCTTGAGAGCCGGGTCGTGACAGTTATCCATATCTTTAAATTATCCATATGACTTTGCACAAAAATACTGAGTTAGTCTGGTTAGGATAATACCCTGCTGTAGTCTCTATAATGAGCTAAAAAACAAGTTTTAACGGTGATGTGTCTGATCAGCAAAAATGATGTTACATGCACAGATGAAAAGTTAAATTATATTCCCTGTGATTGAAACTGCATGGTGATAACCCATTTAATACCAAAGAATACTTTTGAAAATAGGGTAATCATACTGAAGCCCTTCAAGGACATGCATCCATACATTTCATTTTACTCCAGTTTGATCTCAAGATCTCATTATCTCGGGATAACAATGCTTGTTTACCCCATTATAGGTTATTTATGTTGTTTTCTTGAGATCTAGAGAAATTCACTCACCATCATCAGGATGGGAAACCCAGTGTTTTCCCCCTAATACATAAAGAGATCGAGATCTAGAGAAAACAACCAGTTCCGAAGGATGAGACACAATGTGTGGTCACAGCTTCTGGATGACACTGGGAAAGCATTTGATAGTTTTTTAATGATAAAAAGATGTTACAGTATTGTAGCTTCCATCATAAACAGCAGAGTAGCAGGATGGAGGAGTGCATTCCTCTAAATGAACTTTCAGCGAGAAGAAAGGAGACAAAGCATAACACCTAATGTTGAAGTACTGTTTAAATGATAGCTAACATATTTTTGGCAGCTGATTTTTTAATTTGACGTAGTGTAACTTATACATCTCAAGTCATTGAAAGCCAAAGCAGTAAATATCCTCAACAACAACATTGTTTATTTCTATACTGTTATTATGAATGCCTGAAGATGCTGCTGCAGGGTAGGTGTCAGATGAAGTGATAAACAGCAAGCTGTCAAAAAAAAAGATTTTTTAGAAGAATATTTCCCAAGGCAAAGATTCTTGATGAGTGATACATTAAACTGTTGAAAAAAAGCAAGATGGGGTGCAGATGGCCTAGCGATTAGGTCGCGCCCAATGTACGGAGAAATGGTCCTCCAAGGGGGGCGGCCTGGGTTCAAGTCTGGCCTGTGGCTCTTTTCCCCTTCCTCTAACAGAAAAAAACCCCCCACAACAATCTGCATTGTTAACACTTTTACTTTATCACTACCTCTCTAAAGCTCTGTCTTTTTGGAGAGCTTCACACACACCGTGAATGACTTCAAGGTTAAATGACTGAACACTACAAAATATTTGTTAGTAGCTGCAAACAGTTGCATTCACAGCTCTTCATGAGCATAAAACGTAACAAGAAAAAGACTTAGATTGTCCAAGAAAGCGTATGGATAAATGTCTATAAGTACAGGAGCATGAATAAGGAAATTGCCAATTATATAAAGTTTACAAGGTCAACATGCTGCTGTGTAATTATAATCTTGGAGGTAGAAAGTAATCAAATGAAGGATACATGTTAAAGATTAAAGCTAATTCTCCAGCTCTCCTCTGCCGTGCATCCCATAATATAATTAACAGGAAGCCTCGCTGCTGGTCTACTGTACCAGCAGGTCTTATCTTTCTCCTATGGACTACAGTGGTAAGAGAAGTGTAATGCGAGGGAGGATGAAAGAGTGGGAGAAGAAAGATGAATGGCCGAGTTCCTTGGATTAATTGTGCTGGAGGTACAGAAAAGGCAGGGAGGGAGGTAAAGATGGGTGTAGAATCGTTCCCCTCTCTATAATCCGGCCAAACGACCAGATTCTGCTAGTACATTACTCAAGCACTCGAGACAAATGGGTTGACGCTGACAACTGCTGGGTTTGTTTTCTATTGCTTTGGCAAAAGAAGAAAAGCAATCCATAGCAAAACTTTAGCGAGAAGTTGTCACTCATTGGGAAATTGCTCTGGATGTTTTTGGCCTTTGCTATTAACAGTGTGTGATATATGGCCACCGCAACATGGTGGGCTGAGCTGTGTGGGTTTGATTGTTGTTACGTGTCACACACTTCTCCCTCCTCTCTTTCCTTTCTGCTCCAAATACAGAAACAGGTTTAAAATTACATTGAAAAAAAAAAACTACTTTAACTTTCTACTTTTGCTGCTGCATGTGCTGCCTGCTGCCTGTAGCATGTGCAGAGCAACTGTGTATATGGAAACTGGCAGTATTGGTTTTCTGATCCATCAGAAGTCACACTTTATGTTTTTTCTTCTTATTTTCTTACCGACTGTTTTTCACTTTTTAGTTAAGGTCACTGACAACTCAACATTTTCCCATATTTATGGACTTTACACAGAAGAGCTTTGCTGTAATAACTTGCTCACACGTCCAGAGTGACAGGTCAGTGTTAAGGTTATTGTGAGTGTGTTAGAGACAAGTCTAGGAGACAGTATGAAGCAGTCTGTCTAGTTTACTGCAAATGAAATAGAGTGGCAGCTTCTCTAAACCTTCCTGTACATCTGTTGATGTGTAAAATGTTAGGTGCTGATCAACCATCACATCCACTGTGCAGTAACGCAATAAATCCTTTTATTAGTGGGCGGGACTAAAGCCTATTGGACAATGATCATGTGTCAAAGATAACCTCCTTGAAGGTTCGATACTGTTAAAATTCAATCAGTGCAGAGCAGAGTCCAAAATTATAAATAACTCAGAATTTGGACTGATGACAAACTTACTTTTAGAAGGACACATTGCCATGCTTTTTTCAAACTTCTACAACTGAGCCCTGGATCATGGTAATGATATTTAACAAAGGGGTGGCCAGCACATCTGTAAAATCTTCCGAGGCAGTAGGTCACTCAAATCTCAGATTCATTACCAGAAACGGCTCTGGGACACATCGTTGTCTTCTTTACCAAAAAAGCTGAAAAAGATAAATATATTTTGGAAGGTGCTTTCGTTTTCTATGCCCCAAAACACTTTGATTCACTACAGATGAGACAGCAATGAGACGATTACAACATCTAATTTATTGACTTTAATTGTTTTAACTTTAACATTTTAAATGCTCTCACTGCTTCCAATGATTTTTAATGTTCTAGTTTATTATTTAAATACCTCAGCACTTTAGAAAATGAGGGATCTCGCTGTCTAATGATTTAAACTACTAAATGATATATACACTAATTAAATAAACTTGTTTAAATGGAAAGCAACTTGGCAGTCTAGTGAGCCTGAAATAAACACAATCCAAAGAAGAACAGGACAGCAGACATAATATGAAGCAGCCTCAAAAACTCAACTGGAGTTTAAAGGAGATCTATTCTTCTGATATTTAAATTCATACATATAATATTATGATGTTGGACTTCCCTACTAAACCTCGGCAAAGTGCTTTTAAACACAAGATACACCATTGTTGCCGTAATGGACGTGGTTTTCTGCTGCTCTGATCAGACATTATGAGAACATCAGGTTCTGCCGACAGAGCAGAGCAAAGAGTGAAGCAAAGTTGTTGGACACGCCCACCCCGGCAGCTCTTTAAAAGGACACGCCCACCCAAAAGCGCACTTAAATTTCCCTACGTCTGCAAACAGAGCTGGCCAATCGTAAGAAAGTGGGCACGTGGGTAGGGGGAGGAGGACTATTTCAGGCAGAGGCTGAAATGTTTTTACTGCTGCCAGTATGAGATAAATAAGGAGATTATTAAACATCTTGCAACTCTACTCCTGGAGTTCACCAGTGACTGCCCACTTTTTCAGGGGCTCTGGTTCTGTAAGTAAATTTCCCCATTCAAATCCTCCTTTGACTTTTCACAATATCCTTACATCAAGAGATTGAAGCCTAGAACCAAGACAAGCAGCTACCCCAATACCTGTGACTATAGTACATTTCATTCGGTGCCCAAATGGCATTGGAAAGCTGAAAAAAAAGAGGCAAAGGTACAAGACTGTACATATTTTTCTTTCAGAGTCAAGAAACTACCCATCCCACAATCCACTGCGAATGGCATCACTTCTTAAATGTAACTTTAGTCGTTGTTGTAGTGTGAATACTGATAATACAAGTGTTGCACTTTCTTGTAGTTTGTGTTGTGTGGAAATATAAAGTACACTAAGGCACAACAACATTATTAATACACTTCACATTAGCTAACTATCTAGAAACATTGCCATGGTAACAGCGAACTCCACTACAGAGACGCGCTCTGACACTATGATCCTGGGTAGTGTAGTTATTTCCCCGATATCATGAATAAAGAAAAAAAGAAATGAGGTTAATATCCTCCTACTGTTCAGGAGCATAAACCATCGTTTTACACACAGGTAGCTCATGCTGTGTCTACCTTGGATGGATATTCCATTAAAGAGAAAATGAATGATATTTTTACTTTTGGAACAACCGTCGAGCCATACAGTAGGTGTGTCCCAGACGGACATAATTAATGGTGAAAGTGAGTGTAATAAATCTCCTTTAAAGTACCTTTCTTCTCAAAAGGAGCTGCAGAAAGACACATATTGTTATTTTGGCTGATTACTGCATTTTATTGAAGGCTTTGGAAAAAGCAATCAAGATTATTTCCCATTAAAACAAAACCAAAACGCATGACTCAAAAACACCTCTCTACTATGTGTTCTTAACTTCATATTTACCATCATAAACAGAATATAGGTATGGAAATCCTCTACTGTGTAACTGCTAAAGAAATGGAAATCAGAGTTAGAAAGGTAAGGCTGAAAGCACAAGACTGTAATTCTGACTGCTATGTAACTCTATCACAGTGTCAAAGGAGCTAGTGTCAGGATTATCTCCTCACAGGGAGGGTGACCAACCGAATGAGAGAAAATAAAAACACAGTAATCCAGGAAGTTCCAGGAGAAATGATTTAAAAGGCCTGGCAGAGCCAGGGTTAATCAGGTTATTCACTATTTGAGTCATGATAGTCAAACAATGGATATTTTCAGTTTGCTTCTATGTAAAACATGTCCACATATCTATTTTATAAAATGACTTTTCTTCACTTTTTGGGTTTGCCAAATGTCTAAATAATCAATTCATATCAGAAAACTTACAGGTTACTTTTTTTCTTCTCTTAAATCAAATGAATTAAACTCTATGACTAAAATAAAAAACTATCAGGACAGCTTCACAAATGAGTACATACTGTAACTCATTAGGGTCACACTGGCTGACAATGTAACCTTTAAACCATCCAGTTAGGTTAGACATCCTCCAATTGTTTCAAATAAAAGTAATTGTAAAGACAACCCTAATAGTGTGTTACATTTACAGTCAGCTGTTTGTCGTATAATTCAGATTAAGAAATAAAATACAGTAACAATTTAATAAGAGGGTCTTGATGCTTTACGGCCTGTGTCCACCAACATTCTGTCACTGTTGGGACAGACAATAAAGTTTATCTATCTATCTATTGTTGGCAGTGCCCATTGTCAATACAAAACCAGTGCAGTTCAAGGTTTTCAGCGCTCAGTGTCAGCTGTTTCCTGTCACTGCGCTCTCAGTTGAAAACAGTTAAACTTTTGGAACAGCACTGCACTTGTCACTTCTCCCTCACCGGCCATTCAAAATCAAGAAGGGGCGGGATTTCTGATATCATTTTTTTTTTTTTTTTAACAACAATGGTGGAGAAGAAATCAATTTGACTCGTCTTTTTTCGGGGTTACAATTTCAAAGTCTAGAGCTATTGCTAATGCCAGTACACAATTAATTTACATTGTTGCATGTTTTCTTGGAGATATTTCCTCTGATAAAGGAAAATATTAAGCACATGGAGCTATTTGAACAGACCTAAGCGATGAGAAGCGCTCTGAAACTGAGGTCGTGGGCGCTGCCAGTGTAAAGAGTCCCGTCAATGGACACAGGCCTGTTATCCTACAGCACTGCCCCAAAGGCCCTCTGTGTTAAAGTTTTAAGATGTGAGAAAATGTACCATTGAGAACAAATGTGAAACAGTTTTTGGTTATTAAGTGCGCTCACACACCATCAATTAGCAGCAGTATGTATTTACATAGAAATGTGGTTCAGCACTCTCACAATAAAAATCAACCATTTCAAAGTCAAGACAAAATTCCCATGAAATCAAAATTATGAAGAGAAAAAAACAAACACTTTCTAGTCTTCTCAGTAGTTTTCTTCAGCTTGACCTCTAGCAAAATTAAAATTTTGTTTTAATGGAAGAGAAAAGAACACAAAGTAAAAAGTAACTAAAAAGTCAAACATAGTCATGCAGAACATCATCCATACTTTACATACGTACAAAATTAATTTCTTTTTTTTTCCTCTTTTAAGAATAGATTCTGTAAACACTGCTTTAGGTCCTTTAGGTACGCTTTGTCCACATTTCTGCTACAATCTGTTCGTGTTTCTGTAGAAAATAGTCCGAGGCTCCAGCAGGTGAATTCTCCGTTGCACTCCTCAGCCCGTCTCTACCTTTGCGCCATTCGTCCCATTCTACCTTCAAACCACAGAAAGAGAAGAAACTAGAGGAATTAAGTGGAAGCTCTGGTGTGGTGATGTTTTGATGTGGGTGTTAAGACATTTTTAAATACCCACATAGACCACAGGTAGATTAAAAAAATAGAGGATAATAGAGAAATGGGCGAGTGGAGTTAGCTAGGGACAGTCAACAAGGCTAGAATATAGATAAGGCATAGCATGGGAGGAGGTTGGGAGGGTTTGGATATGGGGTCCGCACATCAGGCAGGTTGTACGCCTCTCCGGTACAGTTTGAAAGATGTGGGGCAGCGCATGTGATCTGGCGTTCGTAAACGGTAGTGAAGGATTTTTTTCCCCCCTCGTGATTCAGAGGCCTTGTAGGAACTCTTGGAGCTGCCTGACGATCTCTGTGTCCACCGTCTCCATCAGGGCCCCGAAGCCCTGGTCCCCCATCAGGGCCTGCTGCGCCTTCAGCTTCTCATAGACGTACTGCTGCAGAGAAACGCTGTGCACCGGGTCCTCCAGGGCCAACTGTCGGGAGGACAAAAACAAAAATGGAAAATTACAGTTAGGACGCTGCCTGAAGAAGTGTCTCCAAGTCGGCTTTTTTTATGAGGATTTAACATCGGTCACAAAGATATTAAATTTACTACCAGGAGATGAGCTGCTCAGATTCTCTCTCACGCACTGTTAGACTTTTAATACCTTCATGAATTTCTGATCAAATAAATTACTTTTTGTCGATAGTCAAAATTATACTCCTCAAGCAAGATCCTCTGCACACAAAGAAAGCCCAATTTCTTTGTCAGTCTTTTTCTTTATGCAGGGATGTCAAATATTCTTGCAGGAATTAAAGATTTGGTTCTTCCTGGATATGTATGCACTGCCATAGCAAATCTGGATTTAGGGGATTTCCTTTTGTCTTATTGTTTCTCGCACATTTCCCAGAACATCTTGTAAATGGATTCAAGCCTGGTTTTGGCCTAGTTGGTATGGGATTTCATTTTTGGTTTTAGTAGGTGATAATAGCGGGCTTGTGTGCTCTCGCCACCGTGCTTCACAGTCAGGACACAAAGCCCAGCTTTTCCCACAGCCGGCACCTCGGATTTCAGCAGAAGGAATCTTCTCAGCAGACAACTGAATATTTGACCACATGCCATCAATCTTTAAAGGCTCTTCTGCGACCTCTGGTCTGTTCAGTTGCTGTAACGGTATGACACCCGTTGTATTATATCGGCTCTTTTAATGGTCTGTGAATGAGTCACACAGTCATAGTACTTGTTTGGCTTTGGCCTTACAGTCTGCAGCAACACTACACGTTGCATTCCATGATGACAGGCTGACATAAAACCTGTGTAGAAAAACTAATCCTTCTTCACAGTCAGACACATCCATCCAGGTCCAAATAAAGGAACTCTGTGTGAGCTGGAATAAAGACGCTTCATTTGATCAAACTGACAGCAACATTGTTCTCATCTTTAAATTATCCTCTGCTTCTTACTGTACAAACAGTTGTGGTTTGTAGTGTGCTGGGTTAGGGCACGGGGAATATATTTGTTTATAATATCTGAAAGCTGAATATACAAAAGCCTACAAAACAAAACCACAGTGCATTGTGGGCCAACATTAAACAGAGGAGTCTGCGGCACTGAAATAAGAACAGAGCATGTACAGTATCTCTCTCTCTCTCTCTTTTCAAGGCATGTGATTGCGAGTCGACGCTTCCCATGACAACATCACATGGTACATGAGGAGAACAGCAAGTGGATTTTGTCCTCAGGGTGAACGCAGATGTCACCTTTCTTTGAACTGATAGAAACCTAAAAAAAAATCCCAGATACTTCAAAACGTCTGTGAGGTTGTGAAATATTGGATGTGACAGACATGATGTCATAGCAACCTCAGTAAACTATAGTATTTCATTATTTCAAACTATTAGCTACTAGTGTGAAAATGTGTCAAAAGTTAATCCAGGTAATTCTTTTAGGGAGGGATCACCGTGACAACGGCCTAGAACCACCAAATTACAGTGTTCATCAGTTCCTCCTCGAGTCCATCGAAAAGTTTTTGCCAAATTGAAAATATTCCAATGAGGAAAGCTGATGTATTGGGCAACGGCTGTCATAAAAGTGGAGGTATCAAAATAAGGTATTTCATTCCCATGAGTCTGCATAAGTTCACACACACGTTTAACTCTGTCACTTTCAAAGAGGCAATAACACACTCTTGAAAAAGTAGCGCAAAAGAAGACACACTGCATCAGCCGAACAGTGTTTGTTAAAAAAAAAACTAGTTAACTAAAAAAAGTAAAAGGCAAAGCAGACCTGCTGTAACCATTTCTCACTTTGAGGTATTGAGCACAATCAACACAAAAACTTTCACCAGAGAAGATGATTGAGTGTATGCAACCGCTGCCAATTATCTACAGTACACAGAAGACAGCACTGGAAAATACGTTTTGACAAAAGAGGGGAAAAAAAAAAAAAAAGAGGGAGAGTGAAAGTTGGATGGCTGAATAGAGCCGACACATTTCTCTGGGCAGAAACTCCGTCATTTATTTTCTGTAAAGTGAAGAAACAGACAATCACAACAGCTCAGAAAAGTTTGCCTGTGGATGTAAATAAATTATAAGAATACTCAGCAGCAGTCAACAACTTCTTTCAAAAAGTACCCCGTCAACATTATCCCACTGTCAACTTCCTCCAATGAACCTTTGTTCGCGTTACACTCGTTCATGTCAAAAGCGCCGCTGTGAGGAGTCATGAAGTGGTGACACGGCGACTCAAATTGCCAGGGAAATCTGTTCGGAGAGAAATTGTCAGGAGGCTAAAGACCTGCCTCGGCTGCAGCCTTTTCCCGTGTTACTAGGTTTGATTGAAAGTTAGTTCGAGTCAGTAGCTCTATTCAGACTGCCGTTTCAGGCAGCGATATTAACGCCCCTGTGACGTATAGACCCCCTTTGTATAGTCTTCAGAGTTAGTAACAGAGGCGAGACGGTATGAGCTTAGCCAGCGGGGGAGCACAGTGCTGTGTTTGTGCATGTCTGACTCCGTGTCTATGTGGAGCTCCTGTTGTTGCCGAGCTCCCGAATTCAAAGGCTGGAACAAGAATATTACGCCGTCGTGAAACCAAATATGAATGTAGAAAGATGTGATGACGGTGAACTGTGAAAAGTGCAAGTGTTTCCAATATAGAGACTGCCATTTAATAGGCTTCAAAATTCTGCTCAGAAACCAGTGGGTGACGTCAGGACGATGGTATACAGCTGTTTGGATATTTTGTCCCACTCCTGTGTATCCATATGAAGCAAACTGTTTCTTAATTTGAACCTGTCATGCACCCATTAATTACAAAATGCTTGCTACTCAATTCTGAGCACCTGTTGAGTTTATTTCCCAACAGATTAATGACTGTTATCATGATACATTGCTTGACACTGCTTCTCAAACCCTGTGAAAGCAGGTGTATCATAAACAGACATTAAAAAATCCTCAGTGACAAAATGTCTTTTGTCAGGTATAAAAACCAAAACTTGACATGCGAGCAGCAACCTCTTCTCTCTTTACCTGTTCTCACAGTCCCCACAAGAGCCCAACAAACTGCACTGACAAATCTGTGGGTCCTTAGAGAAGCTGAGTATTGTAATGATGACTCTTGGTCTGTAGCCAATCAGCGGAAAGAATACTTGTCATGCTAATTAGTTCTGTGTCATTTACAGTGCAATCAAACTAGTGAAGAGTGGCTGTTGGAGAGGGGCTTAATGGAAAAGCTGTCATCAAACCTGCATAATTACACTCAGCACAAGGACCTGCTGGACTGTGTGTGTGTGTGTGTGCGCGCATGTGTTTGTGTGTGGCAGTGAGTGTTTGTGTGTGGAATCACGGCTCCAACATTGTATTTGATGCAAAATATCAAGACCTACAGTAAGTAAGCATTTCTTTATCACAATGGATATGCTATCTAACAGAAACAAACACAATACTAATGTACGTTTATCCAATTATATATATATATATATCTGATACAAGTTATAGCAGTCCTTTATTTAGGCAATTAAAATAATATGCAATTAACAAATGTAAACCTTAATCCCACAGGATTAGTATTACCTAGGAATCTCAGATAATTTGCAAAAATTGCAGGGGACGTCTATGATTTAATCCTGTTCAAAACACCATGTCTGTAACTTGTATAGTATACATTCCAGGGCACATATCCTACATTTTTTCAGCAAATACTGATAATAGTATTCCAGTCTGAACCGTCAGCTCATAGTGCTCCCACACTTGCACAACTCCAGAAAAACTCCTGATGTTTCCAGGAGGAGTTGCATGTGTGTTTTTTTTCACTCTGACTTCATCAGGAGTTTCTCTTACCAGCCCCCTCAGATTTTTTTCCGCTGAAAGTGTGAGTGAGCTGATGTTAGAACGCAGCAGGATGTAATCAGGAGGAGCGAGTGGGAGGGGGCGGTGATGTTTATTCCCTGCAATCGTTGCACAGCCAAAGACTGTCTGCACGTGAGAGCTACGATCTCTGTGCAAATAATGAAACGGCTGCTTTGTGTTTTCTGTTCTCCAGTATGTTCTTCTACGCTCTCTTTTTGATGTTTTGATTCTGTCGCACTAGACATGACATTGAAATGAAGGCAAATATTCTCATTATGACTCTGTTGCTTCGTCTGCTGCTTCCATGTCTACTTTCTACGCCATGTTTCGCCCCAAGAGACCCCCTGCCCCCCCTGTTCCTGTCTGACCGGGATAGTCTCCTGCTTTGAGGTGCATACAGTACGTGAAAAACCAGGTCAGGAGGATTCCATGAAAGTTACATTGTGGACTATTGAGGCAGCGAGCCGCTGTGCGGACGTTGGAGAGACAACATTCTCCCCGTTGAACGTGATTACGCTGTTAGACGGACTTACAAGCAAATATTTGAAGGTTGAAAAGTTACATATTGGGGCTTTAAAAGAAAGCAAGAATAGATTTTGAATAATCAAGAGCTATTACACAGGAGCAGGATAAAATCAGCCAAGAGACAAAAAACATCTTTGTCCACAATGGTCCCCAAAATCGACACAGGAGCTGTAAATTGGTGATTAGAGAAAAATGTAAACAGGATAAAGGTTTACTTGTGAGCTTAAAGGCAGCTTGTTTCAGATATAGAACGCTGAGATGAAGAGTAGTATGCTGAGGACACCTGCCATGCTGGGACTCAGCGCACAAAACAGCACGGATACAAAAACCAACAGGAAGAGTGGAGGCTATGAATAAGAACAATAAACATGAACTGCTGTGATCCCCGAGGAAGACGAGAGATAAAGAGGAGGGGGAACAAAGGAAGCACAGGGCAAGAAAAGGTGATGATGTGATTGGAAAGCAGAGAAGTAATGTGAAAAAGCTATGTCAAGTGGAAACAAAGAAACACTGATGCAACAAAGAAAAGGTGTATTGACAAGAAAAGAAAAGATGTTTGCAGAAACTGAAGTGTAGAACAACATGAGGATAAACAAGGGATGAAAACAGCATGACGTGCAACGCAAAAGAGTCACAGCTTTAGCTCTTGTTGAGGACAGAGAGGAAGAGGAGGAGGAGGAGGAGGAGGAGGAAAACAGAGCAGTTGGCAACGTGAGAGGAGGCAGAGGAAAATATGAAGAGAGACGGCTGAAATGAAAGCCCTTATCTCTTAACGCAATTCCCGGACTACAGCTGCCCATTTCCAAAGCAAACAACGTGAAGAGACGTTGTGTTTGCTCAAAGTTTTTCAGGGGATTTTAAAATCTCCATAAACAACAGCATGTTACATACACACAAAACAAAGAGCCTGCCAACATGCAAAGTATGTTTATTGCTCTTAGCCAGGGGTCTCCAACCTGTTTTCATCCGAGAGCTACATTGAAAATAATGAAAGTAACCACGAGCCATTTTCATCACATTGCTTCTGTGTTAGGTGTTATTTTAGTCCCTGAAAAATGTCTTGTCCACTGCATGCAACCATGATTTCCTTCATCAATACGCCGTCCATAAATGGCTTGTTGAGCTTTGCAGGGATGGGCGCCACTTTCTGTTGCAGCATTTGCCTTCTTTGTCAGTTGGGTGAATAGAGCTTGCTGTTTTTTTTTTTTTTTAAGTGTCGCTTTCAGGATGGTCACCTTTCTCAGATCTTATCTTTCTGCCAGCAGAGAAGTCCAATGCAAAGTTTCTGGGGTGTTGTGGAGCTCACTGAAACGCTGGCACCGCAGATGAGGCACACACACTTCTTCAGTTGTGAAAAACCCTGAACATTGTATATATATATTTATTTATTTATTTTCTTGGCTGGGTCACCTTTGTTGTCCATCGTAAATGTGTCTCAAAAGGCTTGCAAACGGCACCAAACTCCTTACTTTAGCTCTGCTAGCGCGTGATTAGTTCCATTTAGGCGTTGACAACCTTGACGGGAGCATTATGTTTTTCTATAAACTGTTGGCCATTCCTTTTATTTTGTATTGGATGGGGTGGCTGTGGATCAGTGGTTCCCACACATAGACCAGGGCCACCCAAGTATATTTCTGACCTGTTGTTATTTATTTTTTTATTTATTCATAAATGAAAGAGACCAGGGGAGAGAGAGACGGGCAGGGGTGCAGGCGCAAGCACCTCACTGAGCGCACAGAATTTTAAACTGTGCCTGAGCCCTCGACGGCTTCGTGAAACATAACAAAACTCCAGTTTAAAAAATAATTCCCACTAGACTCCTGTGCAGAGATAAGGCACAGCAAAACCAAGAGAGGAGAATCACATCAGCTCCAGAAAGAGAGAGCGAGAGAGAGAGCGAGAGCGAGAGCGAGAGCGAGAGAGAGAGAGAAGGTCCGCTGTCCGTACATCCCTCTTGTAAAAGCCAGGATTGAGATGCCTTGCTCCTATCAAAAACCGATTTACCTCCTCCTTGTGTTTGTGTCTGTGCGTGGATAAGATGAGCAGGTTAAAGCTGTTTGTTGCAAAAACTCTTAATTTAGAGGGAAAAACACATTTGATATAAATACAAACCTAATATTAAAATATACCCTGGATAAGAGTCGACCCCCTGTCCCCCCACTTAGCCACAAACTCCACCGCCCGGGTATCGCGTCACTCTGTGGGAAACGCTGCTGATTATCACTTAACAGAATTTAAAACAGGGTCATATTAATTTATTTTTTTACCTTCTGGGCTCAACATGCTCTATCATTTCCTTTCCTTTTTGTCATTCATTATCTCACTGCTCTGCTCAGTGGCGGAGATCAGAGGACATTAAAGGAAGCCAAGTCAAGCAGGCAATCGCTAACTGGAGCTAATGATGCAACAACCTGTACTTTCCCAGGCTTTATCTTATAAGCAATGGTGTCTCACTCTAACTGCAACTCCACACACAGTACATGAGCATGTGTGTGTGTGTGAACATACGCTGCCTTCAGTGTGATGTAATCAGCTGCAGGGCTGATGCACTGAAGTATAAACTAAGAACTGTATTGTGTAAGGGGATGCTGACAGCTCGGGGTTCAGAGGATTACACTGTGGGCAAATGTTAATTACATCAGCTAATTTATGACACATTCATCTACAGGCCCCCGCCAGCCGGTCGCCCTGGGCAATGCTGACTAGATTTGTGAACAGCTCTCAAGTGGTCCAAACTGACTCAGAGCATCATATTGTACCAGACTCGTATTTCTCAGTGTCAATTCGATACTAAGCCAGGATTCAGATCATTCAATATGGGGACTCTTACAACTTGACTGACTTGTTTGAGAGCATCACATGAAACAGTCGACAAAGAGCTCTGCAGGGGGGCCGATGATGAGTCGATCAGCCCCATGGGCAGGATGTTCAAGCTTCGGCAAGTGTTGTCAAGCTGAATGGTGACACCAAGTAGGAGTTAGAGCAACAATGGCAAGCGCTACAGACGAGAAATGCTTTTTAACACAGAAGACAAGTTAACCCAATAAAAAACAACAACATGGTTTTCACTCTGAACACTCTTTACAAGAGATTGAATGAAGTAAAAACCAGTAGGGATGCAACAATACACATATATGTATACACATATGTGTCACAGTATTGTGTTCACAATATGATTTTTTCAGTTTTCTACAATTGTAAAATTTTTGTAAAAAAAAAATTCTATGGAAGTCATTTTTTAAATACGTTTTTTTTTTTTTTTTTTAACTTAAATTCACTGAAAATGAAAATACAAAATATAATTTTTCTTATTTTTTTTCTCCTTTTAATATTGAATGTCTCATCGGTTTAAATTGTCCATTTCTGTTTCTGTTTTGTAATTATACCGTCAGGTCCCCAGGCATTGCTACATCCCTTACAACCAGTATGGCACTTAAAGCACTTGTGATGGACTTTCTATTTGTCCATTTTGGCGACCCCTGTGGACAGATGCTGACATTGTCCTTTTCATGTGTAAGCACTGTTTTCCACCTAAAATATCTTGCCTTGCTGACATCTACCCTGCTGCAGGGATGAGAGGCATTTAAAATACCAACATGAAAATAATCAGTGCTCTCTCTGGCAGTTTGATTTGCTTCGGAAGGTCATATAGAGACATCACTATAAGTTACCAGTTACTATCATTACCAGTTGAGAAATCCTCACAGGAGCTTTAAGGTTTAAAATGGGGTGTATAAAGTGGACAGTTCTGTCTAATATCAACTGGTTTTAGTCCAGGTTCTGTTGCTGACATTCAGGTGATAAGCTCATAAGGTGGAGTAGAAGAAGGACTCTCTCTACTCATCCAGTCTGCCTGTCATTCTCAATCGAATCGTTTTACATGTTTGATAATTACAACTAGCATCCAGAGTCTAACAACACGAGGCACAGAAAATGTGCGGGGGAGAAAACCAAACAAAACAATGTGCAAATGTCTGCTGTGATGTGCTCCTGAGTGACAGTAGCAATTATTTTAAGATCCACTTAAGTGCAGTTCACCCCAGGTCACCTAATTTTTCCACCTACTATCTCATCACAAATTACCAGTGACAAACTGTGAACATTAGAAAGGCAAATTATTTGTGTTGGACGCCCTTACCTCGAGGGAAAGGACATGCAAGAATTTGTGTTCTTGTGTTCGTTTTTTTCCGATCTGTTTTTTAATACAAAACAAATCTTTAGGATGAAGATGATGCAAACATCTAAAGTTTAATTATATATACTCTGTCTGAAATGACTTCTTACAAATCTCTACAAACATACAAAGCACAATTCAAATAGTGTGAGAATGAGAATGTTTCGAAGACCTAGGACAATGCCGTGCAGGATTCCTATTTTTGTCTTGTAAACCACCCCGTCTCTTCAACATAAAAATCAATTAATCAATACCCTAACTGAATGACTCTGTGACCTGTGAAACCTGCCCTGTAATACTCAAATGCCATAGTTACCATGTTGTTTACACAGTCTTTTCTCCAGTGCTTCTTGACTCAAACAGACTCTTGGTCAACTTAGAATTTCCTTTTTTTCCTGGGGCATGCTGTGGGTCTTATTACGGTAATTAACTCCTAGAGAGCTGGTGCAAGGTTAATATGGTGCATATGATGGTGTTCACGCATACAAGAGCAACAGCTTTACTTTGTAATAAACACACCTCTGATTGACAGGTCATATTTCACAGGTTGAAAAATATGCAAAACAATATCATCAAGGAAAATGTATTTGATTTTTATGTGCATTATGTTTGAGGGCATGAGAGCTGAAGCTCCTTTGAAGAACTGGCATATAGAGTGAAGCTTGAACACACTTCCCTGCTATTTAATGGAATTAATTAGATTATTTCCTTTACAGGTAAATAAGCGACATTCTGAATGTAAATAGAGCAAATTAAATCAAATATACCCGATGTAAACATAGACATGACAACTTCCTCAAAAGACTGCTATCAAACTACCTCTGGGTTTGTTGTTCTCAGCTCTGTGTTCACACTGACTGGACGGCACAGTGCTCCCTTCAGATTGTTGTGTTTTGTTCAGAGGCCTCCCCCCCCCAAAAAAAAACGTTAGCCCACCACCACTGGGGGTGGAAAAGAGATGGCCCAGCCCACCCAGTGACCTGAGTCCAGAGGCGTTATAACCGAGTATTGTAGCAAGAGTACTAACCGAAGGAGAACCAACAGACTTTCCTACCAGAAGAAGAATTTCTTCATAGACTGACATTTAACAACTGAATCAACTTTCAGATGCATATAGTAACTTGAAAATGATTTACCTGCGATTATCAGTACTGCTGCTCTCTTTACAGACACTTGCGAGTGGAACAGGATGGGATGGCCGTGGGAGTGTTTGAGACAGGACGGGAGGGGGAAGCTGAGGGATGAACGAGGTGTGTCTTTTGTTTTGGTTTGAGAATCTGCCCTAAAAGTCATCAGCCTTTAATATATTTTTAATTGTTATCTAATTATTTGATCCTCTTCAATAAATGAGGATTAGATATGTCCCACATGTCTTAATTCTTAGATCTCAACAGTGGATGTTGGTCAGCATAAGAACATTTGAAAGTGTTATCTAACTTCTAAACATTAAGCATCTCCTTATCGTTTTATCTTCATCCCTTCAAAATCAGGGCAGGAATTAATCAGGCAGCTTTAAGACTAATATTAGAAAACGTTTAGTTTCAATTTTTCAATCAATTTCTATTTAATCTTCATTTATTTAATTCTGCTAATAAATTTAATCAATTTATTTCCTTCCACTAATGCATGCATAATCTCTCTAAATCACTTTAATTCTTCTTTCAAGAGCAACAGTAGGAGTATTTCCACCAGAACGTCGCTTGGCAGGATGTCCTGTCTTGGCATGCTCACCTAAATATGACATCAGAACATGACCGTGCCTCGATAAGCGGGGATTTATGTGTTTTGCTAGTTGATAGGATTTTGTGTGAAACTTTTTGGATTGGTTTATTGGAGGCACGTTGTCCGTAACAGAGAAAACAGATTTACATTTGAAAGTTTGGATATTAAGGAAGATTAAAGGGGAGAGTGATCGCGGCGTGTGGATGTGTGCTGAAAGTTCAAAAGCAAACAGAGAGACAAGGGGTGGAGTTGATGAGCAAAGAGATGAACACAGTTTTACCCCGCAGGGAGGTGTAGCTACAACAACATAATAAGTCGAGTGAAAACATGAGCCAGAAGAAAACATCCAAGTGCTGACTGAAGGACAAAGGCAATCTGCATGAAGATAAGCATCAGAGCTCGCTTGACGGTGCACAAATCAAATATTCCTGTGCAGGGAGGGGCGGGGGGGGGGGGAGATGAGGCCGAAGAGGAGAAACAGGAGTGATGAGGGGAGTAAAATAGCGATGATGAGAGGAAAGTATAGAAGGAGAATGACATGCCTCCCGCTGTGGCTCACTGATAAAGAAGCACTAGTCTTCATGCCTTCATGCATGAGAGTGGAAGATATATGAGAGGCAGGATGAAAGGAGGAGAGAGACAGATGAGATGTGAGGGAAGTGGAGGGGCTTTCGTAGTTGCCTGGTGAGCAGATGATGAGAGAAAAAAAGAAGCAGAAAAGACGGCGGAGAGAGAGGAAGAAAAGTTATTATGACGATGATTATGATGATTTGTGCCCGTAGCAGTTAAAAGTCGGACTGCTTTATTTACTCCTGTAAGAGTAATAATCTCTGCACTAAAATGCAGATATATATATATATATATATATATACATTTTTTTTTAAATATGACCAGTGGCCAGTTACTTCATATTTGATTCACAGGAGTTGTTGACAATAAAACTGTCGTTAATTAAAAGCCATATCATTTGGTTACTCTTCGCATCTCTATAAAAAACACTTTTTCTAACACAAGGTTAGAATTTTTGCAGCCTGCTGGGACTGTGATTATTTATGTCACTGAATAAAATGTGCAAAGGACTGTTTGTATTTGTATATATGGAAGCATATGTGAGAGTGTGGCTAATGGGTATTATGCATGAGAGGGAAAAGTCTTTCTATATGTGAGCATCTGTTGGCTGGAGCACTGGTGTAATGGGAATTGGTCTGTTCAATATCCGCATCTGACACTAATCCCATTACCTCAGGATTCTCATACTCCAACTACCAAATATCATTTATCTACAGTTGTCCCCATGTACACTTCCCTAAATGAAGGACACCTATGTTTATATTGTGTGCAGGAAAAATAGATTCATGTTTACCAGTCCTGTGGAAGAGCTAACCCTCGGGAATATATCTTATATATTTCAAATGTAACAGAGGTCACACATTTTAAGCATTGGCGCCTGGTTTAGGAATTTTCCTCCTGGAGAGGGTTTCAAGTTTTCTGTCCTTTCTTGCATTACAGTCTCCCAAGATCACAAGTGTTAAACATGAACAGCAAGCATGGGAACTGTAACTTTAAGTGACCTCCCGGTGGAAAGGCTTCAGCACTGACCAAGTATAAAAATAGATTATGTGTTTCAATGGCTGCTTTCAACATGCATTCCTGAAAATTTCTAGAAAATGTCAGGCTGGCCTGTCTCTGATATCCTCCAGATTTGTTCTTTTACTACAATCTTCACAGCGGGAGATTTTCCCTATTGGACGTGAGGGCATGGGGTCAGGAGCAGTATGATGTAAAACGTACAGAGAGGAAGTTACAGTGACATGTTAAGAACAAGGTGGCAGATGAAGCAACGCTATGATTATAGTTTTTGCCTTTATGTCAATGCTACATGTACTGGATGTATTTACAGTATCGCCGAAAATTGGTGAGCAGAAGAGCTGCTTCATTACATCATGAAGATGGCACTAATAGCAGGACGTAAACCTCATCACCCTCACCTATTCACCTCAAGGTTAATTTCCCTGATTATTACTTGCTGTATTCACACCTCAGCTCACCCCGAGGCAAAAATCTGGATAAAGCCAGAGTGAAATATTCCAGCCATTTCTGTCAGCCACATGCAGCTCACTCTGAAAATTTCAGAACATTTTCAAGGGTTTTGTGCACGTGTGAAAAGTACTGGAGAGACATTTGAAGCTAAGAACGGTACCTGTAAAAAGCACCAGGTATTATTATTCACATATCGTAATTCTTCCACAGCCACTAAAGACATTTAGTTGAGACAGGCTGTTCTCTCCTTGATTGGTAAGCTGATCTAAATCTGCCAATGAATGGAGTTCCCCTTTATAATTAATCCAAATTACAATAAGCAACATCAGCCTGCTGACTGCAAAGAAGGGCTTCTAAATTACTGAAGTTATAAATTAGATTGAGATCACTTCTTAGACCATGATCATTTCAATGAGAGTAATTTAAACTCATTTAGACAAAGACTTGATTTTGGCAAGTAAGATTTGTGTGTCTGTGTCTGTGTTCAAGTGTCTGCGGGTAATTCAGACTGTCTGGAAACCAGTGGCTCTCTTCAAATAAAAGACAGGTTGACACAGAAAGCAGGAGTTTTAGGAATTTTTCAGCTTAACCGTCAAGTCAAGTGTGTGCGCCTCATGTACAGAGGCCATAGTCCTCCAAGTGGGCAGCCCGGGTTTTAATCTAACCTGTGGCTTCTTTACCACATTTCTTTCAACCCTCTCTGTCCCTGATTTCTGACTCTATCCACTCTATCTCTAAATAAAGGCCCAAAAAGCCCAAAAATAAACCTTTATGAAAAATAATTCTCTGTCAATTTGACTAACAATGTCAATGAATTTTAATCTAAACACAACCTTCAGTGAGGTCCCATTGTACTGACAAGATCTGGAGCACACTTCTACATCATTGTAGATACGTGAGGTGAGTATAACGGAGTTAGTGTTAACTCCAGTTTTGAGTTCTTTCCTCAATGAACAGCTGTGTTTTCTATTTAGTATTTTACCACTGAGCACTGACAACGTGCTACTTGGAATACATGATTAATAAAAGCCTGAGGCACAACTCTGCCCCTTTTTCTAACATGCCAGTTAGCTTTAGCTAAAGTCGATTACATGTTGACATGCACATGTCAGCTGTTCCTGTTGTGAGATGACAGCACCGAGACCAAATTGAGATTTCAATGGCTCAAGTTGTGACATACCAAAACACTTCTTGTACTTGTGTGTAAAGAAAAAAAAAAAGGATATGAAAGAAAATCTTGAAACACAGAAGGATGTGTGAATGACAAGACCTGCAATTTTGAATCAGTGATACTCAAACCCGCAACAGGCAATCACACAGTCGGAGGCAGCTGAACAAAGACTGACTGTGTTAAACCCAAGCAGCAAAATCAACCATCTTTTTTGTAACACGCTCCATCTTCCATCCTATTTTCTCCAGCTGATGGTTGTTACACAAGAACCAGAGATGTAAAAATACCATTCCTTTGTGGTATTTTAGTATTGATGGCCAAAATTCTTGAAAACTCAGAGAAGAAAGTTTGACTTTAGTGCTGTTTCATGCAGGTTTTTTTAAATGCATGATCAAAGTTTTCATATTTATACATAGTAGTCTAGACTTGTCTTATATAAAAAGTGGGTCCAAAGCTGCACCGATCGAACAGCTCGACGGTACGGTGAGCTGAGAGACAAGGTCATGTACGTTCACCAGCATTAATATATCATCGACAGAGATTGATCTGCCACACAGGAATGACGGCAGCTCCATTTAACTTTCATGAAATCGGATAATCATGGAATTTAAAAAGTGTAAGAAAGAAGACATTTGGGCAACATTCAAACAGAAACAAAGAGAGCAGTGTAACGTAAACTTTGGCCACTTAACAACCACACACCTCCTTCCCTCTATTCTATGGTTTCCTTAGCTCATGGGCTCATGACTTAGAGGGAGGATTAGAACCTAATTGCAGTAATTTTCCTCACCAAATGAGGCGGCACAAATTGTAATCGTCTAATTAGTATTAAAGTGTAGGGCGAAAGTGTAAGAGCCCTCTAGCAGTATGCCATAAAGGTGCATATTACCCAACACATGACTAAGCGTAGGAGGGGGCGCATACATGTATACATACAAGGAAGTCTTAAAATACTGGGAAAACATGGAGGGGCTGTCAATCAGCCTCGGGCATGCCGCCCTCAGAAACTGAGTTTGGGGGGGAAAAAGCTAAAGAAGAAACCACAAGAATTTGGAGAAGCAGCTTAGTTGGTCAAAGGTTTAACGAATGATTAACTAGTGGATAAATGCTTTAAGGGCAGGTTAGAAAAAAAAACCTTCACACTGCAGAATGTATAACAGAGAGGATAAAAACTGCTCATCGGCAGCACAGAGTTATAAACTTGGTGGAGGCATCATTGTGATTTGTGATTGCTTCTCCACAAAGTCCTCACAAAAGGTTAGCTATGTCCCATGTTAGGGGTTGCACCTTTCATTCAGAGGTGTCCTCAAATGCAGCAGACAAATGTGTCCTCTTTCCACCGCAGCCAATGAAGGATCCACCCTGCATCCTTCGTGGCCCAACATATCCCAAGATTCATTGGGTGCCATTTCTAACAAGCTGGCGGATTCTCAAATGGTCGAGCACTACACGTTTAAATGCGGGTGATTGGTTTCAACTCAGTGGAATAGCTACCAATACCAATGTAAAAAAAAATACAAGGGCCTTTGAGACACAGGTGTTGTGAAAGGAGAGGGTTTAACTCCCTGATCCGTAACCTTCTTCACTGAAATTCATTTTTCAGCAAATCTATTTCAGCTTCTGTGTTGCCTTTTAAACACAACTAAATGGAGGCAAAATGGTTTTGAAGAAGACAAGGGCTGCGATGTAAAAAACTTGACAGATGCTTTGGGTTTCTGATATAGATAGCTAAAAATAATCCTGGCAATTGAGAAAAAAAAAAGTCTGACTTTTCGCAGAAAAACATCCCCTTGCTCTAGTGGACCAGGATGAGCCATTGTTGGTCACTTGGAGGACTCTTGCAATCGGGGCCTGACAGACAAGCTGGGTCAAACAGTGATATATGACATCCTGTCTGAAATCTGCTGTGCCATCTGGCAGCCACTTAAAGCCCAATTTCTGCATTGGTAAAAGAGGACTCAGGAGTGGAAAGATGCAGAGAGCAGTTTTTGGGAGTCTGGAACTTTTTGGTAAACACAGAAAAAAGAAACACAGACTGAGGAAAGCTATAAAACATTCTTTTTTTCAAAGAAAGATCCAGTAAAATGTTATTTTATTTCTAATACCACCAGATATGTTTAGTCATTTGGACAATAACAGGACATCATTTTGCTGGGATTATCAATGCCTGATTTTACCACACATGGCCTTATTTGGAGTGCTTAATTGTGTTATTCATTTCCTTTAAGTAATAATGATGAAAACAGGATTTTATACTGACATTAAGTGCAAACAAAGTTAAACCAAAGCAAGTGCTCTAAAGCGTTTGCCATTACCATTTGTGACTTGTTAACACATCAAAATCACAAAATGTGGCACGCTTTCCCTTTAAAGAACATTCTTAACTTTCATTAAAGCTTATGACGATGAGAAATACCCCCCCCCCCGCCCCCTTTGTATCATATAAGTTAAATCTCCACAAGAGAGCAGAAATGTATACATTTTTGTTCATGCTTACAAAGAGTGACAATGACCATTTCCCGATGTTTCACATACAACAGTGAGATATTTTATCTTCTTTCCGCTGATTCCCAGGAAAGAATCATGTTGTATTTATCATTCTGATGTAAATGATATAGCTTATTAAAATTCAACCTGATTATTATAATACAAACAAAACTCTATTATGAGTACCGTCTAGTTCTCTTAGAGGTATAAAATGTTCACGAGACTGTTGCCTTGAGGATTCAACTAAGCTCAGAGACAGGTGGTCTTATTGGCTTTCTCCAATATTGCCAAACCTTAAGTCATGACGCAGACGAGAAATACAAATAAATACTAGCGCTTTCATGCACATGGGTCCCAAGAGACGGTGACATAAAAAAAAGATAAAACTGAGGATATTGTTGCTATGACTTCTGGATTGTAATCTCAGTGCGACATATTGTGCTGGACGCCTCACACTCTGTGGGCTTTCAGAGTGCCAGTCTGAGATTTACTGCCCAATGCTAAAAGAAAGTCTACATGCTCCACAGCTAATGTCAGGATGGCTTGGCAAAGTACAGTACATCAAGAGAATAATGTATTGCTTGGAATATCTATATATTTTTTACAGTACTGTTGATCTTCAAATAATAATAATAAACCAATAAACCGAGGCCTCTTGTACTTTAGAGCAGTGGTTCTCATCTCTTTGTTCTGTCATATGCGTTCTAACGTCTGAGGACCAAACTGCACAATTTTTCATAAAACAAATCTCATTGGTTGAAAAATATAGATTAGATGTTTATTGCCATTTGCACAGGTATATTGGAATTTTTGTGCATTTCTCCCAGAGTCAGCTCGACAAACAAGGTAAAGGTATAAAAAAATAGAATAGCAATATAAACATGAGAGTAGAAAAAAGAAATAGTTACAAATAGGAAAAAATAAACTGTTCAAAAAAACTATACACTATTCAAAATGTGGGTCCCAATTTCTTGATAAGGAGTTGGTGGTGGGTCCTGAGAGTCCTGACTGGTCCTGGCTAGACCAGTTGAGAACCAGTGCTTTAGAGCAACGTTAGTTCTCAGTCAATCGTGGTTATTGTTTGATTTGAACAATCAATCCACTTGTTCGGAGTGAGGACCAATAAATCAATACTTTGTCACCTATCTGAAGGAAGAGGACTAATGAAGAGGGAATGGGACAAATAGGTTCTTCTGCATTAACATCTGCAACCTGCAACACTAGAACAGCACAAAGACAGGCAGAGAAGGAAGTGAAATATGATCTCAGTATTCATTGTGCTGCGTGCTTTACATTTTAATATTGTCGCTTTCTGTCAAAGCTGGTTGCAGTTTGTTTTATATGCCTCAATGAAACAGATGAATCAGTTTGGTGACACTCAAAAGAAATGTTTAGGACTCTCTATAGTCATCTCAGAATCCTTACCAAGGTTGTGCAGCCTCTCAGGGGTTGTAAATTATTCTGTTTGATTACAACTCTATTGAGGTTGAACATATCTGAGCTACGGCGGTATTACCCAATCTCACAAGACTTCATGTACTTCTGAGAACGATAAAGGTGTCATTTTGTCCAAACATCAGGTGCAACATGATTTACAGGCGTGTCAAGGAGATGTCAATCAAGCACTATCTGCACATGTCCTCAAGTCCCGGGAGAGGACTTGAATGTAATCATCTAGAATAAGTAGCTGTGTGGGTTTTTTTCCACAGGTGTGAATGGAAAGAAATAGACGGCATATACACTTTATTGACATGTCAGAGAAGGGGATGCATATGTGGTTAATGTTATTGATTATATAAGGGCTGTGAAAAAGGTTTAGAAAAAAAATAGACCATGCCTGAAGAGCTGAAGAAATACATTACTGCACAAACATGACAGAACCTGAATTGTGTAGTTATGCATTGTATGTAGGTCTCCTCCCTCCCTGTTCTCACAGAGACTCTCAGTTAAGGACAGTTTGCTTCGGGCAGTTTTACAGCCGTGCCACATTTTCTCAGTCTAACATGACTGACCTTTCTGCACTCCAAGGAATATTCCGTGGCCTGGAAAGGTTCCTGTATCCTTCACCTGATCGGACCCTACCACACATTGCCAGTAAAACCCTGGTGGGTCGCAAGCTGTTTTCACCAAGCAGCAAATTTAGTTTAAAAATAAAGCCAATGCAGGAGCATAAAAACTGCAGTTTCTTGAGTGTCCACTTGAGGCTGGCTCCAACAGCCCCAAAAGTCACATCCACACCCCCTGCTCCGTAATCACATGGGCTCACCCATTCACTTGGAAATTGGAAAAATGTGGCTTTTTGCTTTCACACATGCATATAATCCTGAAACATTAGCGAAAATGTGCAAAAAGGTTGCATCTGGAGTTTTGTGCATTTGTTAAAACACTAATAAAATGTGTAAATAAATATTAAGGCAATAAACTAAACCGCATGTGTATCTCTGCCACATTAAAAAAGTGTTTTAATTTGTTTGAACATTGGCAACAAAACATAACTTCACTGACATCAGCAGTGGCCATAAAAAATTAAGTTAAAACTATTTTTTTTGCAAACGCTCTACTCTATTTATTATTTCTATACAGAGTGGAATACATATCTTACCATTATAAAAGGTAAACAATACCAGAACTAACCTTTCCATACAGATACAGACCCTTCAGAGTTCACACAGCGTGTACTCAGCCCATGGTTCATTCATGAAGTGTTGGATTGTAACATATTTCAAATCCTGCATCACCGACACCTCCCAGCACTCTTGTGGACAAATGGCTGTAAAGCTGAGAAGCGACAGAAATGAAAACTAATTTCAATAGTTCCGTTTGCCTTAGGCAGCACAAAGGAGAATCTTGATATCTTGTGCTGCAAAATAACACAGCCAGGGAGGACTGTTATTCAACAAAACCAAATTATGCTGACGCTGATGGTCTGCTTGAGACTAGGAGCAATAATAAAGCAAGAATGGCAAGTCTTCATTACTAATGCTTTGTGTGGTCCATAGTGAATTGATAACACACTGAAACTAATTTCCTCTAAATATATACCTCCAAAGGACCTCTGGAGTCAGTTTGATTGTTCATTAAAATGAAATAATGAAAAACTTTTGAATGACAAAAACAATTTCATCATAATCGGCAGTTCATCAAAGTTTCAAAAAGCATTTTGGCTTCAGTCGGAGCTTTGACAGCCACTGGGTAATAGTGTAATAGGTATCATTTTCCATAATTTCCTTTCTTAAACATCAAAGCATGCACATTTAATAGAGTTGTCATTTGAGGGAAAATAATCAGTCTTTATGGGTAATCTACACAAAATAATGAAAATGAAGGGACAATTTCATAACTAATTAATAAGTCCTGGAAAAATGTTTTTTTTTTTTCTTTCTCTCACTTAGAGCAATAATAGCCATGGGGTATCAGCGTAATAGGTATAATATTTTATCTTTCTCCTCTCGATTTTCAAAGCATGAAAGTTTAATGGGTTGACCTTCAAAGCCCCACTTCATCAGCAAAAGTTTCACTGGAGGACTCTTCTGGTTTTTACTGAAGTCCCAGTTTTGATTACAGGGGAAGGAGGGCGAATATTTACCAATGAGTTGGCTGCTGCTTAAATTGTACCAACCCCTGATTGTTATTCTAATCAAAAGTAGTTCAGATTTGTTGAAGATATTGTTAAAGAGAAAATGCTTTTGATTTCTTAAGAGTTTGATATACCATAAATGGTCATACATACATCATTAAAGTAATTTTGTGCTTATATTGGTGGCCTTTTGGGGAATACGGTAAGTGGTATGTCTTTGCTGACCCCTTCCTCAACATGCATGTGTAATAAAGTGAAAACTAACCTTCTCATCTTACTTCCTGTTAACTGGCCAATTAACTATTCACTTTTCTATAAACTATAAACAACACAGACTATATGTCAACACTCAAGAGAGTCACACTCACATTCTAACACTCATGACCTTGCCATGCAGGGTGCCTCCTCATTAGGATTTAACACATGAAAGCAACACATCTGACAGATTCATACACACCCAAACACATGTGGCGACGCCTTTGAGAGCAGTATTGGGTTTAGTGCCTTCAACAGAACACATGCGGACAGGAAGTGGCAATGTGAACTGGATGAACCGAGTTAACGCTGTCAATCTTTTGATTAGTGGACAATCTGATCTTCCACCTGCACCTGAAGATCAGGGCCAATACCAAAGTCGAAAACAACAAGTTGCCAACAACAAAAAGCCAGCAGATGGACGAGCATATAGCATAGACATAAGTCCAACAGTTATATGACAAAATCTCTCAGTTAATCAATCAAACACTTGCTCTTTCTGTAACACAGTTTCTCTATAGGTTTCATTGTTGTAGTATTCCAGAAATTTCCTGGTCTCAGGACCACTTTCTGAAGGTGAAGGTCTCGTCTCGGTTACGGCTGCAATCTTTTTCGTGTTAAGTGCTAAAGGAGTGACACGCCCCTTGCACCAGAGATGATGATTTTTCATAGATATGTATGGTCTTGGTCCAGTCTTGGCATTTCCCTGCCTTGTCTCGATCCCTAAATTGCTTGGTCTTGGTCTCTGAGTACTCGGGTATGTCTTGTTCTCGGTTACTGTGGTCATGACTATAACACTAGGTTTTAGTCTAAAATATGGCCAACGTCTGCCGCATTCAATATCACCACACATACAGTATAGATGTTTTTTCTTCTTAATATCAGAATGATCAAGATCACCTTTAAATCTGGGACCAATTGTTCATGCTGGGAGCCTAATGTTTATTACACACTAAGAGAACAATATCCACTGTAAAAAGATGCTCTTCAGAAAATCTGCTCATTAGCCTAATTGCCTGGAACCAAAAACTCATCAGTTACACATCATGAGCAAGAGGCTTTAAATGACTAAACCAAGCATTCTCTTCAAATAAATCAAAACTGCATTAAACAATAAACAGAGTACAACAAATGGCACTTTCAAAACGAGCTATGTAATTGGTTTGCACCTGGGATGCTGGAGTACAAGCTGTGATATAATAAAGGATATGATGTTATGTGTCTGTACAGCTTGAAGTTAAATGACAAGAGCTACTACAGAGCGAGTGTAGCTTCAAAGATACTCATTTATGTTTTACTATCTGGTTCAGGGGCAAAAGGGAAACATTTCTGAGGAAACCCAGATGGTAGGCTTCACACATTTAGTCGACCTGTTAAACTACTAACCCCAATTCAATCATATTTTTAGTTAGATTGGGGTAAGTAGTGCTGTGGATAACGCCTATTGGAATGCCACAAAAAGTTGAACTAAAGGACATTTAGAGAGATAAAAGTCTACATGGTAAACAACTAGGAACTTCAGACTGAATGGATAAGCTCTGTTGCACATAGAACAAATGTTTAGGTGAGATGGCGTCAATGGAAATTCAGAATTGAGTCATTTAGCTTTCCAAAAATGTTTAGGAAGTTTTGCCAAGGTTTTAAGGTAAAAAAAAAACAAAACACTGGTACTTCCATGGCCACCAAAGCACAATAGGTTTCAAAAATTTCGAAAAACATCACACTTAAAATCAACAGGTTGTTTTTGAAACATCACTGTTATGTAGGCTAATTGACATACTTAGCTGTAAACTGTTTTCAAATAAACAGCTTCGGAAAAAAATGAGGCCATTCCTCAAGATTTCCATAAATTAGCATCTTTATATGCATGATAAATTAGATTCTAGTGTCTGAAATGTGTTCAACACAAGTACATCTTGTTTTACTTGATAAAGTTCTGCATTGACAAGCCATCAAAGAACCTGTGCACCAAAAGCGGCATAATAACATCACCCAAGACAAATGTGAAAGACTGGTGGAGATCATGCCAGGATGCATGAAAGCTATATTTAAAAAAATAACTCTTATTCCACCGAGTTTGGATTTCTGAGTTCCTCCCAAGAGTATTCTGTTGATTAAAAATGAATATGAACTTGTTTTCATTGCATTATTCAGTCTGAAAAATACAGCATCATTTTGCCATCTTAACAAGTTGTCATTTTCCGCCAATAAAAAGGACTTAAATGAGAGTCGGGAGACATAAATGTTCATTTGACTCGAGCTAAAAACTTTAAATGGTAGAAGCAGAGAAAAACAACATATTTTTGCAGTAGTCTCTTAATCCTTTCCAGAGCTGTATATATTTTACACACATTTGATGGGAGAGAGTTCTCACAGGAAACCTCCACAACAAGGTCAGTGGATTATTCCAAATAAATACGTCCCTGTTTAATCAGGACTTTCACACTTACACATTAGTAGTGTGAACCATGGCACTGATAAAAAAAGCTTGTGTTTTGGCCCTCAGTTGGCCCTGATTGAATTAATGATACCATATCTGCCCTCTTTTACTATTCAATGGTCATGTTTAGCAACCCGCCCCCTCATTAGCTTTCAGCATTTCCTGCGCTATTATGTGTAATAGGGCATCTTTGTGTTCTATTTTTACACTGGACACTCATCAGTCATTGGCAAATATTCACACAAATGCAGCACAATAACCTGTATGTGAGCTTTTCATGCACATTAGTGTGAAGAACGTGAGCCTGAGTGGGTGTGTGGCCACCGCAGCACAACAGACGGGGCTCATGTCATTAGTACTCAGTGGAAAAAATAAGTCTTTGATGTTTCCAATCCTTTTTCTTGTTTGATGGTGCTGGCCTTGTAGTTGAAGCACAAGAATCAAATGATGTATTTGTGTTATGAGGCCCTGAACCCCACATCAGTTAGCCCAGGCTAGTTGCCCGGAATATTCATATCAAAGTGAGAGACCTTTACAAAGCCGAGACGAGAGCGAGTGGAACAGTCAACCGCTTCCAAAAAACACCAAACAAACTCTGTCTTCGTGCAAAGGAAGCGTGCCGAGTCACATTTAGGGGACAAATCTGAAGTCTGCAGGTGTGACGGGGTGACGATACATCTTAGAGCTACACACTTGAAGACAACCTCTGAATGGAATGATGAATGAAAGAGGAACGCTGAGCCAATCAGGACAGCCCAAGTTTAACCAGGACCAAATATTTTGAGGTTTATGAGGAGATGGAAAACATTACCGGGGAGAGCGGTGCCTGGGCCAACTTGCCAGAACAAATTGGATGGATGTTTGTATTTTCCTCCGTTTTAGTTTAATAAAATATCAACCGTTAAGTCTCTGATCTGTTACCGTCTATTGTTCTTGAAGCTTAATTTAAGCTAATAAAAGAGATATGCTTCATGTATTTTCTGTGTTTTCATTGAAATAACTGTTCTACTTTTAGCATTACATCACTGAAGGCTAATGAAATGAATTCAAATGTCCATCGCAAATGTGAATTGCTACTTCTGTCTTTCTACAAAAAAGTTTCTAAAGCCTTTTTCACATATGCACTCCGGATAATATCTAGATACATACAGCAGGACTTCTCCGGAGATTCTCCCGACCTAGTCGTTCACATATGCTCCCCACAGCGGGGGACTTTCCCTGTCAGAGGGGAGGGGGGGCTTGGGGGATTTCCTGAGGTAAGACGTGATGTAAATAAACAACGCAGAAGTAGCGGCCGAAGCAACAGAGTCCGCTACACGACGCTATAATTTATAGCGATATTTGCCTTTATATCAATGCTATGTGTAATCCAATGGAATGACAACATCCACAAAAGAGAGGAGAACAACATACTGACGAACAGAAAACATAATTCAGCCGTTTAATTACGTGCACGGACATCGTAGTGGTCGCGGGCAGACACTTTAGCCAGTCACTATATAAACGTCAGTCTCTTCCCATTGGCTCGAGATGAGCTCGAGTTGAAATCTCCGGAGTATATTCGGCCGCGTTCAGACATCAGCTCACTCAGATTTTCTGCGGATAAAATACTAGGGGTCTGGCTGGAGAAACTCCGGGTAAAGTCTGCGTGAAAAATGCGTCTGTTTGCGTTCACACATAGCCTAAAAGAAACTCCGGGTAGCCAAATCTCCGGAGTTTTTCGGGAGATTTCTGTATGTTTGAAAAGGGTTTAAGAGTCAGCAGAAAGGTTCCTTTTTTTGGGGGTCAATTTAACTTCTGACAAACAAAAGTTACATAGTTACAGATACATGTTCAATATATATCTATGTTAATAGTTTCCATGTAAAGTTGTGTGTTTTAGTACAGTCTCCATTCTTTTAGAAGATAATTTTCTGACCCAGTGCCTCGTGAAAAAAGACTGACTGAAACTAACTACCAGCGGGAAAAAGATAGTTGAAAGAGGTTAAATTGGACAAAGATGGGAAAACACACAATCACATGGAATAATATTGATAAAAAACAACCACACACACAGACAGACAGACACACAGACACACAGACACACAGACACACACACACACACACACACACACACACACACACGGAACTGTAAACAAGTGACTGAGTGAGGAATATTGGAGTGTGAGATCTGAGGATAAAAGCAATGTGTTCCCTCTTCCCTTGATTCAAGATCATTCCTCTTTTATACAAGATTGAAAGTACCCGCAAGAAACCAGCAAATTTAAATTCAAGAAGACAAACCAGCACAATCAAACAAGGATCACCTGCAGGCAGAGACACTGAGATGAGACTGCTGTATGAAGGGAGGCTACACAAGAAAGATTAGCACAAATCAAAAAGGAGGGATTGGATACACCAGAAAAGCAGGATGAAGGAAGAAGGGGAGGATGTGTGTCATATTATGAGGCTGTGTGTGTGCACATTCTGCTACCCCCGACACCATCTATTATTACATTAAACACGGAGGATCTCCATATTTGTTTCCAGGAATTCCAGTATAAATAAGCACCAAGTCCAACACGGACCAATGTATGATGGTTGGTCTGGTTGCTGGAGAGATGCCAGGTCACTTCCCAGTACTACCTGCCTCCACTCCACCTCTTCATAAGCCCAAAGTTAGTTGAAGTCAGCGTTTCCAATAAGGCCATCGTTGAGCCTTACAAGGCCTCTTCAGAAAACAATAAGTGACATCGCAGAGACTGTGTCCATGTTTATACATGCTATGATATATACTCTGTATATCAAGGAGGATTTTCAACATAGCAGCGCTCAGTCAGGTAATCTGCACTATAAATAAACCTACCGGTACTTGGAAACGGAGGAGGACTGGAACCAGTCCTTATTAGGGCTTTGGTTTTAACACCAGCTTTGACTAAATCCAACCTAATATATCTTTTTGCCAAT